>NW_020539726.1:43363168-43384524 GCF_003426905.1 Ctenocephalides felis
ACAAAAATCTCTAAAAAAAAATCGATCACGTGATTAATGGACGTCCCCTAACTTGTCAATTTACCAAATCTCATAGAAATTGCAAATAGCGATTAGTAGAAATATTGATAAGTTGAAAATATCGATATATCAAATATTATGGAATAACTTTATTAACTTCCCGTAGGGCAAGTTTTAGTAATCGCAAAAAAATAGAATATGAAAATTTTTATACATCTTTACGTTTCTAAACGTTCTGAACATTTTGGCATACCTTAGAAAAAATAGAGATGTGTGTGTGTGTATGTATGTGCGTGTGTGTATTTATGTGCGGATACAAATTTTTGTCAACGATTTCGGAAACACGGATCAACCGATTTGAATAATTCAAAAAACATTCGATTTGTATTGATAAGGAGACGTGCTGATTAGTTTTTGGCGAAGGCAGGTCTAGCCGTTCCGAAGATAGGGGCAAAAAGTGCCAAAAACGGTATTTCCGTTTTTAAAAGAACGGAGCGTCCGATTTGAATAATTCAAAAAACATTTTACTTGTATTGACAAGATGAAGAATTGATCAAATTTTCATGAAGGCAGGTCTAGCGGTTTCGGAGATCTAATGAAAAAAGTAAAAAAAAATGCCATTTGGCGGTCAAAAGTGATCATTAGACATATGCACATCAAATTATCAGATATTTTATAGAGATTTCAACAATAAGTATATTTTTTTTTACATTTCTATGGGTTCCGTACCAATGCTTATGCGTTAGACGGCGGCGCGGCACTTGCGCGCTTTGAGATTTCGTCTCTATGCAGTTCAAGCAGTACGATTGCTTTGAAAAAAAGTTCAGAATTTCCAAAATATGTCAAAATGAAGAAAACATTTTTCTTTTCTAAAAAATTTTATGAAAAAAAAATTTTTTTTTTCAAAAAAAATAATTTTTTGTCAAATTTATAGTTTTTCAAAAATCTAATTTTTTTGAAGTAAATTTCTTTCAAAAATAGTTAATCGTTTTTAAAAAAAAAATAATTTTTGGTACGGGAAGTACCAGCAATTTGCTTTAAGGCACGATGCCTTAATTGCCTTAAGACAGAATTCCACTTACAGCTAGTTTGATTTCTTTTTCAGGGTCGTCAGCTCAATGCGGCCTCCGGCGACCAATCGACAGGAAGGTATGTTTCTTGGATTTCCATTACCAACAAATATTTGTTATTTATTAATTAATTACAATTATCCTTTCCCAGATCGACGCCCTCGGAGTCCTCCACGACGTCAGCTTCGACGACTTTGTCATCATCGACGACAACCTTCGAAGACTCCTCGGACGTGACGCCCCTGATGGCGTCTTCGGCCCTGTCGAAGGAGCTGGGGGCGCACGACGGAGACGCGCACGCCCATGCACTCGACGGGCACCACAAGGCGCCCCCGGACAGCTACCCCATCATCACGATTGAGTTCATAAGGGTGCAGACGCCTTTCATCATTGGGCTTTGGATACTTTTCGCCAGTTTGGGCCAAAATCGGTAAGAGGAAAAGATCATAAAGCATCATTGAACTATTCACACTATTCGATATTTCTGTAAAAAAAAAACCATATGAAGTATTATACATCGGCAGAAAGGTCTCAAAATTTTTAGTTTTTTTCCCATATATCGCAACTTCGAATTCCGAACGGTGTGGTCTACAGGCGAGTTGCTGTCGTAAAATTTCAGGAAAATCGGAAAATCTCGAGAAAATTATATGAACACACGTAACCATTCATATACCATTTTATTCATAATTTTATTCTGCATCTTTCGTACGAACAAAGTTTTTTCGTATCTTTTATGGTTTAGATAGTATAGAGCAATCTGTGTAGTTATTAACTACAACGAGCAAATTAAATTAAAATTCTAGAAAATGCAAAAAGGGCTCTACTAATGAGCACTTTAAAACGAAATCCTAGAAAATACAAAAGGACTCGACTGACCTGCAAATTAAATGTCAACCTAGAAGATAGAAAAGGACTTTACTGACGAGGAAATGAAAATAAAAACATAAAATACAAAAAGGACTCTACTGAGGGGCAAATTAAATAACAAACTAGAAGATAAAAAAATGAACTTTATTAACTAGCAAACGTAAATAACATTCTAGGATATAAAAATAGGACTTCACTGAGGAGCAAATTAATTAGCAACCAGGATGATAAAATGGAGACTCTACTAACGAACTACTACTAATCTAGAAGATAGAAAAGGACTCTACTGACGAACAAATTAAACATCAACCTTGTAGATAGAAAAGGACTCTACTGGCGAGCAATTTAAAATGAAATCCTAGAAAATGCAAAAAGGACTCTACTCACGAGCAATTTAAAATTAAATTCTAGAGAATTGAAAAAATACTTTATTCACCAGCAAATAAAAACATACCAAAATGACTCTCCTGACGAAGAAGTGAAGATAGAAATATATAAAATACAAAAAGGACTCTACTGACGAACAAATTAAATGGAAAACTAGAAGATAACAAAATGAACTCTACTAACTAGCAAATGTAAATTCCTGGGATAATAAAAATAGGATTCTACTTACGAACAAATAAAAAAAGAAAACAAAATAGGGACTCTACTGACAAGTATTCTGAGTCTCGACATCAGACGGAAAAAAGACTCTACTGACGAGCAAACCTAATAAAAATTTAGATGACAGAAATGGGATTCTACTAATGAGCAATTTGATATACAAACCCAGAAAAAAGATTTTTCTGAGTAGCAAATAAAAATAGCAAACTTAGAAGACAAATAACACACTTTCCTGACGAGCCAACTGAATTACTACTTTCAAGACAAAAAGAACTCTACTGACGAGCAAAATCATCAAATCACCAAGTAAAGATTCTAATTCAACTCATTCAATGATCTTTAAATCTTTTCATTTAAAACCAATTAGCACTTGTGCATAATTATTCCGTTAACGAAAAAATTACTATTCCGAGCACAAAAAACCGCTTTTGTACGAAATCAAATAGTGGACGCTAATGGATTGGTCAAATAAAAATTTATTAGACCGATTTGAATATTTTAAAATCTCCATTCTAATAATATCCAGTATTTGCTCAAATAACATCGATTTGAAATACCATTATGGAATAATAGATTAGATTTTGAATTGTTGTCGACGGTAATTTACCTTTTTATAAATTCTATGATGCTATTTGCTTTTATAAAGGATTTAGAATAATTTATTTGAAAACATTTAATATTTCTCGAATATTTCATTACGGTACAGGAACTTCGAGCAATTTACCTTAAGGCACGATGCCATATACCACTAGTTATTTCTTAGGTTTCGATTATTATTTACTCGCCAGTAGAGTCCTTTTCGTAACTTCTAGGTTTTCATTTTTATTGGCTTGTTAGTAGAATCCTTTTCGTAACTTACAGGTTTCTATTTTCATTTGCTTGTCAGCAGAGTCCTATTTTTAATTTTATAGTCAGTAGAGTCTTTTCTGTTTGACATCACTAATTAGTAGTCATTTTTTATTTTTTATAGTGCTCTTTAATTTGCTAGTCGGTAGAGTTTCTTTTTAACTTCCCGAAGGAGAAGTTTATGTTTTCATCAAAAAATTCGATTCGCTAATTTTATGTTTTCTCGACGTTTCAAGCCATTCTGAATCGAATGAGACCAAATTTGGAAAAAGTATGTGTGTGTGTGTGTGTGTGTGTGTATGTATGTGAACAGATTTTTTGCCGTAAATCGACGTTTTCTCGAAAACGGCTGGGTCGATTTCAAAAATTTAAAAGCCATTCGATGTATCTCGACGAGGACTATTGTTTGTCAGTTGTGTGCGACGATCGGCCAAGCCGTTTCTTTATAAATGGCAGAATAGTGAAAAATTTTTCGTCTACGTTTTAGCCCGCAATTCTGAATCGATTTTGAAAATTCAAAAACCGTTCGAAAGATATTGGTTGGGAATCGTGCTGATTAGTTTTTGGTAGAGATCGGCCGGCCGTTTTCTTGTAATAAAGTTTTCAAAAAAAAAATTCGACGATTTTTATGATTATTTTTTGGCGATAGATACCATAGTCTTCTAGATCATACTGAAATATTACGGCCCTACGACAACTGGTTCAGCTTTAAAAATTCGTCAAAGTTTGCAAATATCAGTATGGTCTTTTTGGCATTTGTCAAAATTAGACTTTTGATCGACGTTTTCTCAAAAACGCCTGAACCGATTTTAGAAATTTAAAAGCCATTTGATGTATTTGGTGAGGACTATCGTTGTCAGTTTTGTGCAACGATCTGCCAAGCCGTTTCTTTGTAATTTGAAAAAAAAGTGTTAAACTTTTCGTCCACATTTAAGCTCATCCTACCGAACCGATTTTAAAAAATCAAAAATTGTTCGAAAGATAATAGTTGGGAATGGTACTGATTAATTTTAGGTGAAAATCTACCGAGCCGTTTTCTTGTAATTACCTGTTGAAAAAAAATTTAAGCCGATTTTCATGGAATTTTTTTTGGCGATATACATCATGGTCTTATAGAACTTACAGTAATATTGCGGCCTTACGATAAGTAGTTTAATCTTAAAAATTCGTCAAACTTTGCTAAAATTATTATCGTTTCTTTTAAGTAGGATTAATGAAGTATATTATTTACACATTTTTTTGATTAAGTCGATTATTTACACATATCGGGAAGTTCATGTAACTTGCCTCAAGGCTAAATACCAAACCAACTAGTTTATTTTCTGGATCGATATTATTATAAGAGTCAGTAGAGTCCTTCCTTGTATTTTGAAAAGTATTTAATTTGCTCGCCAGAAGAGTCCTTTTTATATCTTCTAGATTCTTATTTTTATTTCTTAGGTTAATATTTCTCGAACATTTTTTACGGTACGGGAAGTGCCAGCAATTTGCCTTAAGGCACTATTTTTAACTTCTTGTTTTTATTTAATTTAATGGTCAGTAGAGTCTTTTCTTCTGTTTTCACCCGTGTCAACACTCATTTGACATCACTAATTATTAGAGTACTTATTTTATCTACCTGGAGGGCTCTTTAATTTTACAGTCTAGAGTTCTTTTCCTATTTTTTGTCGGAGTCACATAAGTTCTTCTTTGTATTTAATTTGCTTTTTAGTAGAGTCCTTTCTTTTTCTTCTGTTGTGCTTCTTAGTGAAGTCTATTTTATCTTCTTAAGTTCTTAGTTGGTATTCAGTTTGCTAGTCAGTAGAGTCCTTTTTTTGTTTTCTGGATACTATTTACATTCGTCTTGCTTTTGAAGTACTATTTTTATTTGTTCGACAGTAGAGTCCCCTTTTTAGCTTATAGATTTCTATTCTAATTTGTTCGTCAGTAGAGTCTCTTTTTAGCTTATAGATAGAGGAAACTATTGAAAATGTGAAAAGGCTGCCAAGCTAAGAACAGTATAAGTGAAAATGTCACACAGAATTATTTGCAAATAATGTTTAGACTGTGACTATACGGGAGCACTTTTTCAATTTTGTTCAAATTTGGCAACTATTTTTTTTGAAATTGAATTCGAAATGAAATGACGATTGTTAATGTTCTGGAGATGAATTGATTTATGATTTACATTTGATTTTCTCAGATATAACAAGATAGCAAAAATAATGAAAGTTACAGTATTTGTAATAATATATTTGAAAACGTTTAAAATTTCTCGAATATTATCATTACGGTACGGGAAGTTCCAGCAATTTGCCTTAAGTCACGATGCCATACACCACTAGTTTAGCTTTTGGTTGATAGTGGAGTCTTTTTTCAATCTTCCTGATTGCTATTTAATTTGCTCGTCAGTAGAGTCCATTTTATATATTTTTTATATTTCATACAGCTGTTTAATTAGAACGTCACTGATAATCTTCTTTAACATCCATGTCAAGGTTCGGTTTGCTCGTCATATGTACCTACATACATTTATTTGTCCATTATATTTTTTTTGGTCATTATGATTTATTTAATAAAATCCTTCAACTCCTTCTTCGTCTCCTTTTTTCTCTTCTCAGTGTCGTTATAGTCAACAACAAACATATGCAAAGGATCGATAATTCGGCGCCCTTGAAAACGCCGACGGCGGACGGGGTGGTCGGGGCGGACAGACCACAGGTCGCCAATCTTATACCACCCAAAAAAATAAATAGGCTTTCTTTCTGCCAAAAAGATATAAAATGATTTGATAGACTTCAATGCTCTAATAAAAAAATAGGAGAAGAAGAACTTAGAACCAGAAGATTCTACTGACTAATGAAACAAATTAACTGGAGACAAATAAGCGATTCTACTGAATAGTAAATTAACTAGTGGGGCGGATGGCATCGTGCCTTAAGGCAAATTGCTGGAGCTTCCCGTATCAAAAATTTTTTGTTTTAAAAGATCAACATTTTTGAAAAAAAAATTACTCTGCAAAAATTAGATTTTTGAGAAACTATAAATTTTTGATAAAATTTACTTTTTTTAGAAAAAGACTTTTTGAAGAAAAATTTATTTTAAAATATTTTGGAAATTCTGAACTTTTTTTCAAAGTGATCGTACTGCTCTAACTGCATAGAGACGAAATATCGAAGCGCATAAGCGCCGCGCCGTTCCCTAACGGATAAACATTGGTACGGAACCCATAGGAATGCAACCAAAATTTATACTTATTGTTAAAATCTCTATAAATTATCTGATAATTTGATGTGCATATGTCTAATGATCATTTTTGACCGCCAAATGGCATTTTTTTTACTTCTTTTACTAGATCTCCAAAACCGCTAGACCTTCATGAAAATTTGATCAGTTCTTCATCTTGTGATCAGTTCTTCACAAATAAAATGTTTTTTGAATTATTCAAATCGGACGCTCCGTTCTCTTAAAAACTGAGTTACTGTTTTTGGCACTTTTTGCCCCGTAAGTTTGGAACGGCGAGACCTGCCTTTGCCAAAAACTAATCAGCACGTCTCCTTATCAATACGAATCGAATGTTTGTTTAATTATTCAAATCGCTTCATCCGTGTTACATTTGTTTGAACTATATAAGTGTCTTTACAAAAAAAAAACTAATCAGCACTTGTCTCCATCATGTTTTTTTAATCATTCAAATAGGTTGATCGGTCTTAAAATAGATAGCGCTCTTGAAATAGGAAATCCAGAAAAAAAGTTTTAAAAATGCCATTTGGCGGTCGAAATTAGATATTTTTGACACTCTGGTCCAGCCAACATGAATCGATATCAAAGACTTTCAAAGAATTTCAAAATTACAAAAATTGAAAAAAACAGTTTTAAAAAAACTCCAAGTTTCTACAAAGATTCTAAGTTTTTAAGAATATGAGCATTTTCTCAATTTTTTTTTCAATGTTCTCAATATTTAAAATTTTCTTAAAAAAAATCTGATTTTTTAATTTTGGTACTGGAAGTTCGAACAATTCCATTAGTTTTGATATAAAATAAGATATATGTTGTTTGTTTTATTTAAGTTTATTTTTCAAACTAATTCTAGTGTTAAGTTTCTGTTTTGTTTTTGTCCTGAATAGTGACACACATCAAGAGTCGAAACGTATAATTAATTTTATTTAATCTTTTGTCAATTTTACGAATTGGCTGCAAATTAACTTCAAATATATGATTTAAAATTCAATTTCTGTAAAATTGTTTTTTGCGAAGAAAATTATTTCTGAAAGAAAATCTAACAGATCGCTCCAACGCGTCATAGAAGAAAATAACCCACTTTCCTACATATGACGTTGTATCTGAAATATTTATTTATATACAAAAATATACATTTATATACTTGTATATTCATGTACATATATATATATATATATATATATATATATATATTGTATATATATGATGTATATATTGTAATATAAAAGTAATTTCAGCATCTCCTTAGTCCCACGTGAACAGAAAACGATTTTCTTCTCTCTATTAATGTGTTGTGCTTTTGTAATCTTAAATAGACCTATGGCTAGTCACAACTTTACACTTTCTACATTTTGCAAAAATCCTTCAATTAAATAAAAAAGTTAAACCCTGTCTGGAATAACCAGAGAAAATATTTTCAGAAAATGCTGTTCTGAAAATATTGAGTCTAGTCAAATATTGAGACCTTTTGAACTTTCAACTTTTAGCAATGATTTTTCTAGAAAGAAATTGCTTGAAATTTTTATAAAATAAAAGAATGTATCTTTGTAAATTTACTGTTTATGAATTATTATTTTTTGTGTCATCCTTTTTCTTACTCGCGAAACTTCAAATCCTTAAAATCTAACCAATTAGATTAAATTCATATCTCTAATTTGCATGCTAGTAGTGTTCTTTTCTATACAAATAGCTTAGCAAATATTTTGTAATACTCTAAAAATTTGTGATATTCCAAATATTTTATGATGCTCTCTTTTTTAGATAAAATTCTTTCCAGTTTCATCGATATGATGATGTTGATTTTTATTATATCTTTTGAATGTTTTTGATCTTAAAATGTTTTTTTGCCAAAATGTTGTACTATAAAAGTTTCGTTCGCAAAGGCCATCTATCGTCGAATTAAAGGTCGACCTTATCAGCACGTGGTCGAATGAATATTAATTATGCAAATATAAAAGTTCTTACAATGTAAATTTATACATTATATATATATATCTTATATATAAAATTCTTCTGTAACAATGTAAGTTTCATTAATCCTCCTAAACTATAATTCGGATTTTCATGAATCTTTCTGAAGTTTGTTCGGGAAATTTTCTAGAATGTTTTGATTCACAGAAATATAGTTAGATTGTAGAAATAAATGGAAAAAAATACAAAAAACCGCTTATCATTGTTTGACCTTTAAAATATTTAAGGCATGGTTTGACATTAATAACAAATGACAACTGTCATTTGCCAAACATTTCTATTCACTCATAGGCTAAGGCAATATTAAAATATAATAAATTCATGATTATAAATAAGGAAAATGTAATGTCTACATTATTATTGCCGAAAAGCAGCTGAGATGTGCCAAAAATTAAATTAATATAAGATGCAAATAATATAACATGCGTTTGACAGTCTGCACATGCGTCTGACGCGCACGGCGAATAGTATTCTCAACGTGCGCGTGGTTTGCTTTTGCTTGCAATAATTTTGTCTGCGCACTTTGCGAACAGATTCGCCGTACGAATTCGTGCAAAGGAGACGGGCCATAAGTGATTGCGCTCAAAAGTATTCAATTTACAGTCGTTTTGCCTTACTATACTAAGTCACAATACAAAAAAAATTACTTATTCAAAAAATTATTTAGAAGTTTCATTGTGTCAAAAATTCATATGGTTGGCATTTTGTACGGAATATTTACTCAATGGGTCTGAACTTTTTTTACTGTTTTCCAATTCGTTTGGAATTTTGGAATTAGGCTCATCTTACTCTCAAGTTCGAAAGTGAAAACAATTTAGACTCCTTTGCACTATCCGGGGTGATGCCATTTCTTTTCAGTGGTTTAATAACGTTGGGTGTAGATAAAAGAACTAATTATAAGAGAAAAATGTTTAATAATGTTTTTTAAAAAAGCAAATACTTTTCAAGTTACTGGCTACTGAAAATTTGTTTCTTTTTTTGCGTTTTTCATCGTTTTTTGCTAATATCTTCAAAAATATACATTTTAACAAAAATCATGTAATGAACAAAATTATATCAATAAAAATCCTAATAAATCTCTATTTTACAGTGTTCTAGGAACAATATTAAGTTAATTATGAAAATGGGTTTTTATAGTTCTCCAAATAAACTTTAAAAGAAGTACTTCTGTGTGTAAAATGAGTGAGCTATCATGCAATTAAAAGACGCATACAATTTTTTTTTCCATTTAAATCAAATAGTTTATGAGTGCCATTTCCACCAAAATTAAAAATAATCGTTTTCCATCTAGAAGTAACTTGGTTTGAGAGATTTTGATGGATTCTAGAAAATACCATAACATTAGTACAAACGATTTTCAAATAACTTATGATTTCATAAAAAAATCCATTTAAAAAACCAATTTCTCATTATAATATCTCTGAAAGAATACGTATAAAAGTATATATATGAAAATTCAAGGTATTTTTCAAACTAATTATTGCTTTTTATTATTTTTTTGTTACACAAATATTGATAGAGTTCTAATTGTTTAAAGAGTGCGCGGCTGTCCAACCGGAGTGTCATTCGAGCCCTTTAATTAACCCTTCGCCGTTTCAAAATAAGAGAAGTTACTGTAAAATTCATGATAGAGAAAGTTGTAGCTCATTTAATCACCTTTGAAATAGTATATTACAAGTTATGATAAAATCAGAATTAAAAGAGTTATAATCCAATCAATGCGGGGGGGGGGAGGGTGGTGACGAAATGCAAATTGTTTTCACTTCTAAACTGTAAATTAAGATTAGCTGGGCATACGCTTTTTTCCTCTCCATTTATTGCAATAATTTTGTTGATAGTAGGTTGAATAGAGCACATGTGAACAAAATTTGACAAATTAATTCACTTCAAATATGAACTTAAGTAATAATGTATATTGAATTATTAGTGTGAAAAATGCAATTTAGATATTAAAATACTAAAAGCCAATTAAAATATGGTACGAAATTATAAAAATTGTAAGCAACATTATTGAAGCAATTATTTTGGGTAGAAAAATCCAAGGTGATATTGTACCTTGACCGCATGCTATATATTAATTCTTTCTGAATTTGTTATACTTTTTAAAAGATTTCAATTTTCAACACGTATATCTATGCTATGACAATAAATACATGGTGATAAATTTGGAAAATCAATGTTTTAGCCGTGAATAAACAAAAAATCATTCATTTAAACATCCACATCTACAGGTATGTCTAAAAATATTGTATAACCCTTAAATTCAATAAAATAAATTGAGCTATTGGAAATAAATTTGTTCTATAAATCGCAGTGTATAATTTTTAATATACAATTTTATTGAACATATTTTAATATTTGTTAAATGGATAATTAAAGCGTTAACTGTGGAAATTAAGAAAAATCATTTTATTTGAAACAGTACTACATTTAACATCACTCATATATTGGTGTAAATAGTAACTCGAAAAACAATAATGATTATTTTTAACTGAACGGTATAAATATTAGTATAGGATATTAAAAAAACGTAGAGGTGGGTACAGGACAACGTCTGTCGGGTCATCTAGTATATATATATATATATATATATATAATAAGAAACATGTGTGTTTGCTCCTTCTTTACTGGGTTGTATTATATCGATTTGGCCTATATATATTTATATATATACAAAATATATTATGTACAGCAAGTGTCATAAACTGGTGGCTGAAGGAAAAGAATCAAATGTAATAAAAATAGTTAAAATGTTGAAAAATAAAAGAAATTACATTTATATGTCTGACAATCTATAGTTTTTTTTCTAAAATGATGCATTATCAAAGGTGACTCGAGTTGCCACATTACTCCCCCTTTTCTTAAAAGCCAACATTATGTTTGATTGTTCCTCAATTTCAAAATATTTCACATTCGTAATACTAGATTTTTTGACAAATTAGATAAATAACACAGATCTCTATTATAAACATCTAATCAGAGTTTTTGTTGCGGTGATTTTAAACAACAAAAAGATAAGAGATAAAAACAATTTAAAATCTGTAAAAATTATCTTGTCACGAAATCTCCGAGTTATCAAATTTTAAGATAAAAAATTTTCCTAAATGATATTTTAAAATTTAAATCTCTTTGTTATCAGAAATGGAATTTGTTACGTGGGTTGTGCAATTTCTTTTTGAGATTGAAAAGATTTGAAATGTTATTTATAGATACTTGATTTGAAATTTAAAAAATAACGGATTAATTTTGACACCAACTTCATGTGTTTAATTATTTAAACATTGGCAAATTGTGTGCAGTAAGAATTAACTGCATTTAACGTGTTCGCCATTTTGTAAAATGGCGTTTACGGTTTATATACAACTTTATTAAATATTACTATATTTTGATTGTTGAAATTTCAATTAGTTTGTCATAAATTACATCAATTAATTAAGTAGTACCAAACAAAAATAAAATCATTATGGTCATTCTTAATTTATTTTTTATTATTACCTTCGCCTTGTATCTCCGCAAATTCCTATTAAAATTTTAAACAAATATTTTTTTCTCTGCCCACCCAAGTGGATTTATTATTATTTGATTATTTAATAATGTTCATTGTCTTTTACAATAGCTAAAATAGATGTTAGCAAAATGATAAATGCTAATAGTGTGCAAACAGTACGTTTTTTGTTTGAAAAAAATATATGAATGAGGATTTTTGTGCGAACGTAAAGACGCTAATTAACTTTCGGAGAATTTGTGGAAATCTACAAGAGATTATGTGTCAAGGGAAAAAGTGTGATTTCCTTAGAAGAAATATTTGTTTAGAAGAAGTTTATATATTTATTTATCTTCTTGTCCTGTGGCATTCAGTACCCCTTATATTTTCTTCTCCCATGTTGAATTATTTAATTAGTTTAAAATATTTCTATAATGCGTTGTAAATAAATTATCTGCGTTATCAACGTCTTTAATTGTTTATTTTGACATGACGCAGGTGCTACTCGTGTGCAATTAGTGCAAAAAAAAATTTAACTCTGATAATAATTTCAACAACAATGGGAGCACTGTGTTAAGTGCACTAAGTCATTTAGATAAGAAAACGTTAATTGTTTAATTAATAAATGATTTGATTTATATATATATATAATATATATATATATATATATATAAGTAAATGACATTTCTTTTCTTTTCTATTTATTATTAATCATTCTGTTATTATTATAATTTGAACTAGTACATTGGCATTCGTAAGTTGGCACCACGTGGCATGCAGCTGCTATATTCACGCGTGCTCTACATGTCTGCCCTCCAGATAACTTCACTTTGCAAACACAATTTGCATTACATATGCTTAATATTACCATAATTTTTTGATTTTATTAAAAATTTTAATAGTTTACGTATATATATTTTTATTTATGAATGGCAATGTGCTAGAATATATTTTTTGACAAAAAAATCACATGATATTTTTTTTTGCATTTTTTTCCATAAATGCCACGCGTAGAGTTTATACAAAAACCGATATTTCAGAAAACCGGTTTTCGAATTTTAATTTTACTAAAAAACCGGTTTTAACCCGTTTTCGAATTTTATATAGAAAATAAATTTTTGCTCGAATATTCTAATTTATCCGCAAATTTAGTGTAATTCAGAGCAGTATTTGACTGAATTCATTAATTATTCAACTTTATAGATAGTAAACAAAATTATTTTAATTTTAATTAGTAGAACTATAAAATAATAGTTTATCTGGATTAAGTAACTTTGAAAATAATTATTTGTTATTCATGCATCATTTTCACATATAAGAATAAAAATATTTTCATGATAGTGAGAGGAAAGTTTTTGAATAAATTAAAATAATACATTTTTAAATAAAAAAATCATTAAATTAAAAAAAAAATTAGATACATGTTGATACATACTTGTTAATATCAATTTTAGTTTTAAAAACAAATAAGCTAAATTCGGGTATTGTTCGAACAGACATTCTGAAAAAAATATATATATTGAAAAAAATAACTATTGAACTACCTTTAATCAGTTCGGCCCTAATTAATTCTTAATTTCATATTTTAAGTGAATTTATTTGTCATATCCTGTTCATATGTGTATCATTCAATCTGCTATACATATATACATACACATCTCAGCTGCTTTTTGGCAATAATAATGTAGACATTTCATTTTTCTTATTCATAATCAGAAATGTATTATACATATTCTAATCTTGTCTAGGTTCATAAGTAAATTGAAATTTTTGGCAGATAGTTTTCATTTGTTTTCAATGCAAAACAATGACATGTCGTTTTTTTGCAATTTTTTCCATTTATTTCTGCAATTTTGCACATAAATTCCAGTACTTTATAATCACATACATCCTAGAAAATTTACTTAACAAACTTCAGAAAAATTTATTAAAATCCGAATAATCGTTTAGGAGGAGTTTACAGTGAGTGCTTGTGATTCAATATGAACTTTATATAATAGCAATAAAGCTCAAATTGATACTACATTTTAGTTCAAAAACGTTTGTATGAGAAAAAGAAAAGGGGTGTTTTTAGGATTTTCCCGGCAATTATTCAATTTTTTCTCGCCGTAAGAAGCATCCTTGGACTTCAACGAACATTTAAAAAAAAAAAAATGGCTAAATTGGTCCAGACGTTGTTGAGTTATGCGTTTAACAACACATATTGCGATTCACTTTTATATATAAGATGATTACGAACATTTTCAATATTACTGGCATGACAAGTACTTGGACAGTTTGCTGCCTCGTACAGCAGTGTCACTCCTGCAGAAAATACTCTTGTAACGAAATTGTTAATATTTGTAGAAATATTTACTTGTGACTTCACTTTACTTAATAATTTACATTTTTCTTATTTTTGTTTAGCTTTCCACATGGCCCCCAACGTCAACAAGATCTTCCCCGAGTCGTGTCTTCTGATCGTCGTTGGTGTCATCATCGGCGTCGCCCTATTTTATGCCACCAATGTTCAGGTGTCAACTTTGACTCCTGACACCTTTTTCCTGTACATGCTGCCGCCTATAATTTTGGACGCCGGATACTTTATGCCGAATCGGCTCTTCTTCGATCATCTGGGGACTATTTTGCTGTTCGCCGTCATCGGAACAATCTTTAACATATTGACCATAGGTAAGGGATAAGAAAATATACCCTGAAAGGGCGTGTTTCCATACAGAATTGGCCCCACCCTGGTATTTAAAAATTTGATGTCATTTTATAGGTATTTTGAGAAAATTCGAAATACCAAATTTCAAATCCGTAGCTCATCATTTGGCCGAGATATCAGTGAAAACATGTGAAAGTGGCCCCTTTTTTCAAACTCACTTTTTGTCGGAAATATGAGAGATATCGAAAAACTGTTAACGTCATTCTATTTATACTGATCTTGTCTATGTTGGTAATAACAAATAATGTGAAAAAATTATTTGTTAGTGCGTGAAAAGGTGAAAATGATTTTTCATTTTCCATTTTCTACCAGTGCTAATTGTTTGACTACTTTTATATTAGCATCATTCGAAAGCCTGTACGTTTTTCTTTTGTTATTCAAAAATCCATTTAAATGTAAGTGGAACTTTGGGAGAAAAGTTGGAAAAACTTAAGCTAGTACGCGCGCTGCCGGTACAAAAACACCCATATAAAGTCGCTTTGCAAGAGCGACGACAAATTATGTATATAAGTATGGAAATATTTATTAAAAACCAAATTTTATTTATATCTTGTATATAAGTATATTTATTAGTCATAATAAAAAATCCAACGCGCCGAATAAAACAATAATTATTATTATTGATTATTTTCATTCGCCGTATAAGCTTCTGACTAATATATTTCAATGTATGAAAAACTTAAGATTTCAATATGCCAAATGATGAGCTACGGATTTGAAATTTGGTATTTCGAATTTTTTCGAAAATACCTATAAAATGGCATCATTTAAATACCAGGGTGGGGCCAATTCTGTTTGGAAACACGCCCAGACCCTTTACCATTTTAATAATATGTTTATTTTTAGGTGTGTCCTTATGGGCATGTGGTATCACCGGTTTATTTGGTGTCGAGACACCACTTTTGGACATGTTTTTGTTCTCGTCTCTGATCTCGGCTGTAGATCCTGTTGCAGTTCTGGCAGTATTTGAAGAAATCCACGTCAATGAAGTAAGTTGGCATCAGGGTTTGTCGGTTTTTAAAAACCGTTTTTTTGGCGAAAATTATGAAATTCGAAAACCGGTTTTTAGTGGAAAAAGTCGGTTTTCACTGTATAAATGGAAAATGACAAATATAGCCAAATATAGAAGATTGATGAAAGCGTTTTGATTCTTGAAATGATATCGGTTCAATAGCATTTGATATCTTAGCAGTCTGCAATGGTTCTCAGAAAGGTTTTGTATATATTAATTTAGATTTTTATACCGGTGTATATATTAATTTAAATCAGTGTGACTTTTCTTTTTAAAAGTAACTTCCTCTACTCAAACTTAAAAAATAGTTTTAAACCCTAGCCACAAATAAATAAACAAAAAACTTATATCAGAATTTTAAAACAATTAAGCATAATTTGGTCGTAAGTATGAGAGTATTCTCTATTTCAGGAAATTTTGTGAGTAAACAAAGGACAAGTTTAAGTAGCAATTCGATAGACGTTCTCAGTTTTTTAAAATCATATTTTATTAAACAAAAAAACAATTAGAATGTTTAAAATTAATTTCTTAAAATTGCTGGGAACAGACAATACCCGAGTTTAGCTTAATTGTTTTTAAAACTAAAATTGATATTAACAAGTATGTATCGACATGCATCTAATATTTTTTTTAATTTTATGAATGTTTTTTATTAACTTCCCGAAGGAGAAGTTTATGTTTTCATCAAAAAATCCGAATTGCTAATTTTATGTTTTCTCGACGTTTCAAGCCATTCTGAATCGAATGAGACAAAATTTGGAAAAAGTATGTGTGTGTGTGCGTGTGCTCGCATAGATTTTTTACCGTAAATCGACGTTTTCTCAAAAAACGGCTGGACTAATTTCAAAAATTTAAAAGCCATTCGATGTATCTCGACGAGGACTAGCGTATATCAATTTTGCGCGACAATCAGCCAAGCCGTTTCTTTGTAAATAGCAGAAAAGTGAAATTTCGTCCACGTTTTAGCCCGCAGTTCCGAATCGATTTTGAAAATTCTAATACCGTTCGAAAGATATTGGTTGGGAATCGTGCTGATTAGTTTTTGGTAGAGATCGGCCGGGCGTTTTCTTGTAATAAAGTTTTTTTTAAAAAATTCGACGATTTTTATGATTATTTTTTGACGGTAGATACCATAGTCTTCTTGATCATACTAAAATATTACGGTCCTACGACAAGTCGTTTAGCTTTAAAAATTCGTCAAAGTTTGCAAAAATTAGTATGGTCTTTTTGGCATTTGTCAAAATTAGAACTTTCATCGGCGTTTGCTCAAAAACGCCTGAACCGATTTCAGAAATTTAAAAGCCATTTGATGTATTTCGGTGAGGATTATCGTTGCTCAGTTTTGTGCGACGATCGGCCGAGTTGTTTCTTTGTAATTTGGAAAAAAAAGTGTTCAACTTTATGTTCACATTTGATTTTAAAAAATCAAAAACTGTTCGAAAGATATTAGTTGTGAATAATACTGATTGGTTTTAGGTGAAAATCTACCGAGCCGTTTTCTTGTAATTAACTGTTGAAAAAAAAATTTAAGCCGATTTTCATGGAACTTTTTTTGGCGATATATATCATGGTCTTATAGAACTTACTGAAATATTACGGCCTTACGACAAGTAGTTTAATTTTTAAATTCATCAAAGTTTGAGAAAATGAGTAGTGTTTTTGGACGTTTGTTAAAATATAAATTAGACGATTTACTTGGTATAACGATAGAGTACTTGGTCTTAATGAACATGCTAAACAATTAAAGTCCTACAAAAAACTGGCTCAATTATAAAAATTATTGATTTGTGAAAATTTGCTTTTAGAAAATACTCCGAGTTAACGTGTTCGTTCGTTTTCAATTATGTGTAATAAATTCACTCGGAATACTTTTAATCACTCATAAATTAATTAATCTATCATGGATTAAGTCGATTATTTACATAAATCGGGAAGTTTATGTAACTTCCCTCAAGGCAAAATACCAATACCAACTAGTTTCAATTTTAATTCTTATTTTTTAGGTTTTATACATCGTTGTCTTTGGAGAATCTTTGCTCAACGATGCCGTCACAGTCGTCCTCTATCATATGTTCGAGACTTACGGTGAAATGGGTGCTAGCAATATCGAGTACACGGATGTCCTGGCTGGTCTTGCCAATTTCTTAGTCGTTGCAGGAGGTGGTACCATAATAGGTAAATTAGTGATGGAAATATAAATACACCTAAGTCTGTTTTTACACGGTAGATTGGTTCCAGAAGAAGCCGTGTAAAAAAAACGTGTAAAAAAAGACATTGATCTTATACAAAAATGGGTGATTTGTTTCTAATCTCTAAAACCTATTAAAATTAGTGAAAAACTAGAATTTTTAAGAACAAGAATTCACATTTGCAGTGCACAATAAAAATTGTTTGTACGCGCTAAAGGGGAATTCACTTAAATCTTTAAGCTAGCGTTCGCAAACTATCGATACTATCGATGGTTTCAGACTTTTTTCTTTCATAAATACTTTTTTGTGATATGAACATACTTCGTAAAAATTAAATTTGGCAAAAAAAATTTAAGTACATAAAATTTCAAATCGTGCTAAATGGAATAAAATCGTGCAAAACTAGTGGGGTGGGTGGCATCGTGCCTTAAGGCAAATTGCTGGAACTTCCCGTACCGTAACGAAATGTTCGAGGAATATTGAATGTTTTCAAATAGATTATTATAAATATTGTAACATTGTCTAATATTTATAAGAATTATATAAACTGAATTGCAGAGTTGAAATTATTTGTTTAAAGTATATTAGAACTATAGTCAGAATTAAAAATAAAATCTGAATTATTTTCGATATACAAAAAATTAAAAAAAAAAATCCGAAATCAATTATTTTGTTAAGACAAGCAGAAAGTTTTTTGAATCAATTGAATCGGACGCTTAGTTCTCTCAAAAACTGCCATTTTTTACATATTTGGCTCCGTATCTTCAAAATGGCTGGGCCTGCCTTTGCCAAAAACTATTAACCCCTTCTCCCAATCATTACTAATAGAATGTTTTTTAGATCATTCAAATCGGATGCTCCGTTCTCTCAAAAACTGGATTTCTATTTTCTGCACTCTTTGCTCCTTATCTCCGTAACTGCTGGACCTGCCTCTGCCAAAAACTAATCAGCACATCTCCTTATCAATAGGAATCGAATGTTTTTCAAACCATTCAAATCGGTTGATCCGTACGCCCGGAAACGTGACTGGAAATTTGTATCCATACACACACACACACATACACACACACACATCCATTTTTTCTGAAGTATGCCAAAACGTTCAGAAACCTTCAAAACGTCGAGAAATGTAAAAATTTTCAATTCCGATTTTCGGCCCATTACAATAACTTACCCTACGGGAAGTTAAAAATTAAAAATATTCAATTTTCAAACCGTGTTATATCAAAACCGTGTACAAAAAGACCGTGTAAAAACAGACTAAGGTGTACTTGTATTTGTATATTGAATAGTTAATAACTGTGTATTTTTATCTAGGTATTATATGGGGTTTTGCAACTGGCCTGGTCACTCGTTACACACACGAGGTGAGAGTCATCGAGCCTATCTTCATCTTCGTTATGGCCTATTTGGCATATCTTAATGCTGAAATATTCCACATGTCTGGTATCTTAGCGTAAGTATATAATTGATAATTTAAAATTTTGTAGGAAACAATGGATCCTAAATTTATTTTGCTTCACTGGTTGTGATATTCCATAGTTTTATTTAAGATACTGCTCAAAGATAACAGAAGTAAAAGTGAAAGTAGATTTTTTGTTTCTATTTTTTTATAGTGTGGTATTAAAAATATATACAAGCCTGATATTTTACCACTTCATCACCAACCCCTATTTTTTGTAGCAATTTTAGTAATTCAATCATGTTTTTAGTTGTAGTTTAGATTTTTGAGCTTAAAACTTACTGAGGAAACTTTTGATTTTTATTAAATTTTGCCCAACCCCAATATTTTTTTTATTGTTATTCTAATTTTTAACTTCTCGTAGGGTATAATAGTAATGGGCCGAAAATCGAAATTGAATATTTTTGCATTTTTTCACGTTTTAGAGGTTTCTGAACATTTTGGCATACCTCAGAAAAAATGGTTATGTGTGTGTGTGTGAATGTATGTATGGATAAAAATTTTCGTCCACGTTTTCGGGCGCACGGATCAACCGATTTGAATAGCTCAAAAAACATTCGGTTCCTATTAATAGGGAGATACGCTGATTAGTTTTTGGCAAAGGCAGGTCTAGCCGTTACGGAAATACGGAGCAAAGAGTGCAGAAAATTAAAATCGAGTTTTTGAGAGAACGGAGCATCCGATTTGAATTATCTAAAAAATATTCAAATCGTAATGATGGGGAGAAGTGGTGATTAGTTTTTGGAAAAGGCAGGTTCAGCCATTTCGGAGATACAGAGCTAAATGTGCAAAAAATGGCAGTTTTTGAGTGAACTAAGCGTCCGATTTGAATGATCTAAAAACTTTTTGCTTGTATTGACAAAACAATTGCTTTTGAGGATAAAAAATTAACTTTCCATAAAATATTTTTGTAATTTCGGATTAAAAATTCAAAAAAATACCCAGGCTAAGCACAGTCTAAGCGCCACTCTAGTACAAATGTTTACCCAAGTGCGTTTAGACTGTTTATGTACTGGAGCACTTTTCCAATTTTGTGAAAACTATTGAAAAATGTGAAAATGTCGCTAAGCTAAGCACGGTATAAGTGAAAATGGCGCACAGATTTATTTGCAAATGCGTTTAGACTGTGACTATACGGGAGCACTTTTTCAATTTTGTGCAAATTAGGCAACTATTTTTTGAAATTGAATTCGAAATGAAATGACGATTGTTAATGTTCTGGAGATGAATTGATTTATTTATAATTTGCCTTAAGGCACGATGCCATACACGCCACTAGTTTTATTTTGCTTGCTCAAAGATGACTTTAGTACTATGCTTTTCTTTGAAATTTATGGACCATTTTATCTATGATAAAAATGTTATAGTAATGCAATGTTACGGGTTTATCTTCGTATGAATTAGTCAAAAAGATATGTTTTTTTTTTTTATTATTATTTATTTATTCATAAGCAAGCCGTAATCATAATTTGCTGTGCGATCAGGCGTTTTACACATAAAACTTAACTTATCCTACAAAACGCACAAAAATCAAATAACAATTTTATCATAAGTGCAAATTTCTGATGTTCCTTTGATAACACATACATGAAGTTAGGTTATTATATGGTTATCTTATTTCTTTTTTCAGTATTACATTCTGTGGTATAACAATGAAGAATTACGTAGAGGCCAACATCTCCCACAAATCTCACACGACAATAAAGTATGCAATGAAAATGTTATCGAGTTCTTCAGAAACCATCATCTTCATGTTCTTGGGTGTTGCAACCATCAACGATTCGCACGATTGGAACACTTGGTTCGTGCTGTTGACAGTTTTCTTCTGTTCGTTCTTCAGGATATGCGGTAAATAAAATATTATATAAAATATAATTAATAAAATTCATTTTATAAGTTTAAATTTAATATAGTATATATAAT
>NW_020539726.1:43385524-43496596 GCF_003426905.1 Ctenocephalides felis
TGAGAACTTTTTGATTTTTCATAAAATTAATCTTGACTTTTTGAAATTTTTCAGCACATTTCTAATTTGCACTAATCGTTTCACACATTTTTTTTTACTGATTGGTCGTAGAATATTGTCTGTTTCTAAATTTACTACACGATTTTCAATAAAACACTTAGAAATTTAGAGTTGGAAAATTATTGTTGGCGTAAATATATTTAATATAATAATGTTTAATAAATAGACGAGGAATATTCAATATGTTATCATGTATCAACTTTAAAATTCTCTAAAAAATATTTATAGAGAAATTTTAACAATTTTTAGGAGTCTATTTTCAGATAAAATAATTATGTTACAAAGACGGTCACTTTTGTTGAATAATTGCATGAGTCGGTAGTCGCAAACTGTCAAAAAGCTTTGTCTTTGCTGTTCTATGGAACGTTTTACACAATGTAACTTCTAAAACCTAACCTCAAAATGGCACAAACGTCTGAATATAACTTTACGCGTGTGTCATCAACAAATTGTTGCACTTATGCTAACATTGTTATTTGACTGTTGTGTAATTTGGAGGTTAGGTTTAATGTAAAACGCCTGATCGAAAGCACAAAATAGCCCTTTGACAGTTTGTGATCACCAACTCATGCGATTATTCAACCAAAGAGACCGGTAACATAACTTTTTAATCCGGAGAATTGCTTTCTTAATATTCGAGACATATTATTATTACTTCAATGGCATCAGGCGACATTAATACTACATGAACGACCTAATTTTAAAGTTCCTCAACTTATCAATTAATATAGATATACCTCTATTGAACAATATATATATGAACAACAATAAATTTCTAACAATTTTTTCTATTAAATTTATGGGACACTTCAGCCGTAACATAGCTTATAAAATAGCGTTGTCATGACAACGCTATATTATGCTTATTCCTTATAGTGAAAATTATGAAAATGTCTCTTTATTTGCCGTGCGATCAAGAGTTTTTTACAAATAAACAAAGCAAGGGAGAATGTTATGATAACAGAATTCTAGATTGTGCAGTTATCATAAGATTCTTCCTTGTTTGTTTATTTTAAAATACGCTTGATCGCACAACAAATAGATAAGACATTTTCACAATTTTCACCTCCAAGAACAAGCATAAGAGAGCTCTGTTGCCATGACAACGTTATTTTATGAGCTCTGTTACGGCAGATTGCCCCATTAATCATACAATATTATTTGAATCGTTTATTAATGCATATTTCTTGTCTTTTTTCTCCCATTTCCTGTCTGTGCCCACTATGTGCTTGTGTGTCCACCACGGCTGCCAACTGTCTACGGCTACCAACCAAAACACAAAAAACCAACTCAACGAAAAAAAATCATTGATTTAATAATAACTAATTACGTAATTGTTGATTGTGAATGTTGTTGATGTTGCATGGAAATGGAATGGTTATACATATATACATATATACATATATATATATATATATATATATATATATATATTTATATGTTTACAATTGTTTGCCTTGTATGTATTTTTTATTATTTACCCAGGTGAACCCACCAAATCTGATACCCTCTTAATCCCTAACTCGAACCCTTTTCTCTCGCCGACGACGGTCACAACGACCAGCAATCATCCTTCCAGAAATTTTACGTTAGCTTTAAGAAATACAACGACAAGTTCGAATAGCATCAGTGGCGGCGGTGGTTCTATTACCAAATTGTCCGCCTCTAGTAGTACGAACGAATTAATTAATCAAATCTCGCGTCTTCCGGGTTCGATCCCCGAAAAACGAGGCTGGCACGAACTTACGCGACCGCCGCCAAGACGCCCGAAGGCGGCAGCGACGAGAGCGCCCGAAGCGATGTAGGGCTCAAGCCGACGGCGGCCGAAGTATCGTTGCCTTGGAGGAGGAGGGAGCAGAGTAGGCCGTCGATGCAAAGTTTCGGAGAAGGTTGGGGAATATTAGGGGTTCGGTGTTTTTGTAGTGGTTTTTGAGGAGCTTGTGCCAGTATTGTAGAATCTTTGTAGTTGGTTGAACTTTAAAGTAATTTTGTATACCTGAATTTTTATTTATTTTATACGAAACGAAAGTAGTTGTGGATACATTTCGATTAGAGTAAATTCTCGGTTAACACGGTTCCCATACTACGCGGAGCTAAAAATCCGACATCCCTCCAACTACACGGACTTATTACACGGTTTTTGTTAAACGGCCATAAGTTCCTTGCGCAACCTATGAGTGATTCTAGTAACTTGATATCAAAAGGGAATTATTGTAAGTTTTGTTATCGACTTTCATCTTTTAGACATGCCTGATTATATAATAGCTGTCTAAGAACACGTTTGAACTGACTGCTGCGTCGCGCCAATATTTGGATAAGGTGTCTATGTCATTTCGCACATATTACTCCTACTTCAAGTTGTATTCCTGGGTCTCCATACAGCACGATAAAAATGGTGCGATTTGTACTAACTCTGAGTCTCTCATAGCGCGGTTTCCATACTGCACTACAGTAAACCCTCGCTTTACGCGGCGTACCGTGCAGTATGGAGACCCTGCTTTAAGGGGGTTGTTCTTTTTTTATTTTTCTTTGTTTCGGTTTTAAGATTTTTTGATATTATGAAAGCTAAAAACCTTAGAATTATTTTAAAAAAAATCATCTCAATATCTATTTTTTTGACGAAGTTATAGATATATTTATCTCTATTCTAATTCGCAAAATTTTTTTTAAATAGCTGCCATTTTTTTTCTTCTTGCTTTTTTTCTTTCATTTTGGTAGGGGGACTCGATTCAAACTTCTTCTTCAACGTAGTTTCTTTTTTTTTTGTTTCGGGCGATGCGCAACGAATTTATCTGTGGCACCGCAAAAGAGATCGATTTTGCAAGGCCGACTTTTGCGCCCCCTGGTTAAAAAATGACGGCGAAAAAAAAGAAGAAAACTTTGTAATATTCTATGATTTTGTAATTTTTGTTTAAAAGAAACCGCATGTCTCTATGATAAATACATTTCGAGAAAAACAGAAATAAATACCTTGCATTTTTTGTAACGAAAAAACGAACAACCCCCTTAAGGTGAAGAGTGAAACGAAAGTAGTTACATTTCGAATATATAGTTTTATAACTTGGGGTACTTTTAGGTCATATGAGGCTTCCATTAATCACGTGATCGACTTTTTAATGATTATTGGATCCCCCCTCTTCCTTGGTGATACGTGGTGATATTGAAAATTACCCCCCTCCCCCACCAAACATAACGTGTATTTTTAGTTACGAGAAAAAATTGTATAATTTTCTATTTTTTTTGTTAATGCTTGGATTTTTAAAAAAAATGCAGTTGAAAAATAAATACACGTGATATCTTACTATACCCCTCCTTCCCTCACGTGATATTTTGTCAAACCCCCCTTACCCCTAAAAACCTCACGTGATTAATGGACGCCCCCATAGATAAACAAGTATGGTTTCGCCCCCATGGTTTCCACTTGATTTATTTTTCATGATAATTTTATATTTGATGGACAATGAGTGAAAGCTTAACCCAAACTAGTGGTGTATGGCATCGTGCCTTAAGGCAAATTGCAGGAACTTTCCGTACCTTAATGAAATATTTGAAGAATATTAAATATTTTCAAATAGATTAAGGGGCGTCCATTAATCACCTTAGGTTTCTAGGTGGAGGGGGAGTATTTGACAAAAAATTACGTGGGGAAAGTATGGGTATAGTAAGATATCAGGTGTATGTATTTTTTACCTGAATTTTTTAAAAATAATCTAAACATATTAAAAAAAAATCAAAAATTTTCCAATTTTTTTTTGTAACTAAAAATACACGTGTGTTTGCTGAAGAAGGTGGGATGATTTTGAATATAACTACGTATACCAAGGAGAAGGGAGTGTCCAAAAATCCTTAAAAAATTGATCACGTGATTAATGCACGCCCCCTTATTATAAATACGGTAGCTTTCATTATTCTTATTTTATAGACAAAATATAAAAGCTTATGAATTGGACGACGTTTAATATGTTTACACGAAAAATAAATGAACAAAACTTAATCAATCGAATTTAAAATGAAAGACCTTATCTCATATTTCTAAGAATTATATGAACCGAATTGCAAAGTTAAAATTATTTATTTCAAGTATATAAGTGGGATTTAAATCCTAATTATTTTTGATATTCAAAATAAAACCTTTCTCTAAAAGCAATCGTTTCGTCAACACAAGCAAAAAGTTTTTTGAAACAATCAAATCGGATGTTTGATACTCTTAAAAACTGCCATTATTTACCCATTTAGCTCGGTATCTCCGAAACGGCTGGACCTGCCTTTGCTAAAAACTAATCACCATTTCTCTCCATCATTACGAATTGAATGTTTTTTAGATCATCAAAATCGGATGCTCCATTCTCTCAAAAACTCGATTTCTATTTTTGGCGCTCTTTGCTTCGTATCTCCGTAACGGCTGGACCTACCTTTGCCAAAAACTAATCAGCACATCTCCCTTTCAATAGGAATCGAATGGTTTTTGAATCATTCAAATCGGTTGATCCGTTGAGCCCGATGTACACGACGCTAGTATTTCTTGTAACATCTTTTCTGTCGAGTTTTTATTGTAAGGTGATTTTATTATTATTATTTTATTTAATTCTTATAAATATGAGGTAAGATCATCACAAGAATTTATCCTAATACATATAAGAATTAAATAAAATAATAATAATAAAATCACCTTACAATAAAAACTCGACAGAAAAGATGTTCCAAGAATACCGTACACCTGGCTTGAGACAAAGACAAATGACAAAACTTTCTGGTAACCCAATTTGTTGAATATTTTGCCCTTATCGTCGACTGAAATTTAATTATTTTAATTATATATAATTATGTATATCGCTTTGCTTATTAATATTTATAATATATAATATTATATCTATTAATTATTATTAAATATTGAATCGAAGTTGAGTTGTGTAGTCAGTGTTGGTAGACAATATTTATTTATTTATTCTTATACTATTTTTTTATTTATACTTATTCCGCTTTATCTTGCACAAATCCTTTAGACTTAGACCAAAATAAAAAAATAACTTGCCAATATTTGTAAAAATAATAATAATATTGTTTATTAAACTTTTTTATCGGTGCAAGTTTTGTTTTGGTCTCGGCCTTCTACTGATAGTATTTGCATGTGTATATATGGAAAGTATATATATTTCGTATTTATTTTTTGAAAATAGTTATGGATGGTAATATACTTTTATTATTTATATACTTAGGGACCGATTTTGCCGCACAACAGAAAAATGTTATGGCAAGACCAAGTTACGCTCCAACTTGCATACATTATGCTACTGAATCATACTGGAAACTGTTAAAATGTCATGTATTTGCTGCGCATTCAGGCGTTTTATACACAAACTGCAACGTCATTCGTATGTTATGAAGCTGAGTCAGAAAGACCCTGTTATCTAAGATCGTTGTGTGGTTTCTAGGTTTGGTTTTCTATATGACAACCTGAGAATTATCCCTGACTGCGCAGCAATCACATGGCTTTTTTAATATTTAGTATGGAATGTTCTTTATAACATAGCCTTGCCATAACATTTTTCTGTTATGCGGCAGAATCGGTCCCATAATTTATTTCTGACGTTTCGAAATAATATTGTGTCATCAAAGCGTTAGAAATTAACAGTGCAATGATTTTACTAGAGGAATTATTATTTTTTCTTTATGTTCCTAAGATCTTTGGTTATTTTATAGTTAAATTAAAATATAAATTTATTTGTTCAAAAATAATTATCATAAAAAAATAATAGAAAGCACTTTCCTCAAATATTTTAATCAACTTTCATTGACCAAATATTGTGTCGAAACGTCGGAAATCGTATAAAATTAAAAATAATCAAGTATTAAGTATTTGCTTCGTGCATTAAATCAATGTATGATATCTATATATAAAGCACTGTAATGTAAATATTTAGTATTTAATAATTATCATAATCATTAATTAACTTGTTGTTTTTTATTTTCGAAGAACAAGAATCTGCCATGTCGCCTGATCGACCGGTGAAGAGAATATCGAGGGACTCCGAAGGTAAATTGAATCAAAATTGATTTTTAGTCATAGAACCCTATTTTGTCACTTTGATATTCGTATAGGGCTCTTCAAGACCTTTCAAACTAGCCCTCATATGCCTACCTTTTTCGTCATAACATTTTTACCACTTTTGACCAGCTGTACTATACGAGGTGTGTTCAAAAAGTACCCGGAATTACTAATAATTAAATTTCGCGGGTCTGGAGTGTCTGATTGTCAAAATTTTTTTTATTGTGTTGGTATACATGCCCCTAAAGTATGATGAAATTTTCAGCTATATTCACTGTTTACTTTGTCTGTGGTAGTCGCTAAGGTTCGACGTGTTTTTCTGAGCTCGGCGATTTTTACAATGGAAGAATTGAAAAGTCAAAGAATTTGTATTAAATTTTGCGTAAAAAATGAAATAAAGTGTTGCAAAGTGCAAAAATTCACCAGATATGGCTCCGTGTGACTTTTTCCTATTCCCAAAGTTGAAGAGACCCATGAAAGGACGGCGGTTTTCCTCGATTGAAGAAAATCGCTGAGAGTGCTCAAGGACATATCAAAAAGTGAATATCAAGGGTGCTTCGAAAATTGGAAAAAACGCTGGCATAAGTGTATTATATCTGGGGGGGGACTACTTTGAAGGGGACCACATTAATGTAGACGAATAAATAAATATTTTTTTGAAAAAACGAAAATTCCGGGTACTTTTTGAACAGACCTCGTATATAGTACGACGACTCGTTTGCGCGCATTTGTTGATTACAACTCTTGTAACTTTTAAACGGTTCGTTTGATTTAAATGCAACATTCGGCAAATTTGTTCAAATTTGAATTATATACAATATTGTCTAATATTATAAGTAATTACAGCAACTCGGTGTACTTTAAAATCGCGTTTGAAACTGTTAATTGGTTCTTAGCTATTTATCTTGTACGGAACCTTATTGCTTTTTTGGGTTCATAACTTTAATATTTGTGTAGGGCTATTCGAGACTTTTTAAACGAGCCCCCGCATGCCCACATTTGACGTCATAACAATTTGTACCATAATTGAGCCGCTGTACTATATATAGTACGACAACTCGTTTGAGCGCGATGTGTGATAACTTTTAAACCGTGCGTTCAATTCAATTGCAACATTCGGCAAATTTGTTTAAAATTAAATTATCTACAATATTATCTAAAATTATAAGACCGTACAGAAAGTCCGTTTCTTTAAAATGGCGTTTGGAAATATTCTTTGATTCTTACCTATTTATCTTGTACGGAACCCTATTGCCTTATCGGGTCCATAACTTCGATATTCGTATAGGGCTCTTCGAGACCTTTCAAATGAGCCCCCACATGCCCACATTTGTCGTCATAACATTTTTACCATAATTGACCCGCTGTACTATATATAGTACGACAACTCGTTCGCGCGCGTTTGTTTATTACAACTCTTGTAACTTGCAAACCATTCGTCCGATCAGAATGAAATATTCGGCAAATTCATACAAAATTAAATAATCTACAACATTGCATTTGTATTTTTTAGGTGAGCCCCGCGTATCGACCCCAACGGCCACCGAAAGTGTCCTGCCCTGGAAACGTGGCGACGAGTCGGACGAAGGGGCCCTTCAGCAGTCCGAATTTCCAGCCTGGGCCAGCAATAAGGAGTATTTGGCCTACAATTCGCCTTCGGCCACCTTCTTAGGCAAGTCGAAAAATTGATTTATTTTTTTATTTATTTAAAATACTTAGTGTAGTGTAGTTGTATGGAAAAAGTACAAGGTTTCTCCAATAAATAATAAATGATAATAATGAAAATTAATTTGTCAAATCCTGTTCGTATGTGTATCATTCAATCTGCCATACATATACTGTATCTTAGATTATTTTAATTTTTGCACATCTCAGCTGCTTTTTGCAATAATAATGTAGACATTATATTTTTCTTAGAAATAATCATGAATTTATTATACATATCCTGATATTGCCTAGACTCATAAGTAAATTGAAATTTTTGGCAGATGACAGTTTTCATTTGTTTTCAATGCCAAGTAATGTTTTTTGCAATTATTTCCATTTATTTCTACAATATTACTATATTTTTATAATCACATACATCCTAAAAAATTTCTTTAAGAAACTTCAGAAAGATTTATCTAAATCCGAATAATCGTTTAGAAGGAGTATATTTAAATACATCATTGCAAAAGAATATACAAGATATATTTTGAGATTTTATTTTTTTTTTAAACAAAATAAATTGTTACGTTCTTACAAACTTTTTATTTTATTTATATTTTATTTTATTCTCAGTTTATTTTTTGCATTTAAGTTTTTATTTGTTTTTTATTCTTATTTTTACAATAAACTTATTTTAGTTTCGATTGACAAAAACAAATTGTTACAGTAAAAAAATTACTAAATAAATTTAAAAAATTGCTAAACTTAAGAAACAATTAATTCATACAAATTTTATCCTTTCCCTTTTGATATTTATTTAGTAATTTAATTATTAATATAATATTTAGTGATTAGAATTAAAAAGTTTCAAAATTTTACGTAATGATTTTTTATTCATGCTAACCTGAACCTGCAGGCTAAGAATTCGAGGTATAATATTTTCTATATTATTAATTATATTATTTTTTTATGTTTAAAACAAATTGGTTTCAATTGGCCAGATAATTAAATAGACCTATCGGCAAGTTGTATATTCAAATGGATATGAAAAGAGAATAGAAACTTTAATGTTTCTCATTTAATTTTCAAACTTTTCAAACTTCTTTATCTATTAATTAAACCATATAATAAATTATTAAATTATTAAATAAAACCATAAATTATTTTATATATAAATTATTTTATGGTTTATACATTTTTATTTCACTTGGAGTCGCCTTGTACTTTTTCATTTCAAAATTTAAAATTCAAGCACAAATCCTTTTAGATTTGAATCTATAGTTAGATTAAGATTGTCGCGATTACTAATTTAACTTTTTTTATAATTAACTTAATTTTTTCTGTTTGTTGATGTTAGTCTTTGCTTTTATTAAATAGGTCCGAATTCAGCAAACAATTCTAATGAGAAAGCGAATAAAAGATGTTAATCTGGCTGTAAATATTTTGTTGTGTAACTTAGTTTTGTTTTGTAGATTTGTGTGTATGTGTGTATGTATTGTTTGAATTTTTATTTATTTTGAAATAAATTCTTTGCTTTTTCGCGTTTGATTTTGTAGATTGTTCCACTAATTTTAATCAGTAAATAACGAGACAAAACGTAAACGTACTGTAATGTACGTAACCGTTACGTAACACAAAGGACACAACTGCCTTTACTTTCTAGACAACATTTTATGAACGTAACTGTTACGTAGCAAGTTTATCTAGTGAGGAAAGTTTCGAATAAAAATGAAATCTTGGAAATTTTTTCTTTACAACAATATTTGCAACTTAAATAACTTTCTTGCTTTTTCGCGTTTGATTTTGTAGATTGTTACTAATTTTGATCAGTAAACAACAAGAGTAAAAGATTTAATGTTTGTAACCATTACTTAACTTTAAGGTCACAATTTTGTCATTTTTTGTAAAAAATGAAATCTTGAAAGTTTTTCCTCCACTACAATATTTGCAAGTAAAATAAATTTCTTGCTTTTTCGCGTTTGATTTTGCAGATTGTTTTACTAATTTTAATTAGTAGACAACAAGAGAAAAAGAATTAATGTACGTAACCCTTACGAAACTTTAAGGACACAATTTTGAAAATTTTTGGAAGAAAAGAAATCTTGGAAGTTTTTCTTTTTTTCTTGCTTTTTCGCGTTTGATTTTGTAGGTTGTTTCACTAATTTTAATAAGTAGACATCAAGAGTAAAGGATTTAATGTACGTAACCATTACGTAACACAAAGGACACAACTGTCTTTACTTTCTAGACAACATATGATAAACGTCACTGTTACGTAACAAGTTTAATTTTAAAATTTTTTGGAAAAGAATGAAATCTTGGAAGTTTTTCCTTTACAACAATATTTGCAACTTGAAAGTTTTATTTCGTTTATTTTTTATTTTGTAAAAACAGTGTGTAAATATAAACACTACTACAAGAGAATTATCAAAACCACTTCTATGTCGAAAAGATATTTCTAAAGTTTATACATATTTATAGAATTGGAAAACATATTTTACAGTAATTTTTGACATTATTAGTTTCTGAAATTTATTATGTAATGATATTTTAAGAAGTTTCTGGTTTGATATTTAAAGTGTTGCTTATATAACATGTTGCTCATTTGCAATCTATGCGAAACTGATGGAAAATTTATATAATTTTTGAAAATATGATTTTATTTGATATTTTGCACCTTAGTTCAATACAATAAATAATAAAAAATTGTTTATATATATTTAAATCCTGATAAAAGTACATCACCTTGAAAAAAGGGATTATACATTTATAAAACAAACAAGTTGATACAATTAAGTATCAAGATGTATTTTAAATTTAAAAAGTTTTACTAAATTATATAAAATCATTAATTATTTTATTGCATTATTTTTTATTTTTATTAACTTACATCAGGTTGCATAGATGTAAATGTAACTCACACGCGCATGCGCCTTGCTGGAATGTCTCACACATTTTTTTTTGTTTTTTTTTTTCTTTTCTTACACAATCCTTGCCATTTTCTTACACAATCCTGTGAAACCTGAATCCTGAAATCATTACCATTAAAAAAATATTCGTATTATTTTTTAATTCTATCTATTTTAATTTCATTTTTGTAATTGTTAATTGTTGTCTTTGAATTTTTTTTCTAATTTTTTGACTACATAATTAATAATTTATTAAATCATTCTTATATTTATTTTTGTCAAATATCATTTTATCTACTTCTTAAATTTTATTTGTTGCTTCAATTTTTATATACATATTTCTTTTTTTTCTTAATCTTTCTATCACTTCTTTTAATTTTTCTTCCAAATTTTTATTTCTAAAATTTATTCTGCACTTGTAAATATCACACACAATCTTGTAAACCTCACATGACTTTAATCTATAATTTGTCACATATTTTCAATCTCACTTCCATAATCCAAATGATTTCTAACCTAATCTTCAAAACCCTTACTAAATTCCTCTGCCCTAACATAACTTTGCCTGACCTTTTCTGCCTTTTCCTGACCTTGCCTGACCTTGCCTGACTTTGTCTGACCTTGTCTGACTTTGTCTGGCCTTGTCTGACTTTGTCTGACCTTTCATGATCTTGTCTTACGTTGCATGACCTTTCCTGACCTTGTCTGACATTTTCTGACCTTATTTAACTTTCCCTGGACATGTTTGACCTTGCCTGACCTTGTCTTACCTTGTCTGACTTTTCCTGACCTTGTCTGACTTTTCCTGACCTTGTCTGACTTTTCCTGACTTTGTCTCACCTTTCCTGACTTTGTCTCGTCTTTCCTGACTTTGTCTTGCCTTTCCTGACTTTTCTTGACCTTGTCCGACCTTTCCTGACCTTTCCTGACCTTGTCTGACCTTTCCGGACCTTGCCTCACGTTTTTTAACCTTATCTGACCTTTCCTGACTTTGTCTCACCTTTCCTGACCTCTCCTGACTTTGTCTCACCTTTCCTGATTTTGTCTCGCCTTTCCTGACTTTGTCTCGCCTTTCCTGACCTTGCTTCACCTTTCCTGATTTTGTCTGACCTTGTCTGACCTTTCCTGACCTTTCCTGACCTTGCCTCAACTTTGTCTGATCTTTCCTGACCTTGTCTGACCTTCCCCGACCTTCTCTTACCTTGTCTGACCTTGTCTGACTTTGTCTGACCTTGTCTTACCTTGTGTGATCTTTCCTCGCCTGTATCCATTACCTCGACCTTGCCTGTATCCATTACCGAAATGCAGGTGGTTTAGCGCCGCCTAAACAGGTGCGCTCCGTCATAGGTCTGTTCCGGAAAGACAGCGGCGCCTCCGGCTCGGACACCTCCCTGCACAGGATGTGCGTCGACCACCTGCCGCCGATACCTTCCGGCAGGCAGCTTGACAACGTCGGCGCGGGCGGCCGCAGCCAGAGCGTGGTGCAGGGCCCGGAGGGCAGGGACTTCAGCAAGAGGAGCCACAGCATTGCTTATACGGGAGACAAGTGAGTAGAAAGGAAAGATTAAGAGAAAGGTTGATTTTATGGGATGGATGGAGTGAAGTGCTATTTGTTTGAAACTAAGGGGAATGTCCCTGCAGTGGGCGCCCCTTTGAATAGCGGTATATTGTTAACAACAATGTATTTTAGTTAATTTCAATTGGACCAAAGCCATGTTTAGTAAGGAGGTAAATCATTTTAGAAAGGAACTCAGATGATTTTGATTTTTTTAAATAAATTTGGCGTCAGTTAAGACCTAAAATTTTTCCTCGGTGGGCGTCACTTCTAGAACTCACTGTCAGTATATTTCTTTTATCAACAATGTGTTCTTAAAATTAAATTGTTCGAAAAAAGTGTTCGAAAAATTAAAACCTTAACCTTAGTTTATATCATGGAAGTTTTATACGATAACTATTATCAGTAAGTGTTTTGAATTTATATGTGTGTGATTTAACAATTTTACAAGTATTTAATTAATGTGTATTTTAGTTGAAAAGTACTTTTAAAATTATGAAGTTTTGAAACAAAATGTAATCGTGAAATAATTTTTGAATTGGAAACTAATTTTTAGTTTGAAAAGGTTTGATAATAGGTATTTTATTCTGTAGTTTTTGTATAATAAGTATTTGTATAATAAGTATTTATATGTATTTAAGTATGATTCAGTATTTTGGTATGAATAATTAATGATGTTATTAATTTAAAGAGTGATGAGTTAGAATATTATAATTTTAAATATTTTATTTAAGTTTATTATTTATCAAACATAATTTATTACAATTTTATTAATTTTGCTGAATATTTATATTGACATTATGATGTACAGGTACAAAATGTATTAATTTGTCAACGGTAATCAGTAGCTGCATACGAAATACGGAACAAAAAATGCTCGGCATAGATTCTGATAAAGCGCGCGGCTTGTTCTAAACTTCGATGATTTTTTTTAATTTAAATACTTATCGTAGGCCTATAATATTTTAATATGTTAATTCAGACTAAAAAATCTATCGTCGTACAAAGTTTCATCAAAATCGTCCAAAAATTCTTTCAACAATTAAGAGACTTGTCATAACAATTTCTAGCTAATATCTTTTGGAAAGTTTTTGAAGTCTTAAAATGCGTTTAGAAAATGTTTTCGTTAACGTTTATGAAATTTTTGCTTTTATCTGCACAATTATAAAGAAACGTCTGTGCTGATCATTGTTCAAAACTAATCAACGCGAGTTCTTACCGAGTTTCATCAAATGGCTTTTAAGTTTTTGAAATCGGTTCAGTAGTTTTTGAGAAAACGTTGACGAATGATCAAATTTTATCTCAAATACACATTCACACCAATTTTGGTGTGAAACGATTTAGAATGAAATCGGATTTTCGGGAGAAAACTTCTTGAAAAAGTTTTAAAATCTGGAACTTATGGGACAATTCTGCCTTATAGCATAGCGTTGTTATGACAACGCTATCTTAATCTTATTTCTTAGTGTGAAAATGTTTATCTGTTTGCCGTGCGATCAGGCGTATTTTACAAAAAAACAAAAGTGGAGGAATGTTCTCATAACAGAATCTTCGATAACGTTGCCATGACAACACCATTAATTTATTTAGTTTTATGACTATTATAAGTTTACTAGCAAACCCGACGAACTCCGTTTCGCCACCAGGTGGTTTCGTGAGAAAGATGAAGAAATTTTTTGTTTGTTTTATATTTGAAAAGGAAAAATTTGATTTTATTATACAACAGTAATGAATTTATTTCGATTACAAAAATTAAGTGTTTTTCAGTTAAACTTCTCTAAGTTGAAAATGAAAGTGAATCCGCAAATTATCCGTTTCATGGAAGTGATCGGTAAACCACATTTTTTGTTTTTTGGTCTGACGTTAACACAAACAAAGCGGATGGTTTTCCAACTCGCGAACAGGCAACGTATAACTGCCCATGTAAAAGACAATGATTTTCTGAATAATCTATTTGAAATTTATTCCGCTAACACTAAGCGATTGGCCTTGCGACTTGTTATTGCGAACGCAAGGCGAACTGGTAATTGCAATCGTTTGAAGTCAAACGGAAGACCAGTCGGAATCATTGGTATGTCACCAAATCGCCAGCAATTTTTGATTGAGTGGTGAAATTTAGTGCGTGTACATCATATTTCTTGGCGGCAAGAATTGTTCGTTGACTTAGCCAAACATAATTCTGATAATTCTCACTAATGTCATTACTCGAATTTTTAAATACGGTGCGTGAAGTCCCAGCAATTTTCATTAGGGCACGCACCACTAATTTTCTTAGTTATAAACCTTGCGGGGCCCGAGACCTTTCCAACGAATGCGCAATTGTCGAAATCGGTTCGTGCGTTCTGGAGTTATTTCGTCAGGAAGGAAAACCCGACTTATTTTTATATATATAGAAGATTATAATATTTTAACTCATCACTCATATTCAAGTATCTATTATAACTATTATTATTATTTTGTATAATTTTCGTTTGTGTGTGACTAACCCTAATAATGTGATTGAAAACATCAGTTACCCGGAGTTGGGCAACCCGGGCGACCTGATCAGTCTGGGCAAACCTGCCACAGTGTTTCCGGTGACGGCGAGTCACCGGAGGCAGAACCGGAGGGGCTCAATGCTCGAATTGAGCGGGTGAGTTTTTAATTTTATTAATTAGGAAATTGATTTATTTATTAATTAATTTATTTGATAATTGATTGAAGGGTTTGATTGTTTATGTATGCGAGGCATGGGTGTCGTTGGCTGTTTGCACGTTACTGGTTTTAAATATTGAGATTGCAACTATGCGGAGGAACTATATTTGTGTAATAAAACAACAAATATTAAAATTGTCATTTTTTTGATGCTGTATTAGTAAAGAATGATTTATTAAAATTACACACACGCGTAAGAATACATTTGAGAATTGCTTAAGGGGGTATTCTAGTGTAGAGCGATGAGTTTTAGGTCATTTTTAAAGTGTCGTAAAAGAAAGCAATGAATGTTTTTACTATCCATGTTTTAACCATTTGTTTATTCATATTTTTAAGATACAAAACAATAATTAAAAAATAAAAAAGTTGAAAATTGTAAAAACTGGCAACTGATGAAGTGGGTTGTCTCAAAAAATTGGCACCTCAGTCTTGTAATGATTTCAGCCCTCCTAGCCATCGAAAATGCAAAACATAAAAAGATTATTAATCTACAATGATGTAGCAATCGGCTGAACTAGAGATGAGTAAAAAAAATTTTTTTTCACAAATTGGCGACTGTTTGAAAAAAAGTTTCTTTTTACTATTTTTTTTTGAGTTTCTTGAATTTTTTAAAAATAATAAAAGTAGGAATTTTGGGATGATTCTAGTTCGGACTATAGATAGATCTATAAACAAGACTATCTGAAAATTTCAAATAAATTGGTCGAGTAGAACTCCAGAAATCGTGACAAGAGTACTGAAAAAGTAAGTTCTGAGAAAAGCGCATTTAAAGTTTTGCGTGAAGCCAAACCAGTATGGAGACCGAGTCAGTAAAATGCCTATATCTCCAAAAATAATTCAAATTTTCAAAAACCTTCTCGTACTTGTATTTTTAGATAGTCAAACTTTGAAAATATGAAATAAAATAAAATCGTTTTTTTTGAATTCCTACACTAGAATACCCCTTTAAGTACAATAATGTTTTTTAATATTATTTTCTGGCCGCATCGTTTATGTTACAATCTTGCAAATTTGATGAGTTAAAGTGCAGTTTGTCTATTATTTATTTTATATTTAGACATGGATTTTAAAACAAACGGTACACCAATACTAAATAATCAACTGATTGTAGATAATATTGAAATATTTATACTCTCGATAACTTTGAATTAATTTTTTTATTCTTCGATGAATATAATATAAAATGTATAAAGTATTTGTTAGTCCAAAAATAGTGATAGAAACAAATTATAAATTTACAATATAATTACACATTATGTTTAAGTTCTAACATCTTAATTTATTTTACATTAATAAAATTTATAAGAGTTGCAATCCTAATATTTTGATGTATGAATGAAAACTTTTAATATATTTAATCTAATTGTAAGTGAATGTAAATAAATATTATATATTTATTTATATAAATATATATGTATATATATATATATATATATAATTTTAAATTACTAACAACTTTTGCACGCTTACTACACAGGAGTAGAGCTTTTTATTTAAGCATTTCTAAGCTTTTTAGAGCTTTTTGGAGCTGTAGATTCTTATTAGTATAAAGCTATTAGTTTTAGTTTGCACTAACATTTATATACCTATATAATTAGATTTTAAAGAAAAAATATCGCCAATAATATTTTTTACAAAGGGCGATTTTTTTTGTTAATTATTAATGCATGATAAATTTTGTAAATATACACATACTTTTATTAATCATACTTGCACTTCAATTTTTTAAATTAATATGATAAGTGCTTTTAAATATTTTTATTTATTGTGATCTTTGATATAGAAATATTGAATTTTCTTCAATTGTTCTAATTATTAAATTTTTTGATGGTCTCTCGTTGATCAATTTAGTTCTCGATAGTACATTATTTTTAACTTAGTTCCAATATTATAAAAGTCTTTGGCTATTAATTATTTTATTATGTAGTTTTCGATAATTTAAGTTTCGGATAAATTTTTATCCGAGATGTTGATAGTCAAATAAGAGTTATTGAAATTCTCGACAACCAGATTTTGGCTTACTTACTTCTCTATAACCAAATATTGTAAAATTCAGTTCTCGACATCTAAATATATTGGTCAAGCCTAATATTGGTCAAGATATTTCTTGATAGTCTCATATTGGTCAACAAATTTCTCGATAATCAAATATTGTCTAACTTAGTTCGCAACAGCCAAATATTGGTCAACAAACTTTTTGAAAATCAAATATTTTCAAACTTCATTTTCAACATCTAAATATTGGTCAAAATATTTCTTGATAGACTAACATTGGCCAACAAACTTCTCAATAATCAAATATTGTCAAAATTAGTTCTCGACAGCCAAATATTGGTCAACAAACTTCTTGGTAACCAAATATTATCAAACTTAGTGTTTTTCCACTGGACGTCAAATCCGGCTCGAAGGACCAATGTTTTTTTGATTGAATTTTTCTTTACTTTTTGAAGGACCAATTGTAAAATACTTTATTGATAACTGTATATATTTATTTTATAAGTTATAATAGTATTTACAATAATTTTAATATGTTTTCGATTACGTATTGATTGATTTGATTTTGGTTTGATTATCGATTGATGATTTTTTGTTCATATATATATATCAATAATAACCGCATGCTTTGATTGGCGCGAACACTTAGTTTTCGACAACCAAAAATTAATTAATATACTTCTTGATAGACTAATATTGGTCAACAAACTTCTCAATAATCAAATATTGGCAAAATTATTTCTCGACATCCAAATATTGGTCAACAAGCTTTTCGACAATAATAACCTCGATAAATATTATAAAATTTAGTTCTTGATAACCAAATATTGCCAAGCTTGAGTCTCGACCAAATATTAGTAGTCAAACTTCTAGAAAAACAAGTATTCTATATATAAAATATTTATCACGTCTTTTTTCCACTAAGGGGGCGTCCATTAATCACGTGACGTTTTTAGGAGGAGGGCGGGGGATTGACAAAAAATTACCAAATATTACGTGGGGGAAGGAGGGGTATAGTAAGATGATATCATTTTCAAACATTTTCAAAAAAAATCAAAAATTTTACAATTTTTTCTCGTAACTAAAAATACATCTGATGATTGGTGGGGGGAAGGGCGGTAATTTTGAATATCACCAAGGAGGAGGAGGAGTCCAAAAATCCTTAAAAAGATCAATTACGTGATTAATGGACGTTCCCCAAGTATGTGTACAACATTTACAAAATTTATTAGTACCATTACTTTTTATTTATATGATTTGTTGGGTGCATGTGCATGTGCATGTGTGTGTATATTTCTTCTCTTTGATTTGATATTATTTACAAATTTTCTTTATTTTTGATATTAATCATCGGGCAGACTGATAGTGCATGGACGCAGACCCAGCAGGCACAATCTGTGGAGTTAGTAACAGACATAATGGACATACTGGACAGACGAACAGACGAACAGACTTTAAATTAAATATAATATTGTTATAATTAAAAAGAAATTAACTAATATTGTAGTGTTATAAGTACTTGTTAACTAATTTTATTGTATTTATAATTTAATGTTTATATATATTTATTAGGGTGGTCCTTAATATGGACGTTTTCGAATTTCTTTGCTCCCAAGGGCTCAAATGCTTCTAAATTGATAAAAGAAAATCCTCCAAAAGTTTTAGCTCTTAATATTAACATTTAGGTAGTGCGCAAATCAATTAAAAGTTTCTTATATTTATTTTTAACATATGTCATTAAGTAAATGATTGCGCCATCTGTGTACTCAAATATTATGACACTTAAAAATATTTATAAATCACTTAACCTCTAAATCCATGTGGACTGTTCAACGAAATATTTATTCATCATGGCATCAAAATTAATTTTGCAGCAAAATATTTATTTAATTGGTGATTTTGACGCTAAAATTATCAGTAAATAGTTTTAGCTATTGCTGTTTTTTTCTCTCAAGCCATACGTTGAATAATATTGTTTAGATACTTAACAGTCGGATATTTTTTATAAAAATTGTAAAATCATACTTTTTGCGTTTTTAAATTTTGGTAATTAATAACAATAAATTTGTTGCAATTATTTACAATTTAATTCACATACTGAAATGTTTTAGTATGATATATTTCGAAACATTTAACATACAATCTTTAACCATAACCTTTTTTTCGAATTTTCTTACCTCTTGCATTTTTCACAGTTTCAGACATATTTTGCATTTTCTAAATTAGAAATTTATTTAATTGTGTGCATTGTCAAAATATAATATAAACCAAATGAAAATAAGATTTTGAATTTGGGTCCTCGTTTTGTTTTTTCATATAAAACACAGAATTCATGATGCAAACAAGATATGCATGCTACTATTTATTTAATTGGTGATTTTGACGCTAAAATTATCAGTAATAAATTGCCATCAAAATTACAAGTCTGATATCACAGATGGCGCAAGAATTTACTTAATAATAAATACACGAAACTTTTAATTGAAGTGCGGACTATCTAAATATTAATTTTAGGAGCTAAAACTTTTAGAAAAAATTTTTTTATTAATTTGGAAGCATTTGAGACCTTGGGAGCAAAGAAATTCGAAAATGTTCATATTATGGAACACCCTAATATTTATATTTGTTATTGAATTGATGGAAATACTAGAACATTAGATTTAATTTAAGGGGGTATTCTAGTGTAGAAATTAAAAAAAATCGATTTTTTTTATTTCATATTTTCAAAGTTTAACTATCTAAGAATATAGATACGAGAAGGTTTTTGAAAATTTGAATTATTTTCGGAGATATAGGTATTTTACTGACTCGGTCTCCATACTGGTTTGGCTTCACGCAAAACTTTAAATGCGTTTTTCTCAATACAGACTTTTTCAGTACTGTTGACACGATTTCTCGAGTTCTACTCGACCGATTCACTTGAAATGTTCAGAGAGTCTTGTTTATAGACCGATCTATAGCCCGAACTAGGATTATGGCAAAATTCTAATTTTTACTATTTTTAAAAAATTCGAGAAACTCAAAAAAACAGTAAAAAAAACACTTTATTTTCAAACGGTCGCCAATTTGTAAAAAAAAAATTTCTTACTCATCGCTAGTTCGGGCGATTGCGACATCATTGTTGAATAATAATCTTTTTAATTTTTGCATTTCCGATGGCTAGAAGGACTGAAATTATGTCAAGACTGAGGTGCCAATTTTTTGAGACCACCCACTTTATCAGCTGCCAGTTTTTACAATTTTCAACTTTTTTGTTTTTTAATTTTTGTTTTGTATTTTAATAATATTAATAAACAAGTGATAAAAAAATGGATAGTAAAAATATATCCATTGCTTTCTTTTACGACACTTTAAAAATGACCTAAAATTCATCGCTCTACACTAGAATACCTCCTTAATGGTGCAGCCATCTAGCGGGTTTCTTTCACTATTTTATTTATTTGCTATGAATATTACTATAATAGTATTGCATACAAAAATTTCACTATCATTTAGACTTCGACCTTACTATTACCTTTACGACAGACTGTTACCCATTTAGAAAGCATGTAGAATTCTTCCTTCAATCTTTAACATGGAAGCATGCGGTCGAATAACCAAAAATCGAGTCGAGTAGCTAGTATAGTACTATTCTAGTTGCATGCCAAGCACCTCTAAAACTATAAAAAAATGTATTAAAACACCCAAAACTAAACCACAGTAAGTCTCAATGACAACCTAGGATGGGATTAGAGCACTAATCTAAATGAGCCTAAGCCTAAAAGAAGTTTCGCATTAACCAACACTACTTGTGGCTTTGTTGTACTAACACGGTAACTAACCAACTATTTATTTATTTATTTTTGGTTTTGGTTTTGCTTATATGCTTATATTGCTTTTTATAAAGGAGCACCGACAGGAATTACTGACAGGAAAATTAGTAAAACTGTCAGTGCTCCTGAATTTGCAGCAGGACTATGTTGGTGGATCGATTTAGTGGTTTATTGAAATTTGTTAGCATTTTATTTACTTTTTAATTATTTGCTCCCTTAAGAAATGTTCAAGACACTTTTGGGAGTTGGAGCCATTTTTGTCTCTCTAACGTGAATTATCTGATAAAGTGTATGTCTTCTCCTTTCGGGAATTTTATTTGTCATCTTCCTATTTTATAATGATTCCTTAATTTTATAACCTTGGTCATATCTTTTATAATAGAGCATCTTTTTTGAAAGCCGTCATTCTTTTCCTAAGACTTTTTTCAGCTTTTCCTAAATTCTTTTTTTCCTGACCAGACATTACTTTTTTAATGCTTCTTTTATAATTTTGATCCATTTTTAGAATCTGTTTTTTGCCCTTGGATCCCTTTTCTTTTCCTTAATTCCTTTTTTGTTTTTGGAGATTTTTTGCCACTACCGGAGACCTTTTCCACCTTCAATATTTTCTGTTTTGTGAGACCATATTGCCATATTTATAAAACTTTATACTTTATTACCTCTTCTGGAGCCTGTTTTCTCCTTGAAGCCATATTTGTAGACCATTTTTTCTCCTTGGACAGGCCATTTCCTCTTTAGGCAGACTATTTCCTCCTTAGGCAGACCATTTCCTCCTTAGGCAGACTATTTCCTCCTTAGGCAGACCATTTTTTTCTTTGGAGGCCTTTTTTTTATTTGGAGGTCATTTTTATTTAGAGGTTATTTTTTCCTTTGGAGGCAATTTCCATCTTCGGAGGCCATTTTCAACTTTGGACACCATTTCCATCTTTGGAGACAATTACCATTTTTGGAGATCATTTCCATCTTTGTAGACCATTTTCATATTTGCAGACCTTTTCTTCTTTTTGGGCAGACCATTTCCTTCTTAGGCAGACTATTTTGGAAACCATTTTTTGAAACCATTTTTTCTTTGGAGGTCATTTTTTCTTTGGAAGTCAATTTTTCTTCGGAGACCATTTTTTTCTTTAAAGATTATTTTCATCTTTGGAGACCATATCTCCTCTTTGGGCAGACTATTTTCTCCTTTGGAGACCTTTTCTCCTTCTTGGGCGGACAATTTCCTTCTTTGGAAACCATTTTTCTTTGGAGACCATTTTTGAAGGCAATTTTTTTTCAGAGACCATTTTTTCTTCAGAGACCATTTTATCATCTTTGGAGATCATTTCCTCCTTTGGCAGACCGTTTCCTCTTTTATAGACAAATTTTCCATCTTTGGAGACCAATTTTTCAACTTTAGAAACACAATTTTCATCTTTAAAAATAAAATTTTCATCTTTGGAGACAAAATTTTCATCATTGGAGACAGTTTGGAGACCATTTTCATCTTTGGAGTCAATTTCTACTTTTGGATTTCTACTTGTGACGACTTTTGGAAACCTTTCTTTTTTTTGGAGTTTATTTTTTCCTTTTGGAGACCATTTTTACCTTTACAGGTCTTTTCTGCTCTTGAAAAGGTCACTTTGGTCCTCTTTTGTTCATTTGGAGAAAATTTTCACTTTTGGAGAACTTTTTCTCTTTTTCCACTTCTTCCCACCTTTTTTGTGTGTATTTTGAAAAGGTCATTTTAGGAGTACGTTTTCTATTTTTTTACCTTTTTTTCTTTTAGATCAGTTTTCTCCTTTTGGATGTCCTTTCCTCTTTTGTAAACTGTTTCCACGTTTTGGAACCATTTTTATATTGAGAGATCTCTTTAAGGATGTTTTCACTTTTTGTTACCTCTCACTTTTTTTTGAATACTATTTCAACTTTTGGAGACCATATTCAGGACATTTTTGAAAAGGTCACTTTTGGAGTACGCAACCTAAATTTTGGACGTTTCATCCTTTTTTTGAGTCGCCTCCTCCTCCTTTTAGATTTAAATTCTTGGTTTGCATACTATTTTTGTTTTTGGATACAATTTTTATATTTGGAGAAGATTTTCACTTTTGAAAAGGAAAATTTTGGAAAACTGCTTTTTTTTGGGACCTTCTTGTCTCTCCTTTGCATCCTTCTTTTGGATCCCTTTTCTTTTTTTGTAGACTATTTTGCATTGTGGGGACAAGTTTCACTTTTGAAACGCCTTTCTACTTTTGAGAAGGGGAAAACTTCTCATTTTTTGGGCGTTCTGTTTTTTGAATCACTTTTCTGCTTTAGGATTATTTTTTATTTTTACTATTCTCACCCTCGTCTTGTTTTTGAGCCGTTTTCTCTTTTTCATTTTTATTCACTCATATTACCTCTTGGAGCCCTTTTTTTTGGAGACCTTCTCCTACTTTAGAAAATTTCCTTAATTTTTGAACTTGTCCACTTTTTGGAAAAGCTTATGGATAATGTAAATATTTGATACAGTTGATCCTAATCTAGTACTTAATTGATTCTTTTACAATTTTCACGGTTACAAGAAATACAATGGATATTATATTAAAAATGTATAAATTTCAATGAACCACAAATCGACCATTTATCCAGCTGCAAAAAATAGCCTATCAGCTTAATTCATGTAGAGTAGAGTAGATTTAGTTTTAACTTATAAATTTCATAAAACTGATTCAATAGTGTACTAAAACATGTCGATATAATAATATAAACATCAATCAACACATTTTACATAATTAATACAACATCACACACACATTTAAATAAAATTCATAGTAAAAAATTACTTTAGTGATGAAAACAAAATATAAAGTCTCAGCAATTTTATTTTCAAAATTAATATATTATTATACATCATTGTGAATCGTTTTATCTATTTACCATCCTTCATATTATGTGATCGTTTAAAAAAAATGTTGGTACTATTAACGCCTATTAACAATTTAACAGCTATTTGAATTAAATTAAATTAAATTAGATATTTAGTTTGAATTTTGTAAATAACCGTTGAAATCAAATTTCAGGGCTTATTCGGACTAAATTACCGTAATTGATTTAAAAAACATTCTGTAGTTTTTAAAACCAAAATATAAATATCAATCGATTGATAAAAATATATACACACATGCAGACTTTCCAACACATCTACACAAAGGTATATTACATGTTTTAGTATTTTAGTACTAATATAATGAATTTATATATATATATATATATATATATATATATATATATATATATTTAGCAGTATTTAAGTTACTAACACGTATGAATAATTTTATCTTTATTTTGTGAAGGTGTTATATACGTATTCAGAATTTCGAGGACTATTTGGTGTTTATTTTGTAAGTTGAAGTTGTTAATATTCTACTTTATTCTAAATTAGTGTGATATGATACTAAAGGAATAAATCGACCTGTGTGTACGAGTGCCCCTTATAGACGACATCTAGTGAGTCGACTTTTGTTTTGAATTTCATCACTCAGAGTTTAATTATTGAGAAGACTTGAGATTATTTGAAGTGTTGTTTTTAATTTTTCGTAGGGTAAGTTATAGTATTCGCAAAAAAATCGAAAGTGAAAATTTACGTTTCAAAGGCTTCTGAACATTTTGGCATACCTTAGAAAAAATTGATGTATACATGTGTGTGTGTGCGGAGACATTTTTCCATCTTTGGAGACATTTTTTCCATCTTTGGAGCGATTTTTCCAACTTTGGAGACATTTTTCCATCTTTGGAGACATTTTTTCCATCTTTGAAGACTAATTTTCTATCTTTGGAGCCATTTTTTCCATCTTTGGAGTCATTTTTCCATCTTTGGAGATACATTTTCCAGCTTTGGAGCCATTTTTTTCATATTTGGAGCCATTTTTTCCATCTTTGGAGTCATTTTTCCGATTTTTGAAGACATTTCCATCTTTGGAGACAAATTTCCGATTTTTGAAGACAATTTCCATCTTTGAAGACGATTTCCATATTTACAGCTAATTTTTCCATCTTTGGACCCATTTTTTCCATCTTTGAAGACAATTTCCATCTTTGGAGCGATTTTTCCATCTTAGAATATTATTTCCATCTTAGAAGACTATTTCCATCTTAGATGACTATTTCCATCTTAGAAGACTATTTCCATTTTGAAGACAATTTTCCAACTTTGGAGCGATTTTTTTATCTTTGGAGACATTTTTTCCATATTTTAAGACAATTTCCACATTTGGAGACATGTTTTCCATCTTTGTAGACATTTTACCATCTTTGGAGACATTTTTTTCAGCTTTGAAGACAAATTTTCATCTTTGGACACATTTTTACATCTTTGGAGCGATTTTTCCACCTTTGGAGCCATTTTTTCCATCTCTGAAGACAATTTCCATTTTTGGAGACATTTTTTCCATCTTTGCAGGCATTATTTATACTTTGCAGGCATTATTTTCATCTTTAAAGACATATTTTCCATCTTTGAAGGCAAATTTCCCATCTTTGGAGACATTTTTCCATCTTTGGAGACAAACTTTCCATCTTTACAGATAATTTTTCCATCTTTGGAGACAAATTTTTCTACCTTGGAGACATTTCCATCTTTGGAGACAAATTTTCCTACCTTGGAGACATTTCCATCTTTGAAGACAATTTTTCCATCTTTGAAGACAATTTTTCCATCTTTGAAGACAATTTCCATTTTTGGAGACACCTTTTACATCTTTGAAGACAAATTACCATCTTTGGAGCGATTTTTCCATCTTTGGAGACATGTTTTCCATCTTTGAAGACAATTTCCATTTTTAGAGACACTTTTTACATCTTTGAAGACAAGTTACCATCTTTGGCGCTATTTTTCCATCTTTGGAGACCGTTTCTTTCTTTATAAACCTATTACCTCACTTGAAGATTATTTTTTTAAAGACCATTTGTCCATCTTTGGAGACAAATTTTCCATCTTAGGAGACAAATTTTCCATATTTGAAGACAAATTTTCCATATTTGGAGACGAATTTCCCATTTTTGGAGACAAATTTTTCATCTTTGAAAACAAATTACCATCTTTGGAGACCATTTCTTTCTTTACAGACCCTCTCTCCTTCTTGGATAGATCATTACCTCCTTTGGAGACCATTTCCTTTTTTAAAGACTATTTGTCCATCTTTAGAGACAGATTTTCCATCTTTGGAGTCAAATTTCCCATCTTTGGAGACAAATTTTCTATCTTTGGAGACATTTTTTCATTTTGGAGATACTTTTTCTATCTTTAAAGACAATTTTCATCTTTGGAGACAAATTTTCCATCTTTGGATCTATTTTTTCCATCTTTGGAGACAATTTCCATTTATTGGAGGCAAATTTTCCATCTTTGGACGCATTTTTTCCATTTTGGAGGCAAAATTTCCATCTTTGGAGCATCTTTATCCATCTTTGAAGACAATTTTCATCTTTGAAGACAATTTTTTTATCTTTGGAGCCATTTTTTCCATCTTTGAAGACAATTTTCATCTTTGGAGACATTTTTCCATCTTTGAAGACAATTTTCATCTTTGAAGACTATTTCCATCTTTACAGATAATTTTTCCAGTGTTTTTTGAAGACAGGAGACAAATTTCCGATTTTTGAAGACAATTTCCATCTTTGGAGACCATTTCCTTTTTTAAAGAACATTTTTTTATCTTTGGAGACAAATTTTCCATCTTTGGATTCATTTGTCCATCTTTGAAGCCATTTTTCCACCTTTGGAGACAAATTTTTCATCTTTGGAGACAATTTTTTTACTTCTTTGGAGACAATTTCTATCTTTGAAGACAATTTGAAAACCATTCTTATTTTTGAAGACAATTTCCACTTTTGGAGAACCTTTGCACTTCTAGAACGTCTTTTTCAGCTTTTTCTCTCTTGGATCCGTGTCTACTTCTTGGAACTTTTCTTTTCTTTTAAGGATTATTTTTCACTTTTAGAGATTATTTCTTTTTTTGGGGACCATTTTCTCGCATAGAGACTATTTCCTTAAGTAAATAACATTATTTATTTATTTATTTAAAATTATATTTTATATAACTGTATTATAATTTTTATTTGATATATTCGACTGAGCTCTAAATAGTCTTACCGTGAATTCTGGATACGTATAAATATTTAGTTTTTTTTGCAAAAGGTATTTATTTAGGTATTAATAATGTATTTATATAATTAATTAATCTAAAATTCCATTTCTATCTAGGATTATGTATTTGGATTAATTTAACAAAATTTAGTACGGCTCTACCCCCAAAGGGGCCCTTGTAATAATAACAAATTTATATGAAGAACTTTATATTTTACACTAAGTGTTCTTTATTAGTTATTTGTTTAGGTCTAACATAAGTGTGAAACTTCTTTTATTTTATTGAAGACGTTTCGGATTTCATTTTGATGGGATTCTTTTGCGTTTTTAAAAGCACCTTTGGATGTCTTCGCACCCAACTTGTATTAGATATATTAGGGTGGTCCTTGATATGGACATTTTCAAATTTCTTTGCTTCCAAGGGCTCAAAATGCTTCCAAATTGATAAAAAAACGATTCTCTGAAAGTTTTAGCTCTTAATATTAACATTTAGATAGTCCGCAATTTAATTAAAAGTTTTGTATATTTATTATTAAGTAAATTCTTGCGCCATCTGTGATAGCAGACTTGTAATTTTGATGGCAATTTATTATTGATAATTTGAGTGTCAAAATCACCAATTAAATAAATATTTTGCTGCAAAATTAATTTCGATGCCATGATGAATAAATATTTTGTTAAACAGTCCACGTGGATTTAATTAGAGGTTAAGTGTTTTATAAATATTTCTAAGTGAGTACACAGATGGCACAAGCATTTACTTAATGACATATGTTAATAATGAATATGCGAAACTTTTAATTGAATTGCGAACTATCTAAATGTTAATATTAAAAGCTGAAACTTTTATAGAATTTTCTTTTATTGATTTGGAAGCATTTGAGCACTTGGGAGCAAAGAAATTCGAAAATGTCCATATTAAGGACCACCCTAATATATATTGCCGCACCTTAATATTTTGCGTACACGCACCGATTATAAGCTTATAAATTGTCGTAAATTCAGACGTTTCGATAACATTTTTTGTACGTCTTTAGGATGAATCAATAACAAACAATAATTGATTTACAGATAAAATTCAAATCAGTGTACGTTTCTGCTTGAATTTGGTCCATAGCAACATAGTTTTTCGTTCAAAATTTCTTGTTGAAAAGTGACCTTGTACCAAATGACCTCAAATCTTTTATGATATTTATTTTTAATATTATCGAAACGTCGGATTCGACACAAATTATGCGAATGGCGTTTTGCGAACTGTTTCTGGCACAATTGGCAAAAAAATCTTAACGATCTACTTCTATTTATATATGTATATCTATATCTCTATATATATGTATGTAATGTGATGTATATTTTTTCAAAAACAAAAGTACAAGCTATGGATATTATTGGCCACCGTAATGAGAAAAGGTATTATATAAATGTATATAATTTATCGTGATAGTAATATATTTATTATTTTATGAGTTAATCAAAATAAAGATAAAATTCGTTCACGACACGTTTTAAAGACATTTTAAAAGTTTAAAAGACATATTTGAAAAAGGCACATGCGTGTATATGGTCCATCTTCAGGCATAGAATGGAACTAAAGAGCGCCATCTTAGGAACTAAAGTCCATCTGTAGTCTCAGAATGGAACTAAATTATAGTCACTAGACACATTAGGTTTTTTTGCATAGATTTTTTGCCGATTAAAATAATTAAAATGTTGCATTAACTACATCATTTAAGATTCTTTTATTATAAGATTCTTCCTTGCTTGTTTATTTGTAAATTACGCCTGATCGCACATCAAATAGATAGACATTTTCATAATTTTCAATACCAAGAACAAGCATAAGATAGCGTTGCCATGACAACGCTATTTTATGAGCTCTGTTACAGCAGAATTGCCCCATTAGTTGAACTAGTTAAAATTCCTCAAGTTGACCACTCTCTTTAGATCCATTCTAACAATGCCTGAAGTCATCAAATTTTATTTATTTATACCATTGCACCGATTCAGACTACGATTAAGTAATAATTATAGAATACCTTAATTTATTAAATTGTACTTTAATTTTGTTACCGGTAGAAATCATCAAAACTATCATTCTATGGGTACTTGTACATGATGAGATAAAACTCTAGAAATAATAATTTAGGGACCGATTCTGCCGCCTAATTGACCAATGTTATGGCGATGCCATGTTACGGTCCTACTTGCATATATTATGCTACTGAATCATACTGAATATAACCAAAATGTGTGCGTGTTCGGATACAAATTTTCGTCGAGGATTTCGGGAACACGGATGAAGCGATTTGAATAATTCAAAAAACATTCGATTCGTATTGATAAGGAGACGTGCTGATTAGTTTTTGGCGCAGGCAGGTTTAGCCGTTCCGAAGATATGAGGCAAAAAGTGCCAAAAACGGTAACTCAGTTTTTAAGAGAACGGAGCGTCCGATTTGAATAATTTCAAAGACATTTTACTTGTATTAACAAGATGAACACCTGATCAAATCTTCATGATGGCAGGTCTAGCGGTTTCGGAGATCTAGTAAAAAAAGTAAAAACATGCCATCTGGCGTTCAAAATTGATCATTAGACATATGCACATCAAATTATCGGATATTTTATAGAGATTTTAACAATAAAAATAAATTTTGTTTACATTCCTATGGGTTCCGTACCAATGTTTTATTTCGTCTCTATGCCGTTAAAGCAGTACGATTGCTTTGAAAAAAAAAGTTCAGAATTTCCAAAATATTTCGAAATAAATTTTTATTCAAAAAGTTTTTTTTCCAAAAAAATAAAATTTTTGTCAAAAATTTATAGTTTCTCAAAAATCTAATTTGTTAAGAGTAAATTTTTTTCAAAAATGTTATTCTTTTTAAAAAAAAAGATAATTTTTGGTACGGAAAGTTCCAGCAATTTGCCTTAAGGCACGATGCCATGCGCCCCACTAGTTAGTTTAGGTTTTCTATCTGGCTTTCGTCAATATTTAGTATGGAAAGTTCTTCAACACATGGCCTTGCCATAACTTTGGTCTATTATGCGGAAGAGTTGGTCCATGATTTTGTATACCTGTTTCACATTATAAAACACATCAAAATTATCATTCTGTGGGTACATGATGAGAAAAAACATTTAGAAACAATAATTTAATTTATAAACTACCATCATGTACATACTCTCTAACCATCTTGCAACCCATAAACTCTTCCTCACCCACCGCCATTATCAATTTTCTAACTCTATTATCTCCCCCCAGGAACAAAGACCAGGCCCCCGCCAGCGGAGCAGCACATCCGCCAACTCACCCGACACCACCACCCCCTCATCCCGCAATTTCCATCCCCCCAATCCCGATCCCCCAATCTCCGGCGATGCACCACAAGATCCTGATGCCCCAGAAGCCTTCGACTCCGCCCGTTGACGACGAGCACGTCTTCGATGACCCGGTGTATAGGGATAAGGATATTTGGGTTCCCGGCGCCCGAATGGGTTCCCCTCTGCTCAGATGCACCCCGAGATCCCAGCTCAGGAGGCAGCACACCCTGGGAGAGAAATTGCTGGTGTCGAGCAGTAGTGACTCGGAGAGTGATGGGCCTTTGTGAGAGTAAGGAACGTTCTAGGTAACAATTGTGAGGTGGATAGAGGTAAAGGATAGGCGTAGAGAGTAAGGGCTGATGGGGTTGTTTGATGAACTGGTAAAATAAGGCAAGATGAGTTTTTTTATGATTTATTTATGAAAAGAGGAGGATGGAAAGTAGTTGATGGCAATAGTTTTTTCAACTGGTGAAAACTTGACGATAACGTAACTGTTACGTAACATGTGCAGTTACATTGCAACGTCAATTGACAAAAATGCGGAACATTTTTTGAATAAATAATTATGACCAGATTTGTTTATGCAGTAACGTGAAAGTTACGTAACATTTACATCTTCATACAATTTTAATTGACAATATATTTTTATTAGTTTCTTCAACCTTTTTCAATATTACGTAACATCAGAACCATTTTTTGGATATACTAAATTAAAATCTATTGTCATTAGTTTGGTGTTCAAAATTTAATAACGTTCTCGTTTTTGGGGCAATGTTTTTATCATTTTTTCCAAAGTTACGTAACATTAACAAAATACTAATACTACTTACGTAACAATAAAAAATGATATTGCGCTTTTTTTCAAATCATTTATGCGACCAGGTGTATGAAAATGTTTTTTCTAATTTTTCCAACATTACGTAATAGTTACGTAACATTAACAAAATACTTCAACTTCTGTAAACTCAAGGTGTTAAAAAATGGTATAGTGCTCTTTTTTAAATCATTTATGCTACGTATGGAAATATGTTTCGAATTTTTAAATATTTCTTCCAATTTTCTCAGTGTTACGTAACAAATACGTAATATTTACAAAATATTGCGTATTTGTTACGTAACACTGCGGAAAATTGTATAAATTGAATATTCAAAATATGATAACACGATTTCTTTATTACCGATTAGGTAACATTTATTGTCCTCTACATATAAATATAATAAAGAATTATTAACAATATCTATACAAATGTAGTGTATGACTAGATTTTTTAATAACGTAGCGTTCACGAAACAGTTACGTAACATTTATGGAATTAATTCCAATTGACAAATATTACAGGGACAATTTATTTGAAAATCTGATGAAAATTTTCATAAATATAAAATGTGCGGTTACGAAAAATTTACAACTACAATTAACAACTATTCTATGGGTTGACGAAAAAAATTAAATAATTGATGAATTGAAAATGCCCAGATTTATTTATGCCATCACGTGACAGTTACGTAATATTTATAGGCACATAACATTTTAATTTGTACATTAAAAAATAAGAATTTTGCTCAGAATTATTTATTAATCTACATAATTATTACATAACATTTGACTAATTTTGTTGTAGACATAGGTTTATCAATGCAGCATCGTAAAAATTACATAACATTTCATTTGACAAATTTTTGATATTAGTGGAAAGTTTACAAATACGAAAAGTTTTAATTGACAAATTCTTTATATCAAAATACGGGATATTTGATAAATGAAAAAATGACCGGATTTATTTGTACAATTACGTAACATAATACATTACGTAATATCTACAGCTGCGTACAATTTTAATTGACAAATATTGTAGATAAAAAATTATGTCCAGATTTATTTACACAATTACGTAACATAATGCATCACGTAACAGTTATGTAATATCTACAGGTGCATACAAATTTAATCGACAAATATTATAAATAAAAACTTATGTTCAGATTTGTTTATACAATTACGTAACATACTAATGCTATTGGCAAATATTTCATAGATCCAAAACTTTACTGACGTAACAGTTACGTAACATTTCATAACTTTATGAAACTACAACTGGCAATTATTTTATATACCTTATAATGAGGAAAAATATGTCTATACATATTTATAAAATTACGTAACATAAAAGTTACGTAATATCTGCACTTGCATACAAATTTAATTGACAAATATTATAAATAAAAATATTATTAATAAAAACTTATGTCCAGATTTGTTTATACAATTACGTAACATACTAATACTATTGATAGATATTGCGTATATCCAAAACTTTATGACGTAACAGTTACGTAACATTTTATAACTTTATAAAACTATAACTGGCAAATATTGTATATACCTTGACACAAAAGTTACGTAATGACATAAAAGTTACGTAATATCTGCAACTGCATACAAATTTAATTGACAAAAATTATAAGTATAAATATTATTAATAAAAACTTATGTCCAGATTTGTTTATACAATTACGTAACATCCAAAACTTTATGACGTAACAGTTACGTAACATTTACAATTTACAAATGGCAAATATTTTTAATAATTTGTATTGAAGAATGTTTCTTGAGTAAAAAATTATGTATGAATTTACTTAAACGATGACCTAACAATTACGTAACAGTTATGTAACATTGAAATAGATAATAAAGAAAATATTAGAAAATAAATCTCGAAGAAAATTTAAATCGAGTTCACACCAGTTCATTGTATGACACTATGCTCGTATACAAAATTATATATATGTATATATATATATATATATATATACATATATATATTTATAAGTTTGAGGTTATGTCCACAAATTTCCGAAATCTATCCACCGCCACCTTAAATAAGATAATAATTCAATTATTAAATCGATTACGCCTTAAACTAATAGTTTGTTTTATAGCAGGGTAAGATAAGATAGCTTCTAGAACATTTTAGCAAATAGCTATTATATTAATATATTAATTAATATATAGAACATTTTTAAAATGTTCTACTCGTAGAAATAATAATTATTGAGAAACAAATATTGTTATTATCGGCTAACTTGTTTGTTAATGGATACATTTTTAGATTAAGGCTTGTTGAAAATTGTTAACGACATATGTATATACATAAGGGTGGTCCTTAGTATGGACATTTTTTGATGTCATTGTTTATAAGGGCTAAAACGCTTCCAAATTAATAAAAAAAAAAATCTGCAAAAGTTTGAGCTTTTAATATTAACATTTAGATAGTTTGCACATCAATTAAAAATTTCGTAGGTAAAGCTTGCGCCATCTGTGTATGACACTTAAAAATATTTATATAACACTTGACCTCTAATTAAATCTATGTGGACTGAGTAACGTAATATTTATTCATCATGGCATCAAAATTAATTTTGCAGCAAAATATTTATTTAAGTGGTTATTTTGACGCTAAAATTATCAGTAATAAATTGCCATCAAAATTACACGTCTGCTGTCACAGATGGCGCAAGTATTTACTTAATAAAAAATATGCGATACTTTTAAACCAATCGCGGACTGTCAAAATGTTAATATTAAGAGCTAAAACTTTTGGAGATTTTAGTTTTATCAATTTAAAAGCGTTTGAGCCCTTGGGAGCAAAGAAATTAGAAAATGTCCATATTAAGGACCACTCTAAAATACATATATGTCGAATTGATCTTACGATTAGTACTTAAGTTAACTATGATGCATTTGTTTTACGGAGAAAAATTTTAGTGAAATAGTAATATGTGATACTAATATGAAAACATCACTTAATATATTTTAATTAAATATATACATGTGTATATATATATATATATATATATATATATCTTGTGTATACATAATAGGCAATTTACTTAAAACTTTTACTTAGAAAATTCATTTTAAATTAGCCAATTATATTTATTTGTAAATTTTATTCGTCTTTATATATATGTATATATCGTTCGAGCCATATTAGCCCAATGTACTAGTAATAGTACAAAAATTTATTATTTAATATCTTATTTAATAATAATTTAAATCGAAAAAAATTATAATTTAATTAATTGGTTTGATAAATTTGTTTCGAATCAAATTAAATGGTAAAAATAAAACAAAATTACATGGAGTATGGAAATTTGTCACAAAAATTGGAGAAGATTTTTTTATAATATTTTATTTCAACTTATTTTATTTTAACATTATCAGGTTGCTTGTTAGTAGACTTCTTTTTTGTCTTTAAAGATTTAATTTGGTTTTGAGTATAATTTTTTACACTAATGACCGGATTTATTTGTGCAATTATTTAACATAATACATTACGTAATAATTACAGCTGCATACAAATTTAATTGACTAATATTATAAATAGAAAATTATGTCCAGGTTTATTGATAAAGTTACGTAACATAGTACATCACGTAACGGTTACGTAATTTCTACAGTTGTCAATTAAATTTGTATGCAGATGTAGATATTACGTAACTGCTACGTAACTTTTATCTCATGTTACGTAATTTTATCAATAAATCTGGACATAATTTTCTATTTATAATATTTGTCAATTAAATTTGTATGCAATATTATAAATAGAAAATTATGTCCAGATTTGTTGATAAAATTACGTAACATATTATATTACGTAACAGTTACGTAACATCTACTGTTGCATACAAATTAAATTGACAAATATTATAAATATTTAAAAATTATTTGAGAGTACACAGATTTGCTTTAGAATGTTTTATTGTTCTAAAACTTTGTAAATGATTTAATTTGTCGTTAACAGAAGTTAGTTTACAGGTTTTTAATTTTTAATTGATGTAAAACTAAATATATATTGAACATTAGTTTTTTATATTGATTATAAGTTTTTGAACTGTAAACTGATGTAAAATTAAATTATGTACAATATTTAGTGACATTTTGGAGCTACTCGGTGTACTCCTAATTAATGTTCTAACGATAAAATCTTGTAACTTCTAAAATATTTGTTGAATTTAAGAAAAATATTTGGAAAATTTGTTTGAAATTAAATTATTTGCAATACTGTCTTACATTATAAGTACTTACAGCAACTCGGTGTATTTTAAAATCGCGTTTGAAAATATAATTAGGTTCTTAGTGATTTATCTTGTACGGAACCTTATTGCTTTTTGGGTTCCATCGTATAGGGCTCGTCGAGACCTTTCAAATGAGCCCCCACAAGCCCCTATTTAACATAACAACATCTTTACCAGTATTGACCCACTATACTATAATAGTACGACGACTCGTTTGGGCGCATTTGTTTATTGCATTTCTTGTAACTTTTAAACGGTTAGTGCAATTAAAATGCAACATTCGGCAAATTTGTTCAAAATTAAATTATCTACAATGTTTTCTAATATTATAAGTACCTACAGCAACTCTGTTACTTTAAAATCGCGTTTGAAACTATAATGTGGTTTCTGGTGATTTATCTTGTACGGAACCCTATTGCTTTTTTGAGTTCATCACATTAATATTCGTATAGGGCTTGTTGAGACCTTTCAAACGAGCCCCCACATGCCCCTATTTGAAGTGACAACATTTTTACCAGTATTGACCCGCTGTACTATATATAGTACGACAAATCGTTTGCGCGCATTTATTTATTACAACCCTTGGTAACTTTTAAACGGTTTGTGCAATTAAAATGCAATATTCCACAAATTTGTTCAAAATTGAATTATCTACAATACTGTCTTATATTATAAGTATCTACAGCAACTCGGTATATTTTAAAAAGGCAATTGATGATGGATATTTTATCCCAGTACACTAAAAGAGCATTTATTAACAATAAATTTAATGACTTACAAATAATTTAATATAAAAATTTAATGACTAAAGTTTGTTAAAAAATTGAAACTATTTGTTTCATATGGCAATAGATAATTAATTATAAAAGTGCATTTATAAACATTAAATCAATTTTAAGTGCACCGGTTGCACAGTTTGTTTCTATGCATTTATTTATTGTAAATCTTGCCACTTTTAAAAAGAGTAGGTGTAAATTAAATAAATTATTTTATAAAAATGTAGTAACTAAAAATGATTTATTAAAGTTTTTAACCTCACGACACTCAATAGCTTCGTACAAGATAACTAACAATAAGATCCAAAGTATATTATTGGTTCTTAGTTATTTATCTTGTACGGAACCCTATAGCTTTCTGGGATCCATAACTTTGATAATCGTATAGGGCTCTTCAAGACCTTTTAAATGAGCCCCCACATGCCCCTATTTGACGTGACAGCATTTTTACCAGTATTGACCCGCTGTACTATATATAGTACGACGACTCTTTTGGGCGCATTTGTTCATTACAACTCTTGTAACTTTTAAACGGTTCGTGCGATTAAAATGAAACATTCGACAAATTTGTTCAAAATTGAATTATCTACAATACTGTCTAACATTATAAGACCCTACAGAAATTCGGTATACTTTAAAATCGCGATTGAAAATATAATGGAGATCTTTTTCATAATTGTGTCATGAATACTCTACTCAGTGTAATTTTGTTATATCGATATAAAATAATTGTATTTATATTGAGAGTACAAAATTATGTATATATATATATATATATATATATATATATATTATATATATATCTACTGGGCTAATATAGGTTCATGTTACCTTATCTAATAAAAAAATGTGCATTTAACTTATTACTTAACCTAGTTTAAATAATTTTACTACACACACATAGAAAAATTTTCTTATTTTTCTTAAGATGCTTTTAGTCATCACTTACAATTAGTATTTTTAATTTTAATTAGTCAATTTTAATTCCAAAAAGTTAGTCGAGAGCTAAACGTAGTGCAAATGATATTTTTTGATGTGACTTAAATAGTTTTATACGATATGATAAATTGTTTTTATCATAATGTGTGAAAATGTTTGGAACAGAATTAAGTAGTTAGGTACTTAAATTAAATTAATAAAAATTAAATAAGTTTTAATTCGAGGAGGATTCTCAATGAGACATGGGATGGTAGAAAAAAAAAAAAAATATATATATATATATATATATATATATATATATATATATCTTCTGAAATTTAATTTACCATTTTACCATGTTTCTTTTACCATTCTATGTCTCATTGAGAAATCCTGATGTCATTTTGCTTTAGAATAGTTTTAAAATCTCATTAAAATATTTTTCAAAATTTTAAGAAAAAAATAACTAGTTAGTAGATCAGAAGAAATTTAACAATTGCATTTAGTATAGGGAACGATGGGAACCTAATTTATTTTACCTGTATTAGCCGTCTGTACTATTTTTACTAACAGTTGCATTTATTTGTTAAATAATAAATTTTAATTAAATTAATAAAAAAAAATCTACGTCACAAATTCGATGTCGATACAACGTTGTCGCGATATCGCATGTTTAGTAACTTTGAAACTTTTATAACTTTTAAACGGTTTGTTTAATTTGAGTGAAATATTTGGCAAATTTCTTGGAAATTAAATAATGTACAACTTTGTCTTTTACCAAAAGTCCTTACATCAACTCGGTATACTCATAATTTAATAATTTTTAATTGATGTCGACCCTACGTTGTCGCAATGTTTACTAACTTTCAAATTCTTGTAACTTTTAAACTGTTTGTTTAATTTAAATGAAATATTTGGCAAATTTGTTCAAAATTAAATAGTCTATAACTTTTTCTAACATCCTAAGTCCATAGAGCAACTCGGTATACTGAAAAATTAATAATTTTAAATTGATGTCGACACTACGTTGTCGCAATGTTTACTAACTTTAAAATTCTTGTAACTTTTGAATGGTTTGTTTAATTTGAATGAAATATTTGGCAAATTTGTTTGAAATTAAATAATTTACAACTTTGTCTAACATCTTAAGTCCATAGAGCAACTCGGTATACTCATAAATTAATAATTTCTGATTGATTTCCTGAAAGATTTACTTTGTAATTGGTGAAAGTACATTCATTCGTTGTTTCTCCGATAACTTTAAAACTATTTGCGGAAAACTAAAAGTGTATTTGAAGAAAATGTATAAAATTGAATAGTTTAAAATATTTTCTAACATAGGAAGACCCTACAGCAACTCGGTATACTCCAAAAGTTTATTGAAAAGTTGATAAATATTCTGGGCGCTTCTTTGGTTCATGTTTGATTCTATCGAAAGTACACTTCTTTGTTAATCATTTATAACTTTTGAACCGCCTGTTCAATTTGAATGAAATATTCGGCAAATTTGTTTAAAATTAAATTATCTACAACTTTGTCTAACATCAAAAGTACCTACAACAACTCGATATACTCATAAATTATTAATTTCTAATCGATTTCCTGAAAAATTTACGTTGTTATTGGTGAAAGTGCATTTATTCGTTACATTTCTGATAACTTAAAAACTATTTGCGGAAAACTAAAAATATGTTTGGAGAAAATATAGAAAATTGAATAGTCTAAAACATTTTCCTAACATAGGAAGACCCTACAGCAACTCGGTATACTCAAAAAAGTTTGTTGAAAAGTTGATAAATATTCACAGCGCTTCACTGTTTTGTTCTTGAGTTTAGGAAAAGTGCATTTATTTATAACTTTTGAACGGTTTATTTGATTGAAATGAAATATTCGGCAAATTTATAGAAAATTAAATAATCTACAAATTTTTCTTTTACCGCAACAGAAACCAACAAAATATTCCCTTCGGCTAATACGGGTAAACATCACAAAATGTATCGAATCAATATTTTTTTAAAATTGAAAATTTGCAAATGATAAATGGAATTGTATTTATATTTTTTTCTAAAAATGAATGTGTAACTATTCCAAGGAATGGTAGAATGTAAGAATAATAATATTATTCGATGTGAAATTGTACAATTAAATACGTTTATTCGATGATAATAATTAATTTTCGACATTGCAAACAAACAGTTGATATTTTAATATGGAGATAAAAAAAACGACGAAAAATGATAAATGATAAATGATAAATGAGTATATTTTAAATACAAAAACTTTCAAATGTAGATAGTCAATATGTAAATAATTATTAATAAAGTTATTTATAAAAGTATATATTAAGTTTTTTGAAAAAACATGTTTGTTTGTAATTTTCAGATGGAACATGTACAAATATGTATTTATCTGGTACGGAACCCTATTGCATTTTGTGGTCCATCGTATAGGGCTTGTCGAGACCTTTCAAATTAGCCCCCACATGCCCCTATTTGACGTGACAATGTTTTTACCAGTATTGACCCGCTGTACTATATATAGTACGACGACTCGTTTAGTCGCGTTTGTTTATTGCAACCCTTGTAACTTTTAAACGGTTTGTGCAATTAAAATGAAACATTCAGCAAATTTGTGCAAAATTAAATTATCTAAAATCTTGTCTAACATTATAGAACCCTAGAGCAACTTTATATACTTTAAAATCGTGTTTGAAAATATAATTAAGTTCTTAGCTATTTATCTCGTACGGAACCCAATTGCTTTTTGGGGTGCATCATTTCAATATTCGTATAGGGCTCGTTAAGACCTTTCAAATGAGCCCCCACATGCCTCCATTTGACGTGACAAAATTTTTACCAGTATTGACCCGCTGTACTGTATTTATAGTACGACGACTCGTTTGGGCGCATTTGTTTATTACAACCCTTGTAACTTTTAAACGGTTCGTGCAATTGAAATGAAATATTAGGCAAATTTGTACGAAATTAAATTATCTACAACAGGTCTTATATCATAAGACAACAACTCGGTGTGCTTTAAAATTACAATCAAAAATCGTCTTCATTCTGTGCGATCTAGAAGTGCATATATATTTTTTGCAGCGTCTTCAAATCTTTAACAATTTGTTTAATATAAATGAGACCTAAGACAAATTTGTTTAAAATCAAATTATTTATAATTTTCTAGAACAAAAAAATGCTCTTGAACAACTCGGTATACTTTTAAATAATAATTGATTATTAAAGTAAAATTCTGATGGGACATGATGCAATACATTTTTATATCGGCTATAACTTCAAAACCATTCGATTTTTATAAATGATGTTTATGCGAAGATAGTACAGAATTAAATAATCTACAAACTTTATGAACAATAAAATGTCCTCGAGCCACTTGGTATACTCTAAAATTTCAATTGAAATGAGATAATTAATTTAAAATGACTAAAGTGCACTTTGTAATTGTATTTTTTATAAAAAATGTGTAAAATTATTATTATATATATATATGTATTGTATATATATATATAAATATATATATATATTTATTTATTTATTTATTTATAATTTTAATATAAACAAGTTTATCATTTTTAAATGTTCTTTTTCGTTATTTGAAATATTTAAAGAATTTATATAAGTAGATTTGATTTGTGTATCCAATTTAAATAATTTTAAAATAATTATATATATATATATAATTAAATATATATATATATATATATATATATATATATATATATTTGTTTAAATAATTGAGAGGATGCACATTTACAGATAAATTTGTATAACATAACACGAATTTCTTCGAATTGATGTCATTTGTTTATATTTTATAAAAGTAGTATATCTATTAATATATATATATATATATATATATATATATATATATATATATATTATATATATAATTATTTATGTATATTTAAATTTGTATGACTAAACAGCGCTTTCTATTAGAATTTCGCTGAAGTTTATTTCTATTGATTTGAATCTCGGCTAACCTTGATAAGTTTTGCTGAACTGTAGAACCAGTTTTAACCGTTAGGTGCGTCAGGGGAGTACAACCATATATATTATATATATTAAATATTATAATATATATACATACATATATATATATATATATATATATAAACCCGAAAAACTCCGTTTCGCCACCAGATGGTTTCGTGAGAAAGATGAAGAATTTTTTTGTTTGTTTTATATTTCAAAAGGAAAAATTTGATTTTATTGCACAACAGTAATGAATTTATTTCGATTACAAAAATGAAGTGTTTTTTAGTTGAACTTCTCTAAGTAAATGAAAGTGAATCCGCCAATTATCCGTTTCATTGAAGTGCTCTTTGGTAAGCCACATTTTTTGTTTTCTGGTCTGACGTTAACACAAACAAAGCGGATGGTTTTCCAACTCGCAAACAGGCAACGTATAACTGCCCATGTAAAAAACAATGATTTTCTGAATAATCTATTTGAAATTTATCCCACAAAAACTATGCGATTGGCCTTGCGACTTGTTATTGCGAACGCAAGGCGAACTGGAAATTGCAATCGTTTGAAGTCAAACGGAAGACCAGTCGGAATCATTGGTATGTCAGCAAATCGCCAGCAATTTTTTATTGAATGGTGAAATTCAGTGCGTGTACATCATTATTCTTTGCGGCAAGAATTGGTCGTTGACTTAACCAAGCATAATTCTGATAATTCTCATTAATGCCATTACTCAAATTTTCAATTACGGTGCGTGAAGTTCCAGCAATTTGCCTCAAGGCACAATGCCACTTACACCTTGCTTTTATTATCAATATTTTTTTAGTTAGGTTTCGCACCCCTGTTATCTCGCTCGCACACATCCTCGCTCTTGCTCTTGATCCTCCGTCGAGCAAAACCAAAATGGCAGTCACTTCTGTGCGTTCTGTCGGTCGTCAACTCGACATTTTCGATTAAAATTAACAATAAAATACAACAGAAACTTGGTAAAAAAACATCCGAGAATTAATCGTAATGTGTGCGTGTAATTAATTATAAATAATCCTTCGATGTAATTTAAAAACAAACGATTTTAATTATTGTTTATACCACCATGGTGGTGATGGAAGTTGTTCTATGTGTTGTGTTGTGATAAAGGAATCTAATTTTGTATGGAGATTTGGGAAATAATAATTAGAATAGATAAAGGTAAGTCGATAAATGATAGTTATATATTTGCATTATATTTTTGGGTTTTTGTGGGGTTTTTGTAGGGTTTTTTTGAGGTTTTTTGGGAGGCCCACAGCGACCCGAATGTGAGATGTCAAAAATTGATTTTGTATGAAGAATGAGTTTGAGTGGAATTTTTTGTGTATATATAATTTATATATATATATATATATATATATATATAAATCGGGTCAGCTAGTATATATATATATTAAGTAATTTTTAACCTATTGGCAAATCCACAAAATTAAATACAATTTCCAAAAAAATGCTTTTAACAAATTTACTCCTAAATTTTCTCCAGAGTGAACTTAGCTGCTATATAAAAATATTGCATTTTTGTTCCACCAGAATTTGGTTTTAATATTCAATTATTATTTTAAAGTATACAGAGTTGTCCTAGAGCCTTTTGTTGTTCTACAAAATCATAAATATTTAATTTTAAACAAATTTCCCAAATATTTCATTTATTTTGGTCTAATGGTTCACAAGTTATAGATGATATAAAAAAGTATTGCATCATGACCCATCAGAATTTGATTCTAATATTCAATTATTATTTTAGAGTATACCGAGTTGTCCTAGAGCGTTTTGTTATTCTAGAAAATTATAAATAATTGAATTACAAACAAATTTCCCTAATATTTCATTTATTTTAGTCAAATGGTTTAAAAGTTATAACAAATATGAAAAAGTATTACGTTATGTCCCATCAGAATTTGATTCTAATATTCAATTACCATTTAAAAGTATACCGGTATACCAGTATATTTAAAAGTATATATATATAGAGTTGTTCTGGAGCGTTTTGTTGTTTTAGAATATCATAAATAATTTCTTTATAAACAAATTTCCCAAATATTTCATTTATTTTAGTCTAACGGTTTAAAAGTTATAGAAGATACAAAAAAGTCATGCACCATAAGTAGTCAGAATTATATTTTTGTGTTCTTTATCAATTTTAAAGTATACCGAGTTGTCCTAAAGACTTTTGTTGTTCTAGAAAATCATGAATAATTTAATTACAAACAAATTTCCCAAATATTTCATTTATTTTAGTCTAATGGTTTAAAAGTTATTGAAGATACAAAAAAGTGGTGCACCATAACGAGTCAGGATTATATTTTTGTGTTCTTTATCGATTTTAAAGTATACCGAGTTGTCCTGAAGACTTTTGTTGTAAGACAAAGTTGTAAATGATTCAATTTACAACAGTTCTGTCTTTAACATCATCAAAATCAAACAATTGGTTTAGGATTTATAAATAATATAAAAAATCAATGCATTATTAGTTTGAAAGTTATCTAATAATAAGATTCTAAATCTAAGATGCTAAATAAATTTTGTTCAAAGTCCTTTTTCGAGTATACCGAATTGTCTTAGGGTCTTTTGGTATTAGAGAAAAATGTTTATAATTTAATTTTGAACAAATTTTACAAAAACACTATTTCTTTTCCACAAATATTTTGGGATTTATCGAAATTTTAATAAATGGATTACAAATGTTGAATGAATTTGTTCAAAGTTCTTTTTAAGATATACCGAGTTGTTCTAGAGCGTTTTGTTGTTCCAGAAAATTATTAATAATTTTATTATAAACAAATTTCCCAAATATTTTATCTATTTTAGTCCAATTGTTCAAAAGTTATAACAAATATAAATAAGTATTGCTAGAAGTCTTATCAGAATTTGATTTTAATATTCAATTATTATTTTAGAGTATACAGAGTTGTCCTAAAGCATTTGGTTGTTCTAGAAAATTATGAATTATTTAATTATAAACAAATTTCCCAAATATTTCATTTATTTTAATCCATTGGTTTAAAAGTTATAGAAGATACAAAAAAGTGATCCCCCATAAGTAGTCAAGATTATATTTTTGGGTTCTTTGTCGATTTTAAAGTATACCGAGTTGTCTTAGAGACTTTTGTTGTCCTAGAAAATTATAAATAATTGAATTCTAAACAAATTTCCCAAATATTTCATTTATTTTAGTCCAAAGTTATAAAAGATACGAAAAAGTCATACACTATGAGTAGTTAAGATTATATTTGTGTTTTTTTTTATCAATTTTAGAGTACCGAGTTGCTCTAGGGCTTTTCTTGTTAATAAAGTATTTGTATTATTTAATTATGTAAAAACTTTCCATATACAATCATACATCAAAATTAAATTATTTATAATTTTCTAGAACAACAAAACGCTCTAGAACAACTCGGTATACTTTTAAATGGTAATTGATTATTAAAATAGCATTCTGATGGGACATAATGCAATACTTTTTTATATTAGCTATACCTTTAAAACCATTCGATTTATATGAATGATGTATATGGAAAGTTTATACAAAATTGAATATACTAAAACTTTTAATAACAACAAAATTCCCTAGAGCAACTCGGTCTACTCTAAAAAGACTTCAACAAAGTTTATTCATCATTTTGACTCATTTATTAGATCTTTGGAACTGTTTGTGCAAAATAGTGTTTAGGGAAATTTATACAAATGCAAAATATTATTTCTATATATATATTTCTGATAATTTAATTAAAATCTGTGATTAATTCCGGGGATTCACTTGTTTATCACAAAATGTTGGATTTTCAGAAATTGATATATTTATCATTTACATATTGCGGTGGATATAAATGAATGGAATATATTGTTTTTGTTGTAATATTTATTATATTAAAGGTCTTATAATAAATATTTATTCTATTAATTTTTATTTCTATTAATTATTTATATTATTATATTCTTATTTCTATTAATTATTAACTTCCCGTAGGGTAAGTTATTGTAATGGGCCGAAAATCGGAATTGAAAATTTTTACATTTCTCGACGTTTTGAAGGTTTCTGAACGTTTTGGCATACTTCAGAAAAAATGGATGTGTGTGTGTGTATGTATGTATGGATACAAATTTTCGCCACGTTTTCGGGCGTACGGATCAACCGATTTGAATGGTTCAAAAAACATTTGATTCCTATTGATAAGGAGATGTGCTGATTAGTTTTTGGCAAAGGCAGGTCCAGCCGTTACGGAGATAAAGAGCAAAGAGTGCAGAAAATAGAAATCGCGTTTTTGAGAAAACGGAGCATCCGATTTAAATGATTCAAAGAACTTTCTGTTTGTCTTAACAAAATAATTAATTTTGGAAAAAAAATTTTTGTTCCATTTTTTTTTTTTTTAATTTTTTGTATATCGAAAATAATTCAGATTTTATTTTTAATTCTGACTATAGTTCTAATATACTTTAATATAAACAAATAATTTCAACTCTGCAATTCAGTTTACATAATTCTTATAAATATTAGACAATGTTACAGTATTTATTGCTAATAATCTATTTGAAATCATTTAATATTCCTCGAACATTTCGTTACGGTACGGGAAGTTCCAGCAATTTGCCTCAAGGCACGATGCCACCCACCCCACTAGTTTATGATTACTTGAAATATTTCTATTTTATTTAAAAGTTTCTTGATCATTGCGATTTTTTTATATTAGCAAAATGTGTGTTTGAGATAATTTTTATGTTATCTATAACATTTTTTTATGAAATCTAAATAAAATGCGTAAATACGATAACATTATCGTTATTTGCATGTAAAAAAAATATTATCAGGGCAAATATGTTCTTTTTTATCTTTGCTTTCTAATATTGCAATTTGATAGTCGATTTGATTAAAAAAATATGGCCGCACTTTTGTCAGAAATACATATATATATATATATATATATATATATATTATATATATATATATATATATATATATATAATTAGATTTTTTTGTTCGGCGTTGAGACATGTCTTGATTTGATTTTCAGCCAGTCGTCGAAATGAAAGAAACAAATACAAAATATTTATTTAAAATATACGTTTCGACACGGATTGTGTGTCATCATTCAGCAATTCTTTGTTAACAGTATCTAAAAAAATTTTTTTACAAAGAATTTTTTAAAAAAATAAACTTAATTTTATATTTAAAATAATTAAAAAATATACATACCACACCAGGAGAAAAACACACAAAAGTTGCAGTCGTTGCGTACAAAACTACATTACATAATATAAAAAAAATCTGCTTGTGTTGACGAAACAATTGCTTTTAGAAAAAAAGATTTTTTGAATTTTTTTTATAATTTTCAACAAATATTTTTTTGAATATCGAAAATAATTCGGATTTTAATTTTTATTCTGGCTCAAGTTCTAAAGCTCACTTATATACTTTAAATAAATAATTTCAACTTTGCATTTCAGTTTATAAATTTCTTATAAATATTAGACAATGTTACAATATTAATAATAATCTATTTGAAAACATTCAGTATTTTTCGAACATTTCGTTACGGTACGGGAAGTTCCAGCAATTTGCTTTAAGGCACGATGCTGTACACCACTAGTTTTTTCATTTGTAAAAATTTAAAACAAATTCTTAGGGTTGCCTGATGGTACAACATATGTATGTTCATATGTATACAAATTTAAATTAGTTGGACATGTTTTCTTGACCTGCGGAACGACTCGTCTTAGGAATACAAAGCACTTTATAAATAAAAATATATATATATATATATATATACACAAGTTTATATTTGTATATATTCATAATGAACTTGACAATAGTCCATTATATTACATTTTATTTTAATTTAAAAATTCTGTTTATGTTAATGAGTTATTTGTTACGCACACGCACGTGTCAACTTTCTGTTCAACAGAAAGAATTTTTATTTTATTGTATGTCATATATGCGTCAGAAAGTAAAAAATAAACAAATAAGTAGGAAAACCATTTTACGAAGACATATTTCGATAATAGTGAATAGTATAAAACATGCTACTCATTTTTTCTAATAATATAGATAGTAATATGTTTCCAAGTGAAAATAGCTCTTACCCGGCATTGCCGCACCAATAAAAAGTCAGCCCTATTAGATTAATTCTAATAACAAAAATCATCAAATATGGATGGGTTAACCATTGGGTTACCATCTAAAAAATACGAAGTAAGGAGAAGTTTCAGCCCAACAGCTTATAGGACGTAAGGTTCTGGTTGCTGTTAAATATATATATATATATATATATATTGAAATGAATAAAACAGCCAATGCGTCGAATGTAAACAATTTAATTTATTTTTTATACGTTTCGAGATTAGATGTGTCTCATCATTCAGCAGATCAGGAAAAACCCACTTTACTAAAACATTTTACAACACCACAATCACATGACACTACTGTAGGAAAACAAAAATAATTTACGAAAAGACCGAAAAAGGTAGATGTAAAAATGTATAAAATACATAATTATTTGTTTTCAAAGCATAGCAACACGAATGGACTAAGAATCTTGATTGATTCTTAGTCCATTCGTGTTGCTATGCTTTGAAAACAAATAATTATGTATTTTATACATTTTTACATCTACCTTTTTCGGTCTTTTCGTAAATTATTTTTGTTTTCCTACAGTAGTGTCATGTGATTGTGGTGTTGTAAAATGTTTTAGTAAAGTGGGTTTTTCCTGATCTGCTGAATGATGAGACACATCTAGTCTCGAAACGTATAAAAAATAAATTAAATTGTTTACATTCGACGCATTGGCTGTTTTATTCATTTCAATATGTTTCAACGTCGAACAAAAAATCATCAATATATATATATATATATATATATATATATATATAAAAATACTGTATAAAGTAGCAAATTTAAGTTGAGTAAAAATAAATACATCATATAAAAATTTTGAATAATGTTTATTAGTAATATGGTAACACTCGTGATGCGCACATTTATTAGTGTCGTCAATCATTATACACATTTATATAATGATAAATTATGAATTATATATTTATGATTGCATTAAAAATATGTATAATATTTACAAACAATTATGTAATCAAAGTCGTACTTGAAATATGACATGATCGTTTTAAAGTAATATTCATTCACACAGTGGATTATGTTAAACAACGCCTAAACATATATTGTTTTGCAAATTAACTCATCCTGTAACAATTGTGTTTGAAGAACTTCATGTAATTAAAATTAACATACATTCATTCACTGTTTGTATTTTTTTACTTTTTCGCTGACGATATAATCTCATTCCTTGAACAGCTGTAATATCCGTCTTGCCTAACAAATTGAAGCCATACTTTTATATTTGTTTTATTTATTAAGCCCCGCACTTAGCTTGATCTATGAATCATTTGCTTTTTTATGTGAACGTTAATGCAATGATCATCATCAATATTACGAGGTAATAAATTAACCATATTATTAACGTCAACAGGCACATTTATAATTTGGCCAAATATTCCAAATTGTCCATTTGCATGTCGCAATCGTCTAATTTGCATGAAACGCAACCTAGGTGAAATTAACCTTTCAGATACAGTATCTAGTTTAGGTAGATAATTTAGTATAGGTGGAAATACAAACCCGTTAAATTTATACAAAGTGGGAATTTTACCCGAATTTAATATCTTTCGACAAGTTTGACATCCAACCTGATCATTTGAATCAATATTCAAAAAACATTATTGAGAATTTGTTTTTGAGCATCATTTGATATTTCTAAGTCACTTTGAAGCCAAAGTCGATCACACACAAAACATACATAACCAAAGCTATCATTTCTTACGCAGCGCAGATTTTTCCTTAGTTTCATTATTTATTTGCGATCATTTGCACTACAATTATTTATGGGGGACGGGATAAAATATTCTTCCGATCCTGACATTTTTATTAACTCACGAATTATACTGCTAACCCATGTCGCGCCTAAAGAAGTTTTACTTCAAAAATTTTTTGTCTGATATCAGTCCAGGTAGTAGACGGTAGAGTTCTTTTCTTCTCCCACAAAGTACATCTTTGTTTCTTATTTTATCGGTTCATTTTGTTTCCTTCATTCTTCTCATTTTTCTTCGAAACTTTACTAATAGTTTTTATTGACTTTTCTAAGAGTCCGTGTCTCTGATCGGTGCAGAGCAGTACTGAATTATATAATCAATTTTTATATTTATATGGCACTAGCAAACCCGACGAACTCCGTTTCGCCACCAGATGGTTTCGTGAGAAAGATGAATAAATTTTTTGTTTGTTTTATATTTGAAAAGGAAAAATTGGATTTTATTGCACAACAGTAATGAATTTATTTCGATTACAAAAATGAAGCGTTTTTTAGTTGAACTTCTCTAAATAAACAAAAGTAAATCCACAAATTATCCGTTTCATGGAAGTGCTCTTTGGTAAACCTCATTTTTGTTTTTTGGTCTGACGTTAACACAAACAAAGCGGATGGTTTTCCAACTCGTGAACAGGCAACGTATAACTGCCCATGTGAAAAACAATGAATTTTTAAATAATCTATTTGTAATTTATCCCGCAAACACTAAGCTATTGGCCTTGCGACTTGTTATTGCGAACGCAAGGAGAACTGGAAATTGCAATCGTTTGAAGTCAAACGAAAGACCAGTCGGAATCATTGGTATGTCACCAAATCGCCAGCAATTTTTGATTGAATGGTGAAATTCAGTGCGTGTAGATCATTATACTTTGCGGCAAGAATTGTTCGTTGACTTAACCAAGCATAATTCTGATAATTCTCACTAATGTCATTACTCGAATTTTTAATTACGGTGCTTGAAGTTCCAGCAATTTGCATTAAGGCACGATGCCATGCACCACTAATTCTTTCTTTCTTAGCTATAAACCTTGCGGAGCTCGAGACATTTTCAACGAATGAAAAATTGACGAAATCGGTTCGTGCGTTCTGTAGTTATTTCGTCAGGAAGAAAAACCCGACTTATTTTTATATATATAGAAGATTATCATTAGTTATTTTCCAATCGAGAGTAGGCGAGAGAAAATAGTCTAGTGTCTAGTGTTTAGTATGGTAATTGCAGAATTATTGAAATGTAGATGAAGAAACGCGAACGTCCTTGAACTCGACGGCAAACGTTATTATTGGCGGTCGCTCGGTCGACCGGTCGCTCGGTGCGATGATGATTACGATGATGATGGTCAATTAACATTTATTTAATAACGAAACCATACGATACGTATTAGACAAGAAAACTGTACATATATACATGTTATATATATATTAGGTTGGTCCTTAATATGGATATTTTCGAATTTCCTTGCTCCCATGGATTCAAATGCTTTCAAATTGATAAAAAACTAGTGGTGTATGGCATCGTGCCTTAAGGCAAATTGCTGAAATTTCGCGTACCTCGCGATAAACTTAGACTGTGCTTAGCCTGGGTAATTTTTTGAATTTTTAATCCAAAATTACAAAAATTTTTTTTGAAAAAAAAAAATTAGAAATTTTTTTTTTCCAAAAGCAATTATTTTGTTGAAGCAAGCAGAAAGTTCTTTGAATCATTTAAATCGGATGCTTAGTTCTCTCAAAAACTGCCATTTTTTTAACATTTAGCTCTGTATCTTCAAAACCGCTGGGCTTACCTTTGCCAAAAAGCTAATAACCACTTTTCCTTGTCATTACGAACTGAATGTTTTTTGGAACATACAAATTGGATGATCCGTTCTCTCAAAAACTCGATTTCTATTTTCTGCACTCTTTTTCTGTCTTTGCCAAAAACTAATCAGCACATCTCCCTATCAATAGTAATCGAATGTTTTTGAAACCATTCAATTGGGTTGATCCGTGCGCCCGAAAAGGTGGACGAAAAAATGCGGACATACAAAACACACACACACACGCACACACATCCATTTAGTTTCTGAGGTATGCCAGTGAAATGTTCAGAAACCTTCAAAACGTGAGAAATGCAAAAATTTTCATTTTCGATTCTCGGCCTATTACTATAATACCCTACGGGAAGTTAATTACTGATAATTTAAATGCATTTGAGAAAATTCTTTTGGAAATCGCATTGTTAAGATTTAATTGAAAGCAAAAACTTGATTATTAAAATAAACAGTTGAAAATTCTACCTAAACATCTGAATCTCAATTCCGGTTGATTAAGTCAAATATTACACATTTTGAGAATAAATTTCATGCATCTCGCCTGAAGACAAAATGCCATTTTTACAAATTTTGTTTCAGATTTCAACATTTTTAACTTCCCGTAAGGCAACTTATAGTAATCGCAAAAAAAATCGAAAATGAAAATTTTTATATATCTTTACGTTTCAAAGGTTTCTGAATATTTTGGCATACCTTAGAAAAATGGATGTATTGGTGTGTGTGTGTGTGAGCGTGCGTGCGTGTGTATGTGCGTGCGTATACAAATTTTCGTCGACGATTTCGTGAACACGGATGAAGCAATTTGAATAATTCAAAAAACATTCGATTCGTATTGATAAGGAAACGTGCTGATTAGTTTTTGGCGAAGGCAGGTCTAGCCGTTTCGAAGATATGGGACAAAAAGTGTCAAAAACGGTAACTCCGTTTTAATGAGAACGGAGCGTCCGATTTAAATAATTCACAAAACATTTTACTTGTATTGACAAGATGAATAATTTTCATGAAGGTAGATCTAGCGGTTTCGGAGATCTAACGAAAAAAGTAAAAAAAAAAGCGTTTTGGCGGTCAAAAATGATCATTAGACATATGCACATCAAATTATCAGATATTTTATAGAGATTTTAACAATAAGTATAAATTTTGTTTACATTCCTATGGGTTCCGTATCAATGTTTACCCGTTAGACAGCGACGCCGCGCTTACGCGCGTTATATTTTGTCTCTATGCAGTTAAAGCAGTACGATTGCTTTGAAAAAATGTTCTGAATTTCCAAAATATTTCAAAATAATTTTTTCTTCAAAAAGTCTATTTTTTCGCAAAAAAAGTAAATTTTTGTCAAAAATTTATAGTTTCTCAAAAAGCAAATTTTTTCGAAGTAAAATTTTTTCAAGGAAGTTAACCGTTTTTAAAAAAATGATAATTTTTGGTACGGGAAGTTCCAGCAATTTGCCTTAAGGCACGATGCCATGCGCCCCACTAGTCTTATACTTTTCATTCATCCGTTTCCAAAAATCTCAATCATAAAACCTTCAATGAATGAATTTTAGCAACAAATATTTTGTCATAATTAAAAGTCTTATCTGAGACTAGGATACCACAATTCTTAAAATTCCCAGGTAACACATGCATAGTTGTCGTTTCCCAGGAATGAATTTATTGTTTTCGCGATATCGTATCCGTTTTTATTTTTATTGATTTCGAGTTCCGCATGTGTCTCGCACATTTCATAATATTTCGGCATTCGGTATTCCCGGGACATCTGTTCTCCTGTCTGTCTGTCTTTCTGTCTATTTGTCCGTCCGTTGAGCCCCCCTACCGGGTCTTATCTGATAGCAGATGCGCCTTTGCTCGGGTCGGGGTACTCCGTTTATGAGGGCGGCTGATACTACTTGTTTATAGTCTTATATTTAGGAATAGAGAGATATCTTGTATATATATATATATATATATATATATATATAAATATATATTAGGGTGGTCCTTAATATGGGCATTTTCGATTTCCTTGCTCCCAAGGGCTCAAATGGTTCCAAATTGATAAAAAATAATTCTCTGAAAGTTTTAGCTCTACATATTGTCTTTTAGATAGAGCGCAATTCAATCAAAGTTTGTATAGAAAGAGCATAGAAAAAATTTTGAAAATTAAAAAAAAGTGTTTAAGGTATAACTTAGCGACAAATGAATGAGTTTTAATAATTCATTTGTTCGCTAAATTACATCTAAAAAACATTTTTAAAATTTTTGAAAATTTTTCCATGCTATTTCCATACAAAACTTTGATTGATTTGCGCTCTATCTAAACGTTAATATTAAGAGCTAAAACTTTCAGAGAATTGTTTTTTAACAATTTGGAACCATTTGAGCCCCTGGGAGCAAAGAAATTCGAAAATGACCATTTTAAGGACCACCCTAATATATATATATATATATATATATATTATATGTATGTATGTATGTATGTATGTACGTAATATGTTCCTGTCAGACGTGTCCATTAAGTTAATTTTAACGACAAGATAAAATATCCGTTCTACATAACGTCCGAGTCGATTTAAAGTTCACGACTCGATTATATATATACATGTGTGTGTATATATAATTATATTCTTGAGTGTTAATTTGCAGCCAATCGTCGAAATAAAAGAAACGACTAGGGAGGCGCATGGCGTCGTGCCTTAAGGCAAATTGCTGGAACTTCCCGTACCAAATATTATTATTTTTTTAAAAACGATAAACATTTTTGAACAAATTTTACTTCGAAACTAGCTGTAAGTGGAATTCTGTCTTAAGGCAATTAGGGCATCGTGCCTTAAGGCAAATTGCAGGAACTTCCCGTACCAAAAATATTATTTTTTTTAAAAACGATTAACATTTTTGAAAAAAATTTAATTAAAAAAAAATAGATTTGAGAAACTACAAATTTGACAAAAAATTACTTTTTTTTTGAAAAAAAAAATTTATATGAAAAAAAATATTTTTTTTTGAAAAAAAATTTTTTTTTTGGATACAAAAAATTTTTTTGAAAAAAATGTTTTCTTCATTTTGACATATTTTGGAAATTCTGAACTTTTTTTCAAAGCAATCGCACTGCTTGAACTGCTTAGAGACGAAATGTCAAAGCGCGCATGTGCCGCGCCGCCGTCTAACGCATAAGCATTGGTACGGAACCCATAAAAATGTAAAAAAAAATATACTTATTGTTAAAATCTCTATAAAATATCTGATAATTTGATGTGCATATGTCTAATGATAATTTTTAACCGCCGAACGGCATTATTTTTTACTTTTTTCATTAGATCTCCGAAACCGCTAGACCTACCTCCATGAAAATTTGATCAATTCTACATCTTGTCAATACAAGTAAAATGTTTTTTGAATTATTCAAATCGGACGCTCCGTTCTCTTAAAAACGGAGGTACCGTTCTTGTCACTTTTTGCCCCGTATCTTCGGAACGGCTAGACCTGCCTTTGCCAAAAACTAATCAGCACGTCTCCTTATCAATACGAATCGAATGTTTTTTGAATTATTCAAATCGGTTGATCCGTGTTCCCGAAATCGTCGACGAAAATTTGTATCCGCACATACATACACACACATACATACATACATACATACATACATACATACACACACACACACACACACACACACACATACATCCATTTTTTCTAAGGTATGCCAAAATGTTCAGAAGGTTTTGAAACGTCGAGAAATGCAAAAATTTTCATTTTCGATTTTTTTGCGATTACTATAACTTACTCTACGGGAAGTTAAAAATTAGATTTTTGAGATACTAGGAATTTGACAAAAAATTACTTTTTTTGAAAAAAAAAATATTTTTGGAAAAAAAATGTTTTCTTTATTTTGACATATTTTGGAAATTCTGAACTTTTTTTCAAAGCAATCGTACTGCTTTAACTGCATAGAGACAAAATGTGAAAGCGCGTAAGCGCCGCGTCGCCGTCTAACGAATATTATTGGTACGGAACCCATGGGAATGCAAACAAAATTTATACTTATTGTTAAAATCTCTATAAAATATCTGATTTGATGTGCATATGTCTAATGATCATTTTTGACCGCCAAATGGCATTTTTTTTTATTTTTTTTATTAGATCCCCGAAACCGCTAGACCTGCCTTTATGAAAATTTGATCAGTTCTTCATCTTGTCAATACAAGTAAAATGTTTTTTGAATTATTCAAATCGGATGCTCCGTTCTCTTAAAAACTGAGTTACCGTTTTTGGCACTTTTTGCCTTACATCTTCGGAACGGAAAAGACCTGCCTTTGCCAAAAACTAATCAGCATGTCTCCTTATCAATACGAATCGAATGTTTTTTGAATTATTCTAATCGCTTTATCCGTGTTCCCGAAATCGTCGACGAAAATTTGTATCCGCACACACACACATACACATACATCAATTTTTTCTAAGGTATGCCAAAATGTTCAGAAGGTTTTGAAACGTAAAGATGTATAAAAAATTTCATTTTCGACTTTTTTGCGATTACTATAACTTGCCCTACGGGAAGTTAATAAATACTCAACTATTCAATAATACGTTTCGACACGGTTGTGTGTCATAATTCAGCAATTTTTTGAAAATTTTTTAGTATTTAAAATTTTTTTTATAAAGTTTAAACTAAAGTTTAAATTTAAAATAAAAAAAATACTTTATTATTATTTATTTCTATATGTTAATTTAAATTTTGTTATTATTTTTCCTCGTATGGTATGTATCACTTTTTAATTGTTTAGATTATTTTAATCTATAATATATTTTAAATTTAATCTTTGTAAAAATTCTTTTAGATACTGTATAAATATTTAAAAAAAACGCTGAATGATGACGCACATACCGTGTCGAAACGTATAAATAAATAGTTGATTATTTATTGTTTCTTTTATTTCGACGATTGGCATCAAATTATCATTCAAGAATATGTCTCAACGTCGAACAAAAAAATCTAAATCATATAATTATTTATTTTTATTATTTTATAAAGTAAATTGCAACGATTGCAATTGCTGTTATATTGGTTAAGTTCACAATATATTGACGAGTGAATAAAACAACGTCTGTTAATAAAAAAAATCCTAAACAATACAAAACGATGTTCCCGGAACATATTATTAGTTTAAATCATCCTTTTAATACTAAGAACTTAAAAAATTTGCTCAATTTGTTTTTAACGTATTGATTTCTCCTGGTGTAAATAAACGTAATTCTGCACATTTCGTACATGATGCTTATATCATAATATATTATCAAATATTAACATAAATTTCTTCGAATTTGTTCTTCGATTGTAAATTTTCCTTGTTTTTGTTCAATTTCTTCTCAATATTTAGATTTGTTACCTTCTTTATTTTTTGTATTAAAGTTCAATACTTTTAATATCAGTTGTTTTATTTTTGTTTTTTTTTTCTCTATCCTTGTTTCCAAACTTCAGCTTAGTTTTAGGTAAAGAATCAAATAAGTTTTTAGAAAGAATTTAATGAAGCGTTTGGTAATGGATATTTTTACTTGAAAACACATTTTTGAATTGTTTTTAAACTAAAACTGGTATCACAAAGTAAAAATTTTTATTCTGCTTTTATTCATTTAACTTTTGGGCAAATTCAATTTAAATGGAATTACGTAAATTAAAACTGATTCGTTATTGATTTTTCATTGGAATCAGAACGCAGCATACAAATTATCAAGGACCGTGATTTAATTCAATTGTTATTCGATTTATAAATTATATATATATATATATATATATATATATATATGATTTAGTAGTTAATTTTGATGTTGAAATATGAGTGAGTTCTTGAGGGCGATACATCAAACAAAGAAAAGCCAAAGATTTATAAAATAATCTTTATTTCCATATATATATATATATATATATATATATATATATATATATAAGGTAAATGTAACGTGAATTGTTTCCATTCAAAACAATTTGAGTACACCTTTTAAATAAATAACATGTATTTATAATTATAATTAAATTTTGTGAATTTTCAATAGCCAAATTGTTATTTCCAATTAAAATCTTATTTATTGAAACTAAAATTATTACTACAAATAATGACAAAACAATAAAAAACTATTTATACTATTTAAACTTTTCTTTACAAAATCTTGCATATATTCTAACCACACAAAAAAGATAAAATTTGTATTTTTTAACAAATTTAAATTTTAAATTCGTTTTGGTAATTTTATTAGTATGATAATTATTCATTGAAATTTTTAAAAAATATTTAAATAATTTTTTTTTTACATTATTTTGTAATGGAAAATTTAATGAAAATAATAAAATATGAAATAATGGAATTTTTTTTACCATACTATAAAGAATAATTTAGATTTTTTTTTTTGAAAAACTCAAAATATTTTAGGTGGTTTTAAATTTTTTTTATTAATATTACTAAATTATAAAATATATTCTAAAAGGCAGAATTAATAAATATAAGACTTGATTTTTTGTAAAGGATTTACGATTTTTTTGTCATAAAACAGATTTAAAAAAAATAAGAAATAGAAAATCTAATTTTGTCGGGTGTAAAGCACTTTAGATATATATTTATTTACAAAAAATTAAATTGTCATTACTAGTTTTAAAAGTGAACATCATCTTATCTTAAATAAATATAGCAAGAGTTTTCTGATTTCTGATAAATCCGTATATAAATAAAATTTTCAGTATTATCTATTTTTATTATATATATACATATATATACATATATATATATATATATATATATATATATAATAAAATGAGTCATTTATAAATGCAAAAAGTTGTTCTATTTTAGTATCTTATCGTTAACATACTTGTTTTTATGCAACATATCAAAATATTATTATAGTTTTAAAAAACGATAAAGATATTATATAATATTTGACTCGTATAATAATTACTATTTAAATTTAGAAATATTTTATAAAAAAATAGAAAAAAAATATTTAGGGCCCAACATAGAAATGTTATGTTACGGGTCTATATTCGTATGAGTTGGTAGTAATAAATTGTTAAAATTCTATGTATTTGATGTGACGAATAATTCCTGATGATTTCATAAATAGCCATCTGTAAATGCTAACATTCATATTATTATTATTATTATTATATTAATATTATCTTATTATTTGTGATATTGTTATTGTGTTATATTTATTAATATCTGTCACTTATTGTTTTTATTCCACTTTATTGTTTTTCTAGTATTATTTTTATTATTTAGAAATTTTATATATTTTATTCTTTAATTTTATTTTTATTATTATTTGCTTTTATTTTATATTAAATCATCATACTACGAATATCATTTTAATGAAAATACTATCCTTTATTTTGTACTCTTTTTTATTTAAATTTATGTTATTGTTCATCATTGTTACTAGATTTTAAATTATTTAGCAGTTGTAACAAATATTGTAATTAAAAAAATGTATTTGATTTACACATAAAACTTAACTTCACGCATGTATTATCAGAAAGTTGCACTTATGATAAAATTGTTATTAGACGTTTGTGCGTTTTGGAGGTTAGGTTTTATGTATATAAACGCCTGATGGCACAGCAAATACATAACTTTTTGACAGTTTATGACTACCATTTCATACGAATATAGACCCTAAACATAACATATCTATTTTATACGAAAATTGGCCTCTTAGTTTAGTTTCATTACTATTACTATTTCCTGATACGAGTTTCCTAGAAAACATTTTGTAACGCTCAGTTCTAATATTAATCATGTTTTAAATTTAGAAATACTTCATAAATATTTGGATAGTTTTTTATTTTTAATTATCTTATACGGAAATATTTGATTGATAATGTTTCACAAAAGTGCTTTTCTTGAAATGGTCTTTATCGATTTGCCACTTCAATTTGAATTGTTTGATACAAATTGTTCCTGAAGTGGTTCTTGAAAATATAAGATTTCAATCAAATTTTTACATTGTAATCATAATTTTACAAAAGCCCTTCAAAGAATGTTTTCGAACCACGTCGTGATTTTTTGTTACTGGAAATAAACCAGTCACGAAAAATCACGACGTGGTTCGAATAGGGGGGAGTACTGTGGCGGTACTAGGCGTTTTTTCTTATGATAGTTATTTAGAAGTTTTTATTCTTATAAAAGCGTTTAATTTTTTAGTATCTGAGTTATTCTAATTCTTTTTATATACATATATACATATAAAATAAAAATTAATCATTTTTACCTTTGATTTCAATAAAAAAAATTGTTACCAAAGATGGTCGTAGATATTTAAATTGTAATATCGATAAATTATTTTAGAAATCTTAATACTATTGTTGTTGGCATATCAAGTACGTTTCCTTAAAAAAAATCTCGCAAAAAATATGTGAAATAGGAGGGGGGAGTATTGTAGCAGTTTTTATGTTGATCATTTGATACTCATATCTAACTTCCCGCAGGATAATGGGTCATAAATCGGAACGGAACATTTTGCATATCTTCACGTTTCATAGGTTTCTGAACATTTGGTATACCTAAGAAAAAATGAATGTGTGTATGTGTGTGGATACAATTTTTCGTCGACGTTTTCGGGAGCACGGATCAACCGATTTGAATAGTTAAAAAAAATCGATTTCTATTGATAGGGAGAGGTGCTGATTAGTTTTTGGCAAAGGCAGGTCCAGACGTTACGAAGATGCGGAGCAAAGAGTGCAGAAAATACAAATTGAGTTTTTGAGAGAACAAAGTATCCGATTTGAATGATTCAAAAAACATACAGTTCGTAATGATAGAAGGAAGTGGTGATTAGTTTTTGGGAAAGGCAGGTCTAGTCGTTTGGAGATACCGAGCTAATTGTGCAAAAATGGCTGTTTTTGAGATAACTGAACTTCCGATTTGAATGATTCAAAAAACTTTTTGCCTGCATTGACGAAAATTTCGAATTTTTTTTTTGAATATCGAAAACTATTCGAATTTAAATTTTAATGTTAGCTAAAATTTCAAACCTCACTTATATTCTTGAAATAAATAATTTTAACTTTGCTATTCAGTTAGTATAATTCTTAAAAATATGAGATAAGGTCCTTCATTCTAACTCCACTTGATTAAGTTTTGTTTATTCACTTAGTAAACATATATAAATGTCGTCGTTCAATTCATAACTCTTATATTTCGTCTATGAAATACAAATAATAAATGCTACAGTATTTATAATAATCTATATGAAATCATTTAATATTCTTATAATATTTTATTACGGTACGGGAAGTTCCAGCAATTTGCCTTAAGGCACGATGCCATACACCACTAGTTATCTTATTATTTCTAATATTGTTATTTTGTTAAATAAATCAACCAAAATTATATTACTCGCGTATAACTGGTTTCAATAGAATTACATGCTTGAAGATGAATTGCCTACCACATCGTAGTGTCTAATATAAAATAAAATTAAAATATTATTTTGTAGACATACCTAGACCAAACTCTCTAAAATAAGATTCTATTTTATTGAATAAATGTTTTCTTGCTGGACTTAGTTTTTTTTTTTTGCAACTTTATCACTGGAAGGGGGGAGTGCTGTGGCGACTCTAGCCGGCGGTGTTTTTTTATGATCAAATGTCCGTCAATGTATTTAGAGTTTTGATTCATTTGCATAATTATTTATATTGGTAAAAAAATCAAATACGTTACAAAAATGGAAGTAAGCGCTTGAAGATCAATTGCCTACCACATCGCAGTGCCCAATATGAAACAAGACAAAAATATATTGTACCTTTATTGCCAAAAGCAGATACGATTAATATGTCGATTAATAAATGATAAATGATTTTAGGAATCTTAAATAATAATATCGTTGTCAGATTGTTGACAGATCAAGTACATGAGCAAAAGTCTCTTAAATAAGATTCTCTTTTATTGAATAATTGTTTCCTTGTCGAAAATCGTTAAGAATTAAAGTAAAAAAAAGTTTACATGGCCGTTTCGTAATAACAGAAAAATCTTTTATTAATCTTCATTACTTTTAACATTGAACAGACAATGTCGAAAGTAACTTGTCGACATAGGGGAGAGGCGGGAAAAATGGAATAGAAGTGAAAATTATTAATAAGGGGAGGAGGACAAGGAAATAGATTCATTGAATGGCTTTTAAATTTTTAAAGATAGTACAGCTGTTTTTGAACAAAATGACAATTTTTATCTTACCCATTTTTTCTAATATCGGTGCCAAACGATTCAGAATGACTTGAAACGTTGAGAAAATATAAAATTAGCAAATAGATTTTTATGGCGAAGACAAACTTCTTCTTTGGGAAGTTACTAAAATGAGTTAATTAGAAGAAAAAATGTTTTTGAATACAATAAAACAAATGAAATAAAAAGAGTAATGTATGTCAAAATGTTCAGAAAAGTTTGAAACGTAAATATATGAAAATTGTAATAGAAAAAATAAAATTTAATAAACCTGCTAAAGGACATCTTCAATGTCCCAAAACTTGTAAATAAAAAAATATATTTAAAGGTGAATTAGATCCACGGTCTCACCTACATATATATGTATATATATATATATATATATATATATATATATATATATACACAATTATTTATGTGCCAATCATCGTAAGCTCATCTCTAAGGTCAAGAAGATTAAGGTCACGATTAAAAGATATTTAATAACACAACATACGACCATAATATATGTATCTACATTCACGATGGCGAACGGGTAAACCTGACATCAGGCAACATTGATGTATATTTTTTTATCTTGAACGTTACTTCTAGTTGAGTAAGTTATAGTAATCACAAAAAAATCATCAGTTTGTTATGGAAGTAACAAGGATTTTCCCATGCCAACTTAGCGACAAGTTATCAAAATTTTGGGAATAACATTGTATTTGCTTATTTTGATCATAAATAAAAACTTGTGTATGGCATCGTGCCTCAAGGAAAACTGCTGGAACTTCCCGTACCGAAAACTATTGTTTTTTTTTAAAAACTTTAAAAAACTTTGGAAAAATTAGATTTTTTGAGAAATATTGAAATTTGTTTGAAAAAATATTTTTTTTGTAGTTTCAACATTATTTTAACTTCGATTTGGAATCGAAATATCAAGCGCCTAAGCGCCGCGTAGTCGTCTAACGTGGTACGGAACCCATATAAACGTAGGCAAAATTTGTACTTATAATCTTTATAAAATATCTGATAATACGATCTACATATGTCTAATGTCCATTTTTGACTGCCAAATGGCATTGTTTTTAACTTTTTTCATTGGATCTCCGGAGACGATGGACCTGCCTTCACAAAAATTTTACCAGTTGTTCATATCGTTAATATAAGTAAAATGTTTTCTTAATTATTTAAATCGGACGCTCCGTTATCTTAAAAACTGAAATAACATTTTTGACACTTTTTGCCCCGCATGTCCGAAACGGCTAGTCCTGCCTTTGCCACAAACTAGTCAGCACGTCTCATCATAAATATGAATCGAATGTTATTTTAATTATTCGAATCGGTTGATCTGTTTTCACCAAATGGTCGACGAAAATTTTTATCCGCACACACACACGCGCACATACACACAAACACACATACAACCATTTTTTCTAAGGTATGCCAAATGTTCAGAAACGTCTGAAACGTAAAGATATATACAAAAAATTCTTTTCGATTTTTTTTGCGATTACTATAATTCACCATACGGAAGATAAAAATTTGCGACAAAAATTTAATATATTTTATAAAATAAGTATTTACTTAGGAAGAAGAACCAAGAAATTTTGATTGTGGGAGTGCCGATTATCTTAAAGTTGATGTTAAGACTCGAAACTTTTCGAGATATTTTTTTATTAATTTGGAAAACCCCTCTTGGAACAAAATAATTGAAAAATACCCTTATTAAGTACCACCCTATCTGTATCTATTACGTTTTAAATTTTTGGTGCAAGCGTCAACGTCGGGGGGCGCCTGTCGGAGGCCGTTGTTCCTGGTTTTAAGTTTTAGGTCAATACCGAAGTCGCCGACAAGTCTGGCATTTGCCCAACTCTCTGCTCTGTCGTTGTCGTTGCCACTCGGCTCTAATCGGCGGGGGCACGATGCAGTTAATACATTATGTACTTGATAATATACTACTACCCCAGTAGAGCGATTGATGAAATCTAGATTAGGGACACGAATATATACAAATCTATACTAATATATAACTAGTGATGTATGGCATCGTGCCTTAAGGCAAATTGCTGGAGCTTCCCACACCGAAATGAAATATTAGGGGATTATGAAATGTTTTCAAATAGATTATTATAAACAAGCAGAAAGTTATTTGGATCATTTAAATCAGTTTCCTCAAAATCTGCCATTTTTGCACATTTAGCTCTGTATCTTCGAAATGACTAGACCTGCCTTCACCAAAAACTAATCACTTCTTTTCCCAAACTGAATGTTTTTTGGATCATTCAAATCGGATGCTCCGTTCTCTCAACAACTCGATTTCTATTTTCTGCACTTCTTGCTCTTTATCTCCGTAACTGTTGCACCTGCCTTTGCCAAAAACTAATCAGCACATCTCCCTATCGATAGGAATGGAATGTTTTTTGAACCATTCAAATCGATTAATCCGCGCCCGAAAACGTGGACGAAAAATTGTATCCATACATACATACACACACACATAAATTTTTCTGAGGTATGCCAAAATGTTCAGAAACCTTCAAAACGTCGAGAAATGTAAAAAATTTCGATTTCGATTTTCGGCCCATTACAATAACTTACCCTACGGGAAGTTAAAAAATGAAAATTACTCAAAAAATTGAAATTTTGGGGATTTTTTTTCTTTCTAAATTAATCGTTTCTTCACACGCAAAATGTTTTGAATTATTCAAATTCGTCAATTTATATTTATAATTATAAATAGAGTATTTCTTTCAGTCACGTTTTATGAACTTTCCCATATACGTATACATAATCAAGGATTAATGTTCTGCTTTTTAAAAAACTTTCTGCTGTAAAATGTTCAACCATTTATTTCGAAAATAACATTTTTATACTGCTTGATTTCAAGTTTTCCGAGTTCGGGATCTAGAGCTAGTTTGTGCTTGGTTGGTCACGCTCTTAGGGGGCGTTCATTAATTACGTGTGATTTTTAGAGGAGGGGGGGGGGGTTGACAAAAAATCACGAAAAATCACGTGGGGGAAGAGAGGGGAGTAGTAAGATATCATGTGTATTTATTATTTACCTGTATTTTTAAAAAAAAAATACAAAAATTTTACAATTTTTCTCGTAACTAAAAATGCACGTGATGTTTGGAGGGGAAAGGGGGGTTATTTTGAATATCACCACTTATCACCAAGGGGGAGGGGGTCCAAAAGTCCTCAAAAATTCGATCACGTGATTAATGAACGCCCCTTTAACAACTACTCCACATCTGGATCAATTTATTTGTAGATTGACCAAATGAAAAGACAATCAACTCTCAACTCATCAACTCTTTGAGTTATAAATTTATTAAATATAGAATTCATGTATAATTTTTTTTTTGTTTCTCGGAAGTAAAATTATCCTTTTCATTTCATTCAATTGTTCAGTCAAATCAGTCAAATTTGATTGCTTTTCTATATGATATTAATTCATCTTTTACTAATTGTAAGTGTAATTTCATTGCAACTTAAGCGCGTTTACTAATATTTTCATATAATTAAGATAATTATATTAAAATTTTAATATAATTATGATAATTATCGCCTGTAAGTTGCTGTCTGATATTGTTGCAAAATGTTGAAAGTTTTCGAATGTACATGAATCATATCGAAACATTGGCAAATATTGAACACTTAGCAAAAGTACCAGTTTTTGATAACACACACATACAGAAATAGATAAATTATCTTTATATATATATATATATATATATATATAAATATCAATAGTGTGTGCAAACTAGGAAATGTTTGGAAAAAGTTTTTAATGCATTTGTCATGTCTATTGTGCTGTAAAATAAATGTTAGATATGAGACTATTGGAATTTTTAAACTATTTAAATATGTATGTATATATATATATATATATATATATATATGTATATATATATATGTATATATATAGTTAAAAATTTATAAAATAATTATAAAGTAAGGTAACTAATGTTAAAAAATACAATCTTTCGTTTCAGTTTCAAATTAACGTTTGCACATTTAAACTAAAAAAAAACTAAAAAATTTATCGAATACATTTGTTTATGAGCTTTTGGTTAGAATGGGCGTCATTTATATATCTTTTGTTTTTTATGAATATCACTATTCCTCAAGCATTTTTTTCTTGAATTTTTTTTTATGTTTCCCGAATAATTTGTTCGAAATTCCAAAATAATAAAATAGAATACTTTCACAAATTATTTAAAAAATCATTGTTTTGAAATTAAGAACAAATTATTTGAGAAACACAAAAACCACATACAATGAAAAAAATGTTTGTCTAATAATGAGGTCATGTTAGTGAAAAAAATAAAGTTGATATTTAATATATAAAAGACGTCCATCCTTACCAAAAGTTCATAAGTCGACAGAAACTTGTTCGAAACAACTGAAAACTCAATAAAAAATTTTTGTGTACTTTATAAATTATCTATATTATAAATAATGTAAATAATAAAATTTTTATAAAATAATTAACACAAAACCAGTACATTTTGTTAAAATATAGAAAACCTAACCAATTATTTTGGAATTTGGAACAAATTATTTATAAAATACAAAAACCACATTCAATGATTACACATATTAGAGAAAAAAAATATTATATTAAAATTTTATAGAGAGTTAATATATAAATGACGTCCATCCTAACCAGAAGTCTATGAAAGTCAACAAAAACGCTTTGGAAGAAAATAGAGCTTCGGTAAATTTTTTAATGTTATAATAATATCCTAAATCTAAAAATTGTGTTTTTTGTTAATGGTTAATGGATAATATTTAACATTAGTTGCTTTACCTAATATTTTAAATTATTTTATAAAAAAAATTAATACTTAGTATATTATATCTTTCAGAGTTTTTTATAGTTTTATTTAAGAGAAATCAAAATGGGACTCTTTAGTTTAGTTTATACATTTTTTTAAAAACAAAATTTAGTATATATATATATATATATATATATATATACAATAATTTATAGATTTTGATTTTCTGTTCCCATTCCTTAGCAACAAAAAACAATAAAGTAGATTGAATAATCTAGTAGTAAATTTAATCTTTAATATGCAATAAAAATGTTTCGATAACATTTTATTACCAATAATAGTCATAAATATATAAAAATTCATATATATATATATATATATATATATATAAATTTTTGTATATTTTTCTTGTATAAAACTGTTCCAAATCAAATTACACCAAGAAGTAAAATAAATAAAGAAACTTTAACGTTTCGTACAAGTTTTGTACCATCTTTAGTGCTAAACCCTGCTTCTATTTTTTTTTTTTAATTTTTAATAATTTATTTATTTATATAGATAAATGGGTTATTACTTATTCATATACCAATTAATTTTATAAAATTATATTATTTTTTTAAATTATAATAGGAATTTCAAAATATAGAAGAGAGGTATATGAGGTGCATTTATATTTAACGATTCTTATTTATATATGTTTATTGGGTTTAATAAACTTGCATTTTAATAATGAAAAAAATATGTATGGTGTTTTCAAGAATTTCAAGAACCACTATAAATAGTGAAAATATACGTTTCGTACAACATTTGTACCATCTTCTGTGTTTGTACAAATTTTGTTCCTCTTTTTTTCAAATTTATAAAAAAGTAAATATGGGTATGGATTATTAAGTATACTATATATATAGATATTAATTAATTTTACTAAATTAAATGAGATTATTTTTAATTATATTTTTTTAATAACAACTAATATTCTTACTGAATGTTGTATTAGAACGACAGATTGTAATTCACAAATGTAAATAAAAAAAAGTATATATATAACTAATATTTAGTTTATATTTATCATTAGTGTTTATATATATATATAATTATTATGTAAGTAATTATTTTTCACGTCTATTTGTGAAATTTTCAACTTGGAACCAAATCCTGAATTTATTTTTGTCTCATGAGAGAGCAATTGAACTAAATCCTCAGATTTATATATATAAATACTACGTATATATATATATATATATATATATATATATATATATATATGAACTAATTATAGCAATTACTTGGGTCAGTTGAAAGTATGCTTTATCTATCAAGAAAAATTAATTTTTATTAAAACTTTTAAAAAAATCGTAGAAGAATATAAGAAAGTAATTCCAAATTTACTCTAACATTCTTATTATTTATTGTATTTACAATTTTATTTCAAATTTAATTTAAAGTTTGTACCTATTTTTGATCTGCATTTATTCTAAATATTTTATTTTTGCATTTCACAACTGCATTTAATGCATTTAATTTAATATTTTTTATTATTTTTGTAATAAAAAATTACTTCTAGAAAATTTAAAATTTTTATTTGCTTATTAAACACGGAACATATGTAAAATATTTTTTTAAACAAATTTTATTTTCATATATATTACAGTCTATCATTAGTTTATTCAAAATAATTAATTATTATACGCATTTTTGTAAACAAAAAATAAATTAAACTGAGTTTTCTAGTGGACATTTTGGGTTGCACATCAAATATATATATTCGTTCATATTTTTGTTTATAATAATGCGTTCCACAATCTTGTGGTAAATGTTAACCATCACATATACTCATCGTATTTGTTTATTTATTTATTCGTCATTGTTAAAACTTGGAATTGTTTATAAATAGTTTAGAAATTTTTAAAAGCGCGAAACTGTTTTAACGAACGAGGCGAGGCCTGGCTTTATATATACATTTATAAGTTTATATATATATATATATATACACATATATATGTATACATATATATATATATATATAAATGTATATATATGTATTTTTTTTATCTATATCCAAACATTAAACACGACTTTATTGTGTTGAAAATTAGGAAACGCAAAGAGGAGCGGTTTCTTGATTGCGGAGAAGAAAGTTTACATATTGTCAGGTTCTAGAATTTTATTATTTTGTGCGATCGTTAAATTCGTCGGTTTTATTATATATATATATATATATATATATATATATATATATCTTACATATAAAATTCTTCTGTACGGGTGTATGATTTGATACTTCTCCTAAGCGGTTATTCGGATTCTGATAACTCTTTTTAGAGTTTGTCAAAGGAAATTTTTAAGGTTTAATGAACCTTAAAACTATAGTAATATTGTAGAAATAAATGGCAAAAATTACAAAAAACCACTTATCATTGTTTGACATTGAAAACATTTGAACTGTCATCTGCTAGAAATGCAAATTCACTTGAAATTTGAATTTAGTTTAAATTATGATCCTAGATAATATTAGAATATAATATACAAGAAAAATGTAATATCTACATTATTATTGCCGAAAAACTGAGCTGAGCTAGCTGAGATGTACCAGAAATTAAAATAATAGAAGATACAGTCAATAGTATATGTTTGGCAGATGAAATTATATTATTCAGTTTAATAAATAACGCAACAAGTCCAAAATTGCATATACATTATTTTTTTAAACTGATGCATGTCGCAGTTTGGTTTACTTTACTAAATTATTTAAAAATACAAAAAAATATTTCTACTTATTAAAAAAATGATTTAGCATTTTGTTTGATGTGTCAAAAATTCATTTGTTTGGCATTTGATATAGAATATTCAGTAAGTTGATCTTAGATTGAATAGTGCACATATGAACTAGATTTTATAAATTAATTCACCTAATTTTCACCCACGTACCTGGTGCCATACATATACTGTATCTTATATTATTTTAATTTTTGGCACATCTCAGCTGCTTTTTGCCAATAATAATGTAGACATTTCATTTTTCTTATTCATAATCATGAATTTATTATACATATTCTAATATTGTCTAGGCTCATAAGTTAATTGAAATGTTTTAGCAGATGGCAGTTTTCATTTGTTCTCAATGCCAAACAATGTTCAAATAATTTCATTGTCAAACAATGACATGCCGTTTTTGCATTTTTTTTTTCATTTATTTATACAATATTACTATATTTTTATAATCTCATACATCCTAAAAAATTCGCTTGGCAAACTTCAGAAAGATTTATCAATATCCGAATAATCGTTTAGGAGAAGTATATTTACATACATTATTGCAGAAGAATTTTATATATAAGATATATAAATTACATAAACGAAATGAACTTTGAACAAAGCAATGTAAAAGACACTGAACTTCTTTGCTAATTAAATATACATGCTAATTATCTTGCGAGTGTTTGCGATTGTAATTTTATATATATATACTAGCTGACCCGGCAAACGTTGTTTTGCTAAGTAAGGTATATTCTAAACAATTTCTAGAGAATCAAAAATATTAATACTTCAAAGTGTATAACGATGTGTTGTTTGAACGCTATATACAATGCTGTATTATAAAAACAATAAATCCATTAGTTTGTCTATATTTTGTCAATACAATCAAACTGGAAGTTTTATACACTTTCTATAGAAAACATGGTATGATCCAATCCAAGTATTTTTTTGGTATTTCGACTTATTGATTACGTTTTAAGCTTTTCAGATTCTTTTGGATTCTGGATTTTGTGTATAATTGTAAATACTACTACTGAGCTTATACAAATTTTTCAAAATTCTGCGAGGAGAGATAGAAAATAAATTAGATATATCTGCTTTGACCTGCTTTTTGAAAAGTTTCAAGTAACATACCTTGAATTAAAGTAAATTTAATAAAAAGTATATACGTAGAGCAGGGCAAGGCTTAAAGGTCCAATTTGAGTTTGAGCAAATATAAATTTTATTATGAAAATGAAACCAATTTCATCACAACAAATGACAAATTTCAAACGAACAATTAGCTGACTACGTTCAGTAAAACTACAGACTTCGTCATTGTAAAAATGTGCTTTTTTTGCTGTCTTTCAAAAATTTGTTATCTAGAGCTTTTTACCCTATAGGCGGGGTAACTTGGAACGGCCAGATGGCAAACAGGTTTAATGTCTTATTTTAATTTTAAAGGTATTTTACAAAATAATTACATTTTTAACTAATGCTAAAAAACTACCAACAGAAGAAAATACTTTCACTATGGATTTTCAAAGATGACCGTTTATCTCCCAATATCAAAGTCATAAGAATCAAGGTTATATCTGGTTATACATCTTTCTCCCTTCACTTTCAAATATTGTTGTTAAACAATGCTTCAGCTTTACTGGTTTTTGACACTTTGGTCGTGAAACTTTTAACCCCGTACCTTCATATATTACTAATCATTCTTTGATAAATTCTGGGAAATTATAACTGGGAATAAGTTATTCGACAAAATGTACATGTAAATGTAAGTAATGCTCTTTTTCAGTCTTGGTCGCGGCATTATTATTAAACTTCACTTCACCTTATATATATATATATATATATATATATATAGTATCATAGATTGAATAAACTACATGGATAGTTTATAAATAATTAATTCTGAATTAGAATGAAAAACGGGCTCTAAACTACCTCTCTGCCACCAATTACTGAGCCACAGCAACGCGTGGCCGGGCTAGCTAGTATTTTTTTATATATATAAATATACTATCAATTAAACTGAAAATCGGGATAAAAAGTATCCTAAGTCCTTCTCCTGGCTCTAAACTACCTCCCTGCCAATTTTCATCTAAATCGGTTCAGCCGTTCGTGAGTTATAAGTGTTCTAACTTAAGCGATTTTCTTTTATATATATAGATTGAAATTTTTTGCAGATGACAGTTTTCATTTGTTTTCAATGCCAAACAATGTCTCAAATAATTTCAATGTCAAACAATGACACGTCCTTTTTTGCAATTTTTTTCCGTTTATTTCTACAATATTACTATATTTTTAAAATCTCATGCATCCTGAAAAATTCGCTTGGCAAACTTTAAAAAGATTTATCAAAATCCGAATAATCGTTTAGGAGGAGTATATTTACATACATCATTGCAGAAGAATTTTATATATAAGATGATATATGAATTACATAAACGAAATGAACTTTGAACAAAGCAATGTAAAAGACACTGAACTTCTTTGCTAATTAAATATACATGCTAATTATCTTAGAGAGTGTTAATTATTGCGATTATAACTTTATTTATATATATATATATATATATATATATATACTAGCCGACCCAGCCGTGCGTTGCTTACACCTATTGTTATTATTATAAATATGCCAGTGAGAATATCTCAATAAATGTTTAAGATTTTTGCAATACGAATGTTTAAAATTCCCGAAGAATGTGAATAATTTCGATATGTTTTCGGACGTCATTCGATATAGACTGTGCGAATTTTCGATTCGATTCTGTTTGAAATTCTTTTCGAAAATTATACAAACATTATTAGAAATGATAATAATTGATGGAACCTAGTAATTTATAATGTTATACATATTTTGCGAATTTTTCTAGGTATGATGATCTATATTTTGGAAATTATTGTTGTAGTTATATAAAACTATGTTTTAGTAATTATAATATTTTTTTTTAAATTAAATTTGGAAGTTTTTCTGAGTTTACAATAGATGTGATGAAATTTAAAGCATTTTATGTTTATTCAAAATATCTAATTAATAAATATATATTATCAATTCGAATGTGTTCCATATAATAAATTGATAACAGTGACTTTCAAGCGTCATCTGGCAAAAATGTTTTCGATATATATCACATTATATATATATATATATATATATATATATATACAAGCAAACCCGACGAAGAGATGAAGAAATTTCTTGTTTGTTTTATATTTGAAAAGGAAAAATTTGATTTTTTTACACAACAGTAATGAATTTATTTCGATTACAAAAATGAAGTGTTTTTTAGTTGAACTTCTCTAAGTAAATGAAAGTGAATCCGCAATTATCCGTTTCATTGAAGTGCCCTTTGATAAACCACATTTTTTGTTTTTTGGTCTGACGTGAAGAGGCGACGTATAACTGCCCATGGGAAAAACAATGATTTTCTAAATAATCTATTTGAAATTTATCTCGCAAACACTTAAGCGATTGGCCTTGAGACTTGTTATTGCGAACGCAAGGCGAACTGGAAATTGTAATCGTCGGAAGACCAGTCGGAATCATTGGTATGTCACCAAATCGCCAGCAATTTTGATTGAATGGTGAAATTCAGTGTGTGTACATCATATTTCTTCAAAAATTCCAATTTTTTAAATATCCTATACTGATATTTACCAATTATTTAATAATTATTATGTTTTTTACACTACACTCTATACCGAAATGTATATACATCCACCCATATGGATCTTAAATGTACAATTGCTTTAAATAAAATGATGAGTATTTGCATTATATAGTATATTGTATTATAAATATTATAAAACATTTTTTCTTATAATTAGTTCTTTTTATCGATATCCGATGTTATTTTGAAAAAAAAAATTACACCACTGAGAGGGATGTCATCCCCCCGGGAAATGGCAAAGGAGTCTAAATTATTTTCACTTTTGAACTTGAGAGTAAAATAAACCTAATTTCAAAATTTCATGCAAATTGGAGCACAGTAAAAAAATTCAGACCCAAAACGCCCCATTGACTTGAGTAAATATTCCGTATCCGATGGCAAAAATAATAAAATAGTAACGTTTGTATGTGAAAAAGGAAAGGGCTGTTTTTAGGGTCTTCACGGCAATTATTCGATTTTTTCTCGCCGTAAGAACCATCCTTGGACTTCAACGAACATTTTAAAAAAAGAATTATTCAAATTGTTTCAGGCGTTGTTGAGTTATACGCTTACCAGCACATTTTGCGATTCATTTTTATAATATAGATATATTTTTCAGCTAAAATATCCATTCAAACTCCTCTTATATTTGTATCATTTACAAATAATTCTAAATTTCTGCATCTATTACAATTACTAATAATATTTTCTTCTTTTCCAGATAAAATGCCTCCAGATACATCAGGATGTAGTGATACCACCTTCAAATTCTCCTTCGAGATTTGCTTATAGCACACTAAAGGCGCAGATGTTGACGATAATTTTAATAAATAGTAGATTTTAAATATTTTTTCTATAAAAAGCAACTGAAAGTTTTGTAAAAATGGGCAACAGGTGCTGCAAGAAGAGCAACGAGAGGCCATCCGATCGGCCCTTGGGTAAGTGGAAATAAATATTAATTTTATTAAATTCTCAGGCAAAATAGAAATGTTATGTTACGGGTGTATCTTCGTATGAGTTGTTCGTATCGAACTGTCCAAAAGCTATATAAATATTTGTTGTGCGATCATGCGTTTTACACATAAAACCTAACTTCACCTATGTGTTCACAATCAATGAGGCATCAGAAAGTTGCAACTATGAATAAAATGTTACTTGCGTTTGTATACATTTTTGATAGATTTATTTCTTGAAGTAAAACTTCTCTATGCGCGACTAGAGTGTAAATCCGTACAAATGCAACGGAAGTGCGTTACGGCAGATAAAATAAGATATTAGTCGAGTGCGATTCGACATTCGCTCTCGATGATATCATTTCTATACGGGTCGATTGTGATTAGTCGTCGCGTATGTGGATAGAGATTTGTCGTAGTATGCGTACCGATATCAACAAGGAAATCGGCATAGATAAATGAATATTTTAAAGTTACATCGTAGTACAAATCTTTATTTAATGAAAAATCAGAAGAATATTTTACACTGTTCCTTGAAAAAAATAAAACAAATTAATTATTTGTGCCGTGTACTAAACGTAAGTTTATTGATTAGAAATTATTTCTATATTATTCGTAGTTTCTATAAATCTTTGAAGTTATTAAAATGGAAAATATTTTTAGGCAAGACAGATATTACAGCTGTTCAAAGAATGAGATTATATCGCCAGCAAAAAAGTTAAAAAAATACATGCAGTCAATGAATGTATGTTAATTTTAATTACATGAAGTTCTGCCAACACAATTATTACATGATGAGTGAAGTTGTGAAAACAATATTTGCTTAGGCGTTGTTTAACATAATCCACTGTGTGAACGAATATTATAGAATTTATTAATCAGCAATTACTTCATTTCTCTAATAAAGGTTCGAGTCCTAAATGCTAATTACAATGACAAACCGATCATGTCATATTTGAAGTATGACTTTAATTGCATTATTGTTTTTAAATATTAAACATATTTTTAATGTTATTATAAATATATAATTTATAATTTATCATTATATAAATGTGTATAATAATCGACACTAATAAATGTGTGTATCACAAGTGTTACCGTATTACTAATAAACATTATTCAAAATTGTTATATGATGTATTTATTTTTACTTAAATTTGCTACTTTGTATAGTAGCAAATAAGTTTTACTTCAATCGCGTGTGATCCGTTTGCGCACTCTTTATTTTTTTCTTACAGGATAAAAAAACTGACCCCAGCATAAAGAAGTTTTACTTTACTAAGACTTGTTTGTAATCCATCATTTTTTATATTTAATTATTATATAATTGACGTTTCAATTTTATCTTTTTTTTATCTTTCTCTAAGTTTGTCATTAGTTGAATCAGAAACATCGATTTAACGTATAAAAACCTTGAATGACCAATCGCGTCAATTCTATGCAAATGATGTCGTCGGCCAATGACTAATCAGAATTTAATGAAGCCGCGTCTAAAGAAGTTTCACTTCAAGACTATTAGTTTGTCATCTATCATTTACGTAATTTGTTGTTTTTCTAGTGATATAAGATTAAAAAAAACTGACCCCAGCATGAAGATAAGTGAAAATAAGAGATTGAAAGAAAATCTAATTGAAAACAAGATTTGTTTATGATCCATCATTGTTTAAATTTAATTATATTTTACGTTTCATTTTTATCTTTTTTTATCCTTCCCTAAGTTTGTCATCAATTAAATCAGAAACATCGATTTACCCATTTTGAAACCTTAAATTAAACCACCAATCGCATCAACTCTATCCAAATGACGTAATCAGCCAATGACGAATCAGAATTTACAGAAGACGCAACCTAAAGAAGTTTTACTTCAAAAATATTTTATTGTGATCCATGTGTTTTACTTCAAAAATATTTGTTCCTATCCATTTACGTGTTTTATTTTCTTCTTCTAGTGATACAAGGTAAAAAGACTGATCCCAGCTTCGGCCCTTCAATGGGCATGATGGGAAACCACATGAATGGCGGTATGGGGCACATGGGCCCTGGAGGAGACTCCAGATACACCCCTGATCCGTACAGGGGCGCCGTAAGGGGCGGCCAAGCCGGGGCTGATATTATTAGAACTAGGAACACCACAGGTAACACTTAATGGAACCTCGCGTACTTCCTTGAGGAACACCTAAACTTAACAATCCTTTTTTTGTATGTTTTAGCTCACCAGTCGTCGACGAGACGTCGGATTGTCGTGGGGGTTTATTCTTACGAAGCCCGAGAACAGAGTGATGTCTCTTTCAGAAAAGGTGACAGGATGGAGGTCCTGGACGACTCGGAATCTGATTGGTGGCGAGTTTTGCATTTGACCACCAGACAGGAGGGACTGATTCCTTGGAATTTTGTGGCAGAAGAGCGCAGCGTCGAGAGCGAAGAGTAAGTAGATAGAAATAAATCATATCCGGTAAACGAACCGAAATTTAGAGTTACTTAGCTATGTATAGTGTTAGAAGTATCGAGGCAAAAGATCGATATTGAGTACTTTGAAAAGTATCTAATCAAAATATCGATGCCAAAAAAATATCGTGGCGAAAGCATCGATAGTACTCAATATCGAATTTTGAGTACTTTTCATAAAAATCAAACATAAGTGCAAGAAAGATCTAAAACTCATTAAATATTATATCACAATATTAGAATGAATTCTATTGCTTGTAATCTGATGTGTTAAGGGGGGCGATACATGTAACAAGAAAAAAAAATCGATTTTTTTTTCTTTCATAAATCGTTACAATAACATCTCAAAAATATGCCTGTAAATATTCAAAACAAAATTATCATTATTTATACAATAAAAACTCATTTAAGTGCCACGCCTCAACTCGACGCTTGAGTGCTATTGTACTCTTATCTGTTTCTGTGTCAAAACTTTAAACGCGTTTTTCTCAAAACGACATTTTTGAAATTTGCGGGCGGGATAACTCAAAAAGTTCTCAACCGATTCCAATGAAATTTTGCACACATCTACTTTACAGTAATAGCTTCTAGTTAAACCTCAAACATTCCAAACTTTTTTTCAAAAATTAACCCTTTTACCAAAAAAACATTGAAAAAAAGGTGAAAAATCGAACTTTTTTTTTCTAAGGTGTGCCAATTTACGATTTTGTGACTTTTTTAATTTTTTTTTAGTTTAACTAGAAGATATATGTTTCATGAACACGTACAAACTAATTTTTTTAAATTCAGATCACCGTACGAAAAGTGAGAACGCCCGCAAATGGATGGCGTTTTCCGAGAGGGTCTTGGCAGATTTATTTTTACGGCAGCCATTAAAAAAAAAAAAATTAAAAAAAATTTTTTTTTGTGTATTTTAATATATAATAAATAACCCTAAAAAAGTTCAAAAAGATTCAATCATTCCTTCCCAGTTTAAAAAGTTCTCAAAAAATGGTAAAAATTAAGGCGATTACATGTATCGCCCCCCTTAAATCAGAATCATTTTCAATATTGTAAAATTTTAACAGTAATTTTTCAATACTAATTTCAAATTCTATAATTTTTCAAAAAAAAGACAAGTTATAATAGTTGATCATTTTTGATTAAAACAATGTAATAGTCTGATACTATATTGCAAAAAGCAATACTTTTCAAGTATTTTTAAGCACAATCATATTTTTAATATTTTTCAGTGCAAACAATTGCCAAATATTTTCTAAAAGTTTTTTGCCCACTATACTAAAGAAAGTATTCTTTAGTTTTGTTGTCATTCATTCAGAAAAGGTCAGTTGAAATCCGATTCCTAAAATATGTTCATAATGTGCACAAACTGAAAACGAGACATTTTAAGATTCACGTAACACAAAGAAAATATTGCTCTTCTGTTCTTTTTTAAATTGTTTATTTAATTTTTAATTTACAAGTACTTTACTTCAACTTACTGTGGGAGTAGTAATGATAATGATAATATATAAAATTAGAAACTCCCAGCATAATAAAAAAATATAAATTTATTGACTATCAAAATATTTCCAGATCAAAAATATACATGACATGTCCGATTGTTTTTTACAAATCAAAACCAGCCTGCTTGATATCGCCACATTACAATTCACATACTTTTAGAAAGAAAAATAATAACGCATTGAAATCGATGAGTATTATTATTTGAAATAATTATATTTCGATTCTTTTTTACGCAAAATACTAATATATTGAAATTGACGAATATCATTATTTGAAATTATTATATTTCGATTCTTTTTTAAGCAAAATACTAATATATTGAAATTGATGAATATTTCGATTCTTTTTTACGCAAAATACTATTATATTGAAATTGATGAATATTATTATTTGAAATAATTATATTTCGATTCTTTTTTACGCAAAATTCTAATATATTGAAATTGATGAATATTATTATTTGAAATAATCATACTTCGATTGTTGAATATGTTTTTATAAAACATTTTGGTACTTTAAAAAGGCGTTTCATTTTACAAAAGAGTAATAAATAAACATCTTTATTTATTAGTGTGGTCATATCCATTTTGGGTTTTTGAGCAATAACTTCTGAGACTAATGACCCTTCGGGATCATTTTTTGACACTTCTCTGAACAATTATGACCACCTAGAGAGACTATTGCATTGCATTCGGCAAAATGGTTGGTTTTCATAGTTGGTCGATAAGTGGGGTTCATAGATTACGCTGTCGATTCTTTTTGAGTACTATCGACGTAAAAGATCGATATTGGCAAATATATCGAGCTAAAAAATCGATACCAAAAGTACTCACTATCGACCGCGAAGTATCGATATTTACTTAGTACTCGATATTTCGTTCTAACACTAGCTATGTATCTATTACTACCATGTATCTTTTACTCCAGTTGGTTCTTCGATCACATTTCTCGCAAAGAAGCAGACAAGCTCCTGCTGTCCGATGAGAACCCACGAGGTACTTTTCTGGTCAGGCCTTCGGAACACAATCCGCAAGGCTATTCTTTGAGTGTGAAGGACTGGGAGGAGCAACGAGGCTATCATGTCAAACACTACAAGATCAAACCTTTGGATAATGGTGGATTCTATATTGCAACGAATCAGACATTCCCTAGTCTGCCTGCACTGGTCTTGGCTTATACGAGTATGTATAGATCGAGGATAGTTTTTAAGATTAAATTATAATTTAATGAGACATTTTACAGGGGTGAGATAATAGAAAAGTAGGGAATTATTTATGGCAATGTAGTACTTGTCAGCAATGAGAGAGACTGATGAGAGTTTTTATTCATTAGATTTTTATCGATTAAGATTTTTCTGAAATTATTGATATTTATATCGATTGGTAAGATCGAATATAACTCTGATTGGTAAGATCAAAAGTGTAAAATAAAAGAAATACCTGATGAAATATTTTATAATCATCAGATTTTAGTGTCTCAATATTGGACAAGATGATATCACAAGAATGACTTGGTAAGCATTATTCGGTTTACAGCATGTATATCGGTGTTGTGTTGGTTGTAGTTTTAATTATTATTTTTGTCATTAAAATTTATTTTTATATGGTTTGTTTTAAGTTAGTAATATAGTTTTAAACAGCACTATTGCACGAGTTGCACAGTATTTGAGTAACATTATATGTATGTAGCTGGATGTAATATATATATATATATATATATATATATATATACTAGATGACCCGACAGACATTGTCCTGTACCCACGTCTACAATTCAGAAGTTCCAAATTTTTTAATATCCTAATTTATACTTTTTAATATCCTATTCGATGTCCTGCCTTTGTGATTTATTTATGGTCTTAGCATAAGCAGTATAAGAAATTCAGAAAAAAATAATATAATATCTGCGTTAAAAGAACAATATCACACTTGATTTTACCACACAATATAGTTGCTTTAATAACTTAGTCTATAATTTTCATAATCTCGTACGATATATTAGTTGCTTTTTGGCATTTATCATTTCTAAAGTACATTTTTCTTACTAATAATTTAATAAACATGGTATTGTTTATGTTCAAATCTTAGGTGAATTAATTTGTAAAATCTAGTTCATATGTGCACTGTTCAATCTAAGATCAACTTGCTAAATATTCCATATCTAATGCCAAACAAATGAATTTTTGACACACGAAACAAAATTCTAAATCATTTTTGTAATAAGAAGAAATATTTTTTTGTATTGTTAAATAATTTAGTAAAGTAAACCAAAATGCGACATGCATAAGTTTAAAAAAATAATGTATATGCAATTTTGGACTAATTGCATTTTTATTAAACTGAACTTTATAATTTCATCTGCCAAACGCCTACTGTTGACTGCATCTTATATTATTTTAATTTCTGGCACATCTCAGCTGCTTTTCAGCCATAATAATGTAGACATTACATTTTTTTGTATATTATATTCCAATATTATCTAGGCTCATAATTTCAGCTAAATTCAAATTTCAGGTGAATTGACATTTCTAGCATATGACAGTTCAATGTCAAACAATGATAAGTGTTTTTTTGTAATTTTTTCAATTTATTTCTACAATATTACTATAGTTTTGTTGCTCATTAAATCTTAAAAATTTCCTTCAACAAACTCTAAAAAGAATTATCAAAATCCGAATAACCGTTTAGAAGTATCAAATCATACACCCGTACAGAAGAATTTTATATATAAGATATATATATATATATATATATATATATATATAATAGATATACTAGCTGACCCGGCAAACGTTGTTTTGTCATATAAAATATTTTCAGTATAAAAGCAACTAACTGATTGCAAATATGATATATAAGTGTAGGGAGCAGCTAACACAAATTATATGAATGGTTTACCCACTGCAACGCATGCCACATATAAATGTTTTTGGGTCATATTAATAGTCTTTGCAAATGCCAAACTAATCTGAAACTGATTCTATTTAAATTGAATTGGCACATTTAATGTTTCAAGATTTTGATATATTATTATTGCGCTTTTCATTAATTCATTAATTTGTGAGTTACGAAGCAAAAGTCGATAATTCGAAAGAAAAAAATTGAGAGATTGGAAACTTTTACAGTTTTACTATATATTTGTATGGTACCTATAGTTTCCTATCAAAAACTGTTGTATATTTAAATTTTAATATACGATCTCTCTAAAAAAATTCTTCATGCAAACCATTTATCAACTCTGTACTGTTTGTGCGCATCGGAAAATATTTTCACAATGGGAAAATGGGAGGGGTGGACCCTTTATAAAAATAAATGTTTTTTTTTTAAATAAAAATCGTGAAAATTAAAATAAAGAAAATTGACTCCAAAATTGAAAACCCTTAATAAATATAAATTGTTTTTCAAAGTAATATTGTAGCTTTTTTTAAGTTCAAAAATCTGAACTAAAATTATAATAATTAAAATGACTGAATTACTAAAACGGCTCTAATAAAATAGGGGTTAGTGATAAAAAAGAAAAATTTAGGGTCGTATGTATAATTAGGCTCGCTTAAATTAAATTCAAATTTCAAGTGAATCGACATTTTTGGCAGATAACAGTTCTCATGCATCAAATTGTTTCAACGACAAACAATGATACGTTGTTTTTTGCAATTTTTTTCATTTATTTTTACAATATTACTATATTTTTATAATTACATACATTCTGAAATATTCCCTTAATAAATTTAAGAAAGAATTATCAAAATCCGAATAACCATTTAGAAGAAGTATTAAATCATACACCCGTACAGATATACTCGTATATTAAAGCTTGTTTGGGGTAAAGGACAAAGAATCTTAGGACATACATTGTGTATGTATCAGGCGCGTGTTCGTTTTTCAATAATGTGTAATAAAATAATTTGTACAAAATTGAAAAATCTGCAATAGTTTTTCCATTATGTAACTCGGTATACTTATAAATCAGTCATAAATTAATATATTGATTTCTTATTGATTAAGTCGATTATTTACACGTATCGGGAAGTTCATGCAACTTGTGTTAACGAAAAATGCCACTTACACCTAGTTTTTTTTTATCATTTTGCTGTTCGACAATTACAATATTTGATCAATGGACTCCTCAACTAATAAAATTTAGAATGTATATATATAGAAAATCGAAATTTTTATTTTATGGTTCTACTAACAAAATTGTTGCATGTTTGTAAATATCTTTGTCGTCTCTCTAACACTATGGTTTATATCATACAAATCACGGCTCGATCTATAACTTAATAATATTCTTATATTTCTATTTTTAGATGCAGATAATGCCAAAGAAGCAGCAATATCAATTCCCCAGCTGGTGAGAGCTTGCAGAAAACCCAGACCTCGAATGTTCGATTTGAGCAACGAGACTTCAAAAGGCAAAAATTGGGAAATACCACTCGAAGACATCGATATCCGTGAGAAGTTGGCCAGTGGTAATTTTGGCACCGTGTGTCTTGGCCTGTGGAAAGGTAAGACTGAAGTGGCCATCAAGAAATTGAACAAGTCAGATGTCAAGTCGATAAATGATTTTAAACAAGAGGCAAAGATTATGAAGACTGTGAGACATGAACATCTCTTGGCATTGTTAGGAATTTGTCAAACTGATGACGAGTTGTATATAATCACGGAGTATATGAAGAATGGTGCTTTGCTCGATTATTTGCACATGAAAGGTAAAATGTTGAAGAAAACTGATTTGTACGGGTTTGCAGAACAGATTGCTAGTGGCATGGTTTATTTGGAAGAGCAGAAGTACATCCATCGCGATTTGGCAGCTCGCAACGTGCTGGTGGATGAAATGTTTGGTGCCAAAATATGCGATTTTGGTCTCAGCAGAGCAATTCAGGACGACATCTACGAATCTAGAAGTCGTGTTTGTGCTGTAAAATGGACAGCGCCGGAGGCGCTCGAATTTCAAAAGTACACCCACAAATCAGACGTCTGGAGTTACGGTATTGTCCTCCATGAAATATTTTCCTTGGGAAAGGTTCCGTATCCGGGAATGAAAAGTTCGGAAATGATTGATAATCTGAGAAATGGACATCGGATGGCGAAGCCGGATTTGTCAAGTGAGGAGACTTACGAGTTGATGCTGAAGTGTTGGGCTTGGGATAAAGACAACAGGCCGGAGTTTAAGGAGATTCATGAGTTTATGAAGAAGATTTGTGACGATGGATATATGTCCAGCAATATGGATGTGGAGGAGAATGCACCTTTACTGGATAAAAATTGATAGTGATATATTTATATCCAATGCTTAAGGGGCACAAATAGTGTGAAATTTTCAAAAATTTTAATTTTTTCATATTCCGATAGGTTATACCTTTAAAAATAACATACCAAAATTTTAAATCGATATCTCAAATAGTTTTTGAATCACAGCCATTTAAAGAGTATATATGTAGTATATAGTATAACGATCATTTTATCTTTAAACGCGTTTTTCTCGAAACAGCATTTTTCGAATTTGCTGCAGTGATTACTCAAAAACAAATGATCCGATCGCAATCGATTTTTTTTACATGTTCTATATATAGTACTCCGTAAAATAAACTATCGATTTTTTGACCCGATCAAAAATCGAATTTTGGCGGTCCAAAACCGACCAAAATTTTGGGTAAAATTCGACTATCTTTTTTAAAACACCGCCGTTTTGTCAATTTTTGATTTTTTTTTATCGAAGGTCATTTTACAGACAATATTATCTAGTTTAACGAGAATTTTTTTTATATTTTATTCACGTAGAAGGCCGGAATCTCTGCAGCAGTGAATGGCCTTTTTTTCGCGCCGTTGGAGATCGACGATAACTTAAAAAATATTTAATTTTTTTCTTCAAAAATTTTACTGTGTATTCTTAAAACATGTGTAAATATATTCTTAACATTGCAATGTTTGATAAAGTTTTTTTTTTTAATATAAATTTCCAAAAATCACCTTTTTAGGCGTTTACACCAGTTGTGCCCCTTAAGTCAGCTACTTGTGTGTCATTGCAAAAAAACAGTGATTGATAGAAAATAATATTTGCACAATTGTTCGGGTAACAAGCATAAAGTTAAATTGATAAAACCTCATCAAGTAGTGCAATTTGAGGGCAACTTAAAATTTTTATTAGGTATCTCAAATTATTGTTTCCTCAATGTAAATTGTTTTAATTCAAGGAAGTAGGTACAAGTAAGCCAAAACGTTAAAATGAGTTTTAAAAAAATTACTATATGAATATTTTTATCTTTATGATTTGACCCTTTCGTTACGACCTGTGTGTACGAGAGTCGTCCATAGAGGACATCCAGTGGATCGACTTTTACTTCAGTATTTATCACTCTGCGTTGATTTATCGAGAGTATTATATTGTTATTGTGGTTTTTAGTTCTTTACAAGTGTAATTTTTAATTTTTAAATGCATTTTCATCTATAGTGATTGGAATGTCTTAAAATATTGTGTGTGTAACAAATATTTGGGTGGCTTGCTGGCTCGTACAACAGTGACCGAAAGGATAATTTTTTTTATGAAATATTTATAATTGTTAATGATTTAGTATTTCAAATTTTATATGCGTTACTATTAGTAGTTCATATTATATTCTAATATAAATCAATAATATATATTTAATCAATATTATATTATATATTATATATATTTTTATGTATAACATTAACAAATATAATAATTTATTTATAACAAAAAAAATTGTAAAAGACGAGTAATTAAGCAAATTATGTCTTAATGCAATCTAATATCTTTCGAAGATTTATTGGATTTTTTAAATCGGTTCAGGATTTTTGAGACAAGTTACGACATTGTCGGACGTGCTACGGTATTGTGGGCAGGTTTCATAATTAAGGGAGAGGTTACATAATTGTGGGACAGATTACGACGTGGTGGGATAGGTTTCGATATGGTGAGACAAGTTACGACATTTTGAGACAAGTTTCGACTAGTTATATCATTGTGAGACAAGTTACGACGTTGTTGGACGAGTTTCGACACCGTGGGACGAGTTACGACACTGTGGGACGAGTTACGACGTTGTGGGACAAGTTACGACGTTGTTGGACGAGTTTCGACACCATGGGACGAGTTACGACACTGTGGGATAAGTTACGATACGGTGGGACAAGTCATGACATTTTGGAATATTGTGGGACAAGTTACGACGTGGTTGAATAGGTTACGACATTGTGGGACAGATTACATAATTAAGGAAGAGGTTACATAATTCTGGGACAGGTTACGACATTGTGGGATAGGTTACGACATTGTAGGACAGGTTACAACATGTTGGGACAGGTTACGACATTGTGAGATAGGTTACATAAAATTGGGACAAGTTATGACATTGTGATACTAGTAACATTTTGAGACCAGTTACATCATTTTTGGTCAAGTTACATGATTATGAGGCACATTATGTAATTGTGAGATAGAATATGTAATTGTGATATAGAATACGACATTGTGGGGTAAATTACGACGTGGTTGGACAGGTTACGACCTGGTTGCATAGGTTAAGACAATATGAGACAGGTTTACGACGCCGTGGAACAGGTTACGATATGGTTGGACAAGTTACGATATGTTTGGACAAGTTACGACATTATGGGGCAGGTTACGACATTGAGGGACAAGACTAGATTTTTATAAATATTTTATGCGATTTATTGATATCGTTATATCATTTAATAATTTTTATATTTTAACGAATGACTTTGTTTAGCTGATTACGACTTACGGGGCATCCATTAATCACATGAGGTGTTTTGGGGGAGGGGGGGTTTGACGGCTAACGACGTTTACTCGTCATTATTTTATCGTCTCAAAGCTTGTTAAATCTTAATTCTTATTGATTATGTCGATTATTTACGCGTATCGGGAAGTTTATTCAATTTGCCTTAAGGCCAAACGTCTAGTTTGATTAATCAACGTAAAATTTTATGTCAAGAACTGTTATTAAAATCGGCTCTCAGACCGAGGTAATACAATTTGATGTGACAAAATCTATTCAAAAGCCTTATTTTTTATCATCTCTCTATTTCCAGAAAATGCCCTTGGCCTCTGCCATGTTCTCTCCCGGCCCTGCCCTAAGCCCCAGCCCCAGATGTGGGACTTGGGCCCTGAATTGCGAGACAAATGGGAAATCCCCCGATCAGAAATCAAGCTGATCCGAAAATTAGGCCACGGCAACTTCGGCGAAGTCTACTACGGTAAATGGCGAAACAACATCGAAGTCGCCGTCAAAACCTTAAAAGAAGGCACCATGTCCACCCAGGCGTTCCTGCAGGAGGCCAGCATCATGAAGAAGTTCAGACATAATCGACTGGTGGCCCTGTATGCTGTCTGCTCGCAGGAGGAACCTATTTACATAGTCCAGGAGTACATGTCTAAAGGAAGTTTGTTGGACTTCTTGAGGAATGGCGATGGTAAATACTTGCAGTTCGAAGATTTGATTTACATAGCTGCACAAATAGCTAGTGGTATGGAGTATTTGGAACTGAAGCAACTGATCCATCGAGACTTGGCAGCTAGGAATGTCCTCATAGGTGAAAACAACGTCGCCAAAATTTGCGACTTCGGCTTAGCTCGAGTAATAGAAGACAACGAATACTGCCCCAAACAAGGATCACGCTTCCCTGTCAAATGGACAGCACCGGAAGCAATAGTCTATTGTAGATTCTCAATCAAATCGGACGTCTGGTCTTATGGAATCTTGTTAATGGAACTGTTTACCTACGGGCAAGTTCCTTATCCTGCAATGCACACCAAGGAAGTCATCGAGAAGATTGAGAAGGGTTACAGGATGCCCAAACCGACTAAACATCATCTACCAGATGATATCTATCGGATAATGTTGCAGTGCTGGGATGCTGTACCCGAAAAGAGGCCGACGTTTGAGTTTTTGAATCACTACTTCGAATCATTTACTGTGACCTCGGAAATTCCATACAGGGAAGTACAGGATTAATTTTGTAGATGGACAAAGTAAGGTTGGTGGTAGAAATTTAAGTTTTATTGGATAACGGTAATAATTTTATTTGAGAGACTGGATTGTTTTATGATACAAAGATTTTTATTTTCAGTGTATAGAAGTTAATACTACTTTTCTAAATTAGCCTCTCTCTTTGCCTTTTCGCGTTTTAGCCTCAATTTTTCCAAAGCGTTCCTCATTTTCCTTAACAAGGTGACTCCGGAGTGTGCACTCGGCATTTTAGGGGGGGTTGTCTGATCAAAGTCTTTCTAGACAATGGTATTTTTTTTAATTGGTGTTTTAATAAAAAAAAAACTTATGGATGAGTCTTAAACATCCGATATTTGTATATATGTTACGACATTTGTAGACAAGTTACGACATTTTCAGATAAGTCACAATATGCTTAAACAAGTTAAGACATTTTTAGACCAGTTGCGAATTTACAAGACAGTTTACGACATTTCGAGACTAATTACGATATCTTTGGATAAGTTACGATATCTTTGGACAATTTTCAACATGTTTAGTCCGGTTACGACATTTCTAAACACGGAGTTACAATATTTCTAGACAATTTACGACATTTATAGACAAGTTACGACATTTCTAGATAAGCTATGATATTTTAAGATACCAGTTTTCAGGTACTCTACAACATTTTCAGACAAGTTAAGATATGCTTAGACAAGTTATGACATTTCTAGGCCAGTTGCGACATTTCTAGAACATGTTTAGACAAGCTTTGACATGTTTAGACAGGTTACGACATTTCTGAAGAAGAAGTTACTATATTTCTAGACAAGTTTGGACATTTATAGACAAGTCTTAACATTTCCAAAGAAGGAGTTACAATATTTCTCGACAAGTTACGATATGTTTAGATAAGTTGCGGAATTTCTAGACATTTCCTAGACGAGTTGAGATATTTGTGTTGCGACATTTATAGAAAATTTGCGATATTCTCAGACGAGTTGAAATATTTCCAGACGTGTTGAGATATTCCTAGACGTGTTGCGATATTTTGCAACATTTTACGGTATTTTTAGACAGGTTACGACATGTTCAGACAAGTTGCAGCACGTTTAGACAACCTTCCACCTGCTTAGACAGGTTACGACATTTCTAAAAAAGGAGTTATGGTATTTCTAGACAAGTTTTGACATTTATAAACAAATCTTGACATTTGTAGACAAGTTTAGACATTTATAGACTAGTTTCGACATATTCAGACAAGCTTTGACATGTTTAGTCCGGTTACGATATTTCTAAAGAAGGAGTTACGATACTTCTAGACAAATTACGACATTTATGGACAAATTACGACATTTCTAGACGAGTTATGACACTTTTTAACGTGTTACATTTCTTGACAGGCTACGATATGTTCAGACAAGTTTCGATATTTATATACAACTTTCGACATTTTCAGACAAGTTTCGACATTTTCAGACAAGTTACAACATTTTCAGACAAATCTCGCTTCGTCCCTTTCTATTCCTGAGTATTAATCATTTAACGCATCTTTGTTGGAAGAGAAAAAACGTATTAAGCGTGATAATCTTAGTCATCGATAAAATTAAAACACTGCCAGTCTCTCGATCAAAAATTACTTTTATCGATCACCGCCTTACTTATCATCGTAGTGTGATCCAAACCTAACGATCTAACAAAGTGATATCTATATATACATTTATATATATATATATATATATATATAGTGATAATTTTTTACATCACATTCGATTATCCCTTCGTTAGTGCATCATCATCATCATCGTTGTTGTCAGTGAAATGTGATATTACATTGGACTATTTTTTCTTTTTCACCGAGAACAAATTTTTTGGGATTAGACGATAACCATGAATGGTAAATAAAGACTTGATTATTAATATTAAATTTAAATATAAATATTTAGTATTAATATAATAAACAAATTGTATTTTATACATTTTGCAATGAAATTTTTACTGAACTGATGAATATATATATATATATATATATATATATATATTGTGTATGTAGTGGTACTTAATGAGTAGTAGTCGATGAGGAAAGTATATGAGGATATATATATATATATATATATATATATATATATATATATATGTATGTATATGTATATGTATTATCTAGCAAAGTTGCGACATTTCTGGACATTGTTGCGAAATTTATTGACCAATTACGACATTTACTGACCAGTTACTACATTTTTAGATAAGTTGCGACATTTTTGGAGAAGTCACATTTCTAAATACATGTTACGAAATGCTTAATCAAGTTACGATATGTTTACCCAAGTTATGACATATAGACCAGTTGCATTTCTAGACTTGATGCGACTTTTAAAGACGAGTTGCGACTTTTTAAGACTAGTTACGATATTATTAAACTAGTTGCGACGTTTGTAGACAAGTTACGAGATGTTTATGCAAGTTATGACATAGATCAGTTACGACATTTCTATACCATTTACGATATTTTGAAACTAGTTACAATATTTCTATAAAAGTTGCGACATTTCTAGACTAGTTACAAATTTTTAAAACCGGTTACGACATTTCTAAGCGAGTTAAGATTTTTTAAGACGAGTGACGAGTTGCAACATTTCTAGACTAGTTACAACGTTTTAAGACAAGTTGTGTCATTTCTAGATAAACCACATTTCTAGATGAGTTGCGACTTTTTAAGACGAGTTATGACATTTCTAGAGATGGTACGACTTTTTAAGACTCGGTATTTCATTTCTAGACTAGTTACGACATTTTAAGACCAGCTACGACATTTCTAGACGAGTTACGGCATTTTGAGACGGGTTACGACCTTTTAAGACTAGTTACAAAATGCTTAGACAAATAACAACCTTTTAACACAAGTTACAACATTTTAAGAGAGCTTAAGATATTTCTAGACAAGTTGTTACTATTCTAGACATGTTACGAAATTTTAAAACCAGTTACGATATTTCTAGACGAGTTACGACATGTTTTGACAAGTTGCGATTAGTAGAAAATTTGCGACATTTCTAGATATGTTATGACATTTTTAGACCAATTACGACATTTCTAAGACCAGTTACGACATTTCTAGTACAGTTGCTGCAATTCTAGACATATTAAAAGATTTTAAGACCAGTTACAATATTTCTAGATGAGTTACGACATGTTTAGACAAGTTGCGAGATTTATAAAGAATTTGCGACATTTCTGGATATATTACGACATTTTTAGACATGTTACAACATTTTAAGACGAGTTGTGAAATTTTTTAGACCAGTTACGAAATGCTTAGACAAGTTACGACATTTTATACAAGTTGCGAGATTTGTAGAGTATTTGCGGCATTTATAGATATGTTATGACATTTTAAGACTAATTACGACATTTCTAAGACCAGTTACAACATTTCTAGACCAGTTGCTTCAATTCTAGACATGTTACGACATTTCTAAGACCAGATGCGACATTTTTAAACTAGTTACGACGTTTCTGGACAAGTTTCGACATTTATAGATGTCTCCTGTTTTCTAGCCAAATTGCGACATTTCTAGACAAGTTGCATATATATATATATATATATATATATATATATATATATATATCTTCATATACTTGTAGTGTATAATTAATATAAAAATATTTGTGCTTTCGAATTATATATTATTATTATTATTTCGGGTTGAAGAGTTTTTAAATATTATAATGTATGCATCGAAGATTATTATACAAAATTGCTTATCATGATCTTGACAAAATATATGAATGTTGATTTTTTTAACGTTTCGTTAATTCTTATATCCTTTCTCTTGGATAAAGCTAAGTTTTGTTTCTGATCATAATCTGGTTTTTGTTATAAATTTTGTTATAGAGTATAAATATATATATTAAAAAATGTGAGAAACAAAATCATAAAATCATGAAATTTATAACAAAAAATAGTATCGAGTCTCATTCGAAGTGTTTCATTTTTCTGTATTTTATCTTTACAACATATATTATTCGAAAAAAAACTCTTCAATATTATATATTAAAAAAAACGTGTAATATTCTTTAAAATTGTTTCAATTTTAAATAGGTTTTAATAAATTGACCACATTTTCACATATCGATTTGATCAGTGATCAATGATCGATTAATCGATATGTGAAAAAGTGCATCGATACTTCTCATGCATATTTGTAGGATCTTACATATGATATACCAAAGCTTATTATACTTATATTATATTATATTATAAATTATGTTTATTGATTAAGATTTAGATATTGTGAACACATTTAAAGACACAGCCATTTATTATGTGATCAGAAATAATATATATACACACTTGTGTATATATATATATATATATATATGTATATATATTTGTGTGCATTGAATTTACTATAATTTACTAAATGTCATGAGCAATAATATATGTATATATCAATTGTAAACCACAAAATGTAAAAAGGCAACTGGAGCATTGAACGTAACTGTTACGTAACACGAAAGTAACGATGGTTCGTTCTAGAAATATCAATATTACTTTTATTTTAAATTTTAAAGGGATGTAACAATAACGTTGTTGTACGGAAAATATCTAGGGTGGGCATTTTTATAACGATTTTTATTTGTTTTTAATGTAAAAATGTAACAAAACGACTTTTCAACTTGATAGTTACTTAAATGTAATTTGAACATTGAACGTAACTGGTACGTAACACGAAAGTAACGTAGGTTAGTTTTAGAAATATTATCAATGATACTTCTATTTAAAATTTGAAAAATATGTAACAAAAACGTTATTGTACAGAATATACCTATACTAAAGAACCTAACAAAACGACTCTTCAACATGATAGTTACGTTAAATGTAACTTGAACATTGAACGTAACTATTACGTAACACGAAAGTAACAGTGGTTAGTTGTAGAAATATTATCAATGTCACTTTTGAATTTATTTTAATTTCTATTTCCAAAAAGATGTAACACAAACTTTGTTGTTATACAGAAAATATCTAGGTAATTTTTTTATATTGATTTTTTTTGTTTTTAATGCAAAAACGTAACAAAACGACTTTTCAATTTGCTCGGACATCGAACGTAACTGTTACGTAATCAGTAAGTCACAATGGGTAGTTTTAGAAATATCGAGAATTTCCTATCCAAAAAAGATGTAATACAAACGTTGTTTTTTTACAGAAAATACCCAGGGTGCTTGATTCAAATTTTTATAATCGTGTTTAGGAATTTTTAATGCAATAACGTAACAAAACGACGTTTCAACGTGATAGTTACATTAAATGTAACTTAAACATTGAACGTAACTATTAAGTAACTGGAATGCAACAATGGTTATTTGAGAGATATTATCAATGTTACTATTATGTTTATTTTATTTTTAATTTGAAAAATACAAAAGTTATAGTTATATAGAAAATTCCTAACATATCTTTATTTGTTTTTAATGTAAAAACGTTACAAAACGACTGTTGAACGTGGCAGTTACGTTAAATAAATGTCACACTGGTTTGTAACACGGTTGCTACTTTTTACATATATATATATATATATATACATCTAATATTGTCCATATCGACCAAGAGATGTCATCTCTATTTATAAATTAAGTTTAGTAGTGTTCTTCTTGCGTAACGTTTTAAGTTCCGTGTATTTGTGTATATTAAAATATTAAATATTTATGAGTTATACATATATAAATATAAATATATACAAATATATATATAAAACCATGTTTTTACATATTTCGCACCGAAACTGATGGACGATAGGAGATAACTAAATATGTGAACCAGGAATTTGCATGTTTCGAATCTAATTTCTATGTTCAAAAAATTGATGCGCTTCTTTTTGGATAACAAAACTATTATGGTTCCAATTCTGCGGTAACATATCAGATAACATAGCGTTATTATGGCAACACTATCTTAACATTTCTTGGTGCTAAAAACTGAGAAATGCTATCTAATTGCTGAACAATCAGACGTATTTTACATGTAAAACCGTATGTTATAAAATCTGTGTTATTGTTATCCGATTTAAGTGCTAGCGTTACCAGATTTAGGGGTCAATTCTCCGGTTAAATAGTCCATAACATAGCGTTATGTTATACTTGTTTCTTGGTACTAAAAACTGTGGAAAGCTGTGCGATCTGGCGTTTTATACATAAAACTGTGTGTTATGAATGCACATCACAAAGATGCAGTTTGGTCACATACTCTTTTTTACATTTGTGCGTTTTCTAGATTAGTTTTAACTTCCCGTAGGGTAAGTTATTGTAATGGGCCGAAAATCGGAATTGAAACTTCAGAACAAATGGATGTGTGTGTGTGTATGTATGTATGGATACAATTTTTTGCCCACGTTTTCGGGCGTACGGGTTAACCGATTCGAATGGTTCAAAAAACATTCGATTTCTATTGATAAGGAGATGTGCTGATTAGCTTTTGGCAAAGGCAGGTCCAGCAGTTACGGAGATAAAGAGGAAAGAGTGCAAAAGATAGAAATCGAGTTTTTGAGAGAACGGAGCATCCGATTTGAATGATCTAAAAAACATTCAATTAGTAATGATTGGGAGAGGTGGTTATCAGTTTTTCGCAAAGGCAGGCCCAGCCATTTCGAAGATGCGGAGCTAAATGTACAAAAAATGGCAGTTTTTGAGAGAACTAAGCGTCCGATTCAATTGATTCAAATAACTTTCTGCTTGTCTTAACAAAATAATTGGTTTTGGAAAAAAAAAATTGTTGTTTAATTTTTATTTTTTTTTTTTTAATTTTTTGTATATCGAAAATAATTGATTTTATTTTTAATTCTGACTATAGTTCTAATATACTTTAAACAAATAATTTCAACTCTGCAATTCAGTTTATATAATTCTTAAAAATATTAGACAATGTTACAATATTCATAATAATCTATTTGAAAACATTCTGTATTCCTCGAACATTTCGTTACGGTACGGGAAGTTCCAACAGTTTGCTTTAAGGCACGATGCCACCCACCCCACTAGTTTAAATCTAATCCGTCTGACTGCACAGCATTTCCCCAGTTTTTAGTACCAAGAAAGAAGTGTAACATATCGTTGCCATAACAACGCTATGTAATGGACTATTTTACCGCAGAATTGGCTCCTTAGTAAAAAATTCCTTATTAATTATTCGTCATTATTTTTATTTTAATTTTTATCTGCATTAAATTCTTGGTAATGTAATATTTATTTTATCATTATTGATTTTATCGTCGACGGGAATTAAAAAGATATGATTATCGTCAATGGAGAAATTTTGCAAAAAAAAATATTTTGCGAAGCGATAAATAATGATTTCGCAGTGATTGGAAAAGTTATACGTGCATTTTATTTTTGCTTGAATTAATTTAAAATATTAATATGTTTATTCTTTGTTATTTCTAATTAATATTAATTACTGGATTGCAGTTTGTCTTAGTGTATGGATTTTGTTACAAATTTCTCAGGTAAGAACGGTTGATGACTCTTATCAGATACTATTTTAACTTTTTAGCTAGGAGCGTCGCCTATAGGCGAAAGCCGCTTGGCGACCTGTGTGTACGAGTAAACAAGTAAACAGATAGATAAATAGACTGGTGAAAGATTAACAGTCAACAGTAGGTAAACAGTAACCAGATAGAAGCATTGACAGGCAATCGGGTAGAAAGATACGTAGGTGGGAAAGGTAGATCAAATATCTTCTATATATATATATATAAAAATAAGTCGGGTTTTCCTTCCTGACGAAATAACTTCAGAACGCACGAACCGATTTCGACAGTTTTTTAGTGGTGCATGGCATCGTGCCTTAATGCAAATTGCTGGAACTTCGCGCACCGTAATTAAAAATTCGAGTAATGACATTAGTGAGAATTATCAGAATTGTGCTTGGTTAAGTCAACGAGCAATTCTTGCCACAAAGAATAATGATGTACACGCACTGAATTTTACCATTCAATCAAAAATTGCTGGCGACTTGGTGACATACCAATGATTCCGACTGGTCTTCCGTTTCACTTCAAACGATTACAATTTCTAGTTCGCCTTGCGTTCGACAACGACAATTAACAAGTTGCAAGGCCAATCGCTTAGTGTTTGCGGGATAAATTTCAAATAGATTATTTAGAAAATCATTGTTTTTCACAAGGGCAGTTATACGTTGCCTGTTCACGAGTTGGAAAACCATTCGCTTTGTTTGTGTTAACGTCAGACCAAAAAACAAAAAATGTGGTTTACCAAGGAGCACTTCCATGGAACGGATAATATGCGGATTCACTTTCATTTACTTAGAGAAGTTCAACTAAAAGACACTTCATTTTTGTAATCGAAATAAATTCATTACTGTTGTGCAATAAAATCAAATTTTTCCTTTTCAAATATAAAGCAAACAAAAAATTTCTTCATCTTTCTCACGAAACCATCTGGTGGCGAAACGGAGTTCGTCGGGTTTGCTAGTTGCTTATAAAATGCCATTTTCACATCCATTTTTATTCCACATTTATTTAGACTCTCTATATTTCCATTTACGTAATATTTGTTAGTATTAACTTTCCACAGTGTATGCTCCAGCAATCGCAAAAAAATCGAAATTGAAAATTTTTCTATATCTTTACATCTGATTCACATTTTGGTATACCTTATAAAAAATGAATGTTTGTATGTGTGTATACAATGTTTCGTCCATTATTGATTGGCCCTAGTTTTTGGCAAAGGCGGTCCCATCTTTTTTGCAGATACGGAACAAAAAATGACAGTTTTTGAGAGAACGGAGCATCCGATTTGAATGATTCAATAGTATTAACTGACAGCTTAAAATTATAACATGTGACAAAATATGACATTTTGTGGTCTGAAGTGATCATTACAGAGCATTATCTTCAATATATATAAAAATAAGTCGGGTTTTCCTTCCTGACGAAATAACTCCAGAACGCACGAACCGATTTCGACAATTTTGCATTCGTTAGAAAGGTCTCGGGCTCCGCAAGGTTTACAGCTAAGAAAATTAGCTGTGCATGGCATCGTGCTTTCATGCAAGCTGCTGGAACTTCACGCACCGTAATTAAAAATTCGAGTTATGACATTAGTGAGAATTATCAGAATTATGCTTGGTTAAGTCAACGAGCAATTCTTGCCGCAAAGAATAATGATGTATACGCACTGAATTTCACCATTCAATCAAAAATTGCTGGCGATTTGGTGACATACCAATGATTCCGACTGGTCTTCCGTTTGACTTCAAACGATTGCAATTTCCAGTTCGCCTTGCAATCGCAATAACAAGTCGCAAGGCCAATCGCTTAGTGTTTGCGGGATAAATTTCAAATAGATTATTTAGAAAATCATTGTTTTTCACATGGGCGATTATACGTTGCCTGTTCACGAGTTGGAAAACCATCCGCTTTGTTTGTGTTAACGTGAGACCAAAAAACAAAAAATGTGGTTTACCAAAGAGCACTTCAATGAAACGGATAATTTGCGGATTCACTTTCATTTACTTAGAGAAGTTCAAGTAAAAAACACTTCATTTTTGTAATCGAAATAAATTCATTACTGTTGTATAATAATATCAAATTTTTCCTTTTCAAATATAAAACAAACAAAAAAATTTTTCATCTTTCTGACGAAACCATCAGGTGGCGAAACGGAGTTCGTCGGGATTGCTAGTTATTTATAGACAGGTAGATGAACAAGTAGACAAGTAGGAAGATAGACCGATAGACAGGTTGGAAGGTAGAAAAGTAGACAAGTAGGCAGGTCCACTAACAGGTGGAAAAATAGACAAGTTGAAATTTAGGCAGGATTATGCAATTTGCTTTAAAGTGAAATACCCCTTACACGTAGTTTAATATTACAGTTTCAACAACAATTGGTTTAAAATGGGAAATTGTTGCTGTTGCCTGGCATCTTTGTGCAAAGCAGCAGAAGTTGATTTCAAACCCAAAACTAACACAACCGTTACCTCGGATAGTCCCTTGTTGCGCCAGCCCTCTATAAAACGCAAAATTGTCACGGGGATTTATTCCTACGAAGCCCGAGAACAGAGTGATGTCTCCTTCCTCAAAGGTGACAGGATGGAAGTCCTGGAAGACTGGGAATCTGATTGGTGGCGAGTTTTGCATTTGACCACCAGACAGGAGGGATTGATTCCTTCAAATTTTGTTGCAGAAGAGCGCAGCGTCGAAAGCGAAGAGTAAGTAGATAGAAATAAATCATATCTGGTAAAAGAACCAAAATTTAAAGTTACTTAGCTATGTATCTATTACTACCATGTGTTTTTTCCTAGTTGGTTTTTCGTTGACATTTCTCGTAAAGAAGCAGACAAGCTCCTGATGTCTAATGAGAATCCACGAGGTACTTTTCTGGTCAGGCCTACAGAAAAAAATCCTCAAAGCTACATAATAAGTGTGAAGGACTGGGATGAGCCACAAGGCTATCATATAAAATACTATAGAATCAAATGTGTCGATGATGGGCATTTCTATATCGTCAAGCATCAGAAATACTCAAGTCTGCCTGCACTGGTCACGGCTTATATGGGTAAGTATAGACAGATATTATGTTCTCGGTGTAATTTAATAAGAAATATTCCTACAGATGTAGACGTGGTCAAAGCTGCTATAATAACTATACCTGTACTGACAAAGGTTTGCAAAAAGATCAGACCACGACTTTACGATTTGAGCAACGAGACTTCAAAAGCTATAAATTGGGAAATACCATTCGAAGACATTGATATTGGTGAGAAGTTGTCAAGTGGAAACTTTGGCACCGTGTATCTTGGTTTATGGAAAGGTAAAACAGAAGTGGCCATCAAAAAATTGGACAAGGCAGATGTCAAGTCGATAAATGATTTTAAGCAAGAGGCATCGATTATGAAGACTGTGAGACACAAACATCTCCTGGCATTGTTGGGAATTTGTCAAACCGATAAGGATTTATATATAATCACCGAGTACATGAAGAATGGTGCTTTGCTCAATTATTTGCGCGAGAGAGGTACCATGCTGAAGAAAGCAGATTTGTACGAGTTTGCAGAACAGATTGCAAGTGGCATGGTTTATTTGGAAGAGCATAAGTACATCCATCGCGATTTGGCAGCCCGTAATGTTCTAGTAGACAATTTGTTCAGTGTCAAAATCTGCGACTTTGGTCTCAGTAGAGCAATTCAGGACGAGATCTACGAATCTAGAAGTCGTGTTTGCGCTGTAAAATGGACAGCGCCGGAGGCGCTTGAATTCCAAAAGTACTCCCACAAATCAGACGTCTGGAGTTACGGTATTGTCCTTTATGAAATATTTTCCTTGGGCAAGGTTCCGTATCCGGGAATAACGGCTTTGAACATAATTGATAATCTAAGCAATGGACATCGGATGGCAAAACCAGATTTGGCGAATGATGACATTTACGAATTGATGCTGAAGTGTTGGGATTGGGACAAAGACAAGAGACCAGGATTTAAGGAAATTCACAAGATTATGAATGGGATTTGTGATATCGGGTATTGTTTTTACAATAGTGATGCAGCGGTGGAGAAAGATGCGTCTTATGACATACAAAGTGAAGATTTTGAGGCTGCAGACCAATACTCCAATCTCAATGAACCTTTATATTTAGGCCACTTCTCATAGGCACATAGTATTTCAGGATATTTGTTAAAACTATATTGATCTATATAATTGTCGAATAAAAAAAATAACAATTAATAACAAAAAAAGACCCGGCTAATGTTTACTGAAAATCAATCAGCACGTTTTTCAATATGATATCTTTCGATTGGTTTTTCAATTTTCAAAACCTGTTTAGAATATTTGGCTAAAACTTGAATGAAAATGTTTGCATATTTTTCTGATAAGCAATAAAGAAACGGCATGGCTGATCTTCTTTGAAATTTTCAAAAGTCAGATTTTTAACTTCTCGTAGGATAAGTTATAGTAATCGCAAAAAAATCAAAAATGAAATGTTCATTTATATATACGTTTCAGAGGTTTCTGAACATTTTCGTGTACCTTAGAAAAAATTGATGTATGTGTCCGTGTGTGTGGATACAAATTTTCATCAAAAAGCATTCGCATCGTATTGATAAGGAGACGTGCTGATTAGTTTTTGGCAAAGGACTAGCTAGCTCTTTCGGAAATATGGGGCAAAAAGTGGAAATTTAATAGAAAAAAGTAAAAAATAGCGCTATTTGCCGGTCAAAAATAAACGTTAGACATATGTATATCGTGTTATCAGATATTTTATAAATATTATAATAAAAAGTACAAATTTTGTGTATATATGGGTTCCGTATCAATGTTTACATGCTAGACGCGGCGCTTACGCGTTTTGATATTTCAACTCCAAATCAGCTAAATGTGCAAAATTTTCCAATAAAATCTAAATACAAAAAATCAAGATATAAAAAACATCATTTTTTCAAAAAAGCGATTTGACTCAAAAATTTCAAGATTTCTCAAAAATCGAATTTTTTCAAAGTTTTGCCAAGTTGTTTTTAACTTCCCGTAGGTTAAGTTATTGTAATGGGCCGAAAATCGGAATTGAAAATTTTCACATTTCTCGACGTTTTGAAGGTTTCTGAACGTTTTGGCATACCTCAGAAAAAATGGATGTGTGTGTGTGTGTATGTATGTACGGGTACAAATTTCCAGTCACGTTTTAGGGCGCACGGATCAACCGATTTGAATGGTTCAAAAAACATTCGATTCCTATTGATAGGGAAAAGAGCTGATTAGTTTTTGGCAAAGGCAGGTCCAGCCATTTCGGAGATACGGAGCTAAATATGTAAAAAATGGCAGTTTTTAAGAGAACTAAGCGTCCGATTTAAATGATTCAAAGAACTTTCTGCTTGTCTTAACAAAATAATTGATTTTGGATTTTGTTTCAATTTTTTTTTTTTTTTAATTTTATGTATATCGAAAATAATTCAGATTTTATTTTTAATTCTGACTATAGTTCTAATATACTTTACAAATAATTTCAACTCTGCAATTCAGTTTATATAATTCTTATAAATATTAGACAATGTTACAATATTTCTAATAATCTATTTGGAAACATTCAGTATTCCTCGAACATTTCGTTACGGTACGGGAAGTTCCAGCAATTTGCCTTAAGGCACGATGCCATAATTGCCTCAAGACAGAATTCCACTTACAGCTAGTTTAATTTAGTTGTCTATACGGAAAGTTCCAGCACCACTAGTTGACTTTTTTTTCCAAATTCGATCTCATTCGATTCAGAATCGCTTAAAACGTCGAAATAATATAAAATTAACACATCGGATTTTCTGACAAAACCATAAATCTCCTTCGGGATGTTTAAAATGTTATATAGATTATGAAAAAATAGGCGTGGTGTCGAATTAGTATTACCCGATTTAGAGGTAGTGTTACCTGATTTAGCAAAAAATACCCGTCGCGATTTCTTATTGAGTTTCATCAAATGACTTTTGAATTTTTGAAATCGGTGCAGCCATTTTTAAGAAAAAGGCGATGGATAGTCAATCTTTGTCACATACATACTTTCCCCAAATTTGGTCTCAAACGATTCAGAATGACTTCAAACGTCGAGAAAACATAAAATCAGCAAATCGGATTTTTTGGTGAAAACAAACCCCTTCGAAAGGTAAAATTATTTTTCCTAATTAGGCTTGATCCTTTAAATTAATTATAACTAATAATTATTAGTGTTGCCCGATTCAAGCGCTAGTGTTACCCGATCAAACAAAACGATTCACAACAAATATTCGTCACTATTATTATTAAATCTTTATCTGATGATAAATTAATCTAAACTAAATAAATTCCGCGAATAGGTTTACATCATTCACAAGATATAAATAATTTGCAATATTTATTTTATCGTTGTCAATTTTTATCTCCGGCAAACAAATAGATATACGACGACGACGACGAACGATTTGATTATTGTGAAAAATGTCATAAGTGTGATATTATATATCAATTTCTTTTGTGCAATACAAAATGTTTATTTGTGCTGTGATTTATTATTGTGGAATTGGAAAATAATAATATTTTGATGATAAGTGTGTTTTTTAATTCGGAACTTATAAAAATATTATAGGTAAGTACTTATCTACTATTTGTTTTATTTTTACGAAGCCATATAAATGTTTCTATAAAGATTTCTAATGTTTTTTATCCTACAGTTATATTTATTGTTTTGTATTTCATATCCATAATTTTCATTATTTGACCATCATTTTATTTTGTTTCCTAATACCATTATTTTATATTACTATTTTTTTATTTTTTTAAATATTGTATGTCATGACTTCACAATTTTATATTTCCTTATATTAATATATTTATTTTAGGATAGATTTTATTCTATAATTGCATTATTCCAGGTTTCCACTATTCCATATTTCCTTATATAAATAAATTTATTTTGCAATACATTTTATTCCATAATTCCATTATTCCAGACTTCCACTATTCCAAATTTTCATATGTTAATATGAATCAATATAATTTTGCAATACATTTTAGTCTATTATTCCACGCTTCCACTATTCCATACTTCCATATATTAAATATATTTCCATAATTTCCATTATTTCATTATTATTTTATTTCATATCCATAATTTTATTATTACATATGTATATATATATATATTATATATATATTATATATATATATATATATATATATATATAATATATATATATATATATATTGTAGTCCATGCTTCCACAATTTCATATTTTCTTATATAAATAAATTTATTTTGCAATAGCTTTCATTCCATAATTCCATTATTTCAGGTTTCCACTATTCCATATTTCAGTATGTTAATATATTTATTTTGCAATAGATTTTAGTCTATTATTTTATTATTTTGCGCTTTTACTATATTCCATATTTCCGTATGTTAATATATATTTTGCAATAGATTTTAGTCTATTATTCCATTTTTTCATGCTTCCACTATATTCCATTATTCCTTCTATAAATATAAATATATTTATTTTGCAAAAGATTTTATTCTATTATTCCATTATTCTAGGCTTCCACAATTCCATATTTTTTTAGAATAATACATTTATTTTGTGATAGATTTTATTTCATTATTCCAAGTTTCCACTATTCCATATTTAGCAATAGATTTTATTCCAGAATTCCATTATTCCAATCTTCCACTATTCTAAATTTGTATATGTTAATATGAATCAATATAGTTTTGCAATAGATTTTAGTCTAGAATTCCATTATTCCACACTTCCACAATTCCATATTTTCTTATATTAATACATGTATTTTGTGATAGATTTTATTCCATAATTCCATTAGTCTATGCTTCCACTTTTCCATATTGCCTTATAATAATACATTTATTTTGTGATAGATTTTATTCCATAATTCTATTATTCCAGACTTCCACTAATCCATATTTCCTTATATAAATATATTTGTTTTGCAATAAATAGCTTTCTATTACTCCATTATTCCACGCTTCCACAATTCCGTATTTTTTATATAAATATATTTTGTAATAGATTTTAGTCTATTATTCCATTATTCCATGCTTCCACTTTCCCATATTTCCATATGCTAATATATTTATTTTTGGATAGATTTTATTTCATTATTCCAGGTTTCCACTATTCCATATTTCCTTATATAAATATATTTATTTTGCAATAGATTTTATTATATTATTCCATTATTCCACGCTTCCACAATTCCATATTTCCTTATAATAATACATTTATTTTGTGATTTTATTCCATAATTCCATTATTCCAGGTTTTTACTATTCTATATTTTCTTATAATAATATATTTACTTTGTGATAGATTTTAATCTATTATTCCATTATTCCATGCTTCCACAATTCTATATATTCTTATATGAATATAATTATTTTGCAATAGATTTTAGTCTATTATTCCATTATTCCACGCTTTCACTATATTCCATATTTCCTTATACAAATATATTTATTTTGCAATGCATTTTAGTCTATTATTCCATTAGTCCACGCTTCCACAATTCCATATTTCTTCATATAAATATATTTACTTTGCAATAGATTTTAGTCTATGACTCCATTATTCCACGCTTGCACTATATTCCATATTTCTATATTAATATATTTATATTAAATATTCCATATTATATATTTTCTAATTCAACTTACTTTATTCAATAGATTTTACTCCATTATCGCACGTTTCCATATTTACTTATTTTTTATTTACTATATTCCATATTTTTATATTACACTCTATATCCCCATAATTCCATTTATTCCATATTTCTTGCTTCTTTAATTTTGTTGTTATCGGAACAAAATAATATATATCATAAACTTCAATAAACTTTATTCCATTATTCCGTGCTTCCATTTTTATTGAATCTGTTTTTTTTTAATATATTCCATAATTTCAACCATTCCAGGAAATATGATATATAACTATTTAAAAAGATTGTCATTAATTAAATTAAATCAATAATAAAATTATTTCTATTTTAAATATATGAAAATTCATTCCATAATTTCAACTATTCCAGAAGTGCAAAATATTACGAATTAGAAAAGTGGATTAAATTGATAATGGAATATATTTAATTATGAAAATATGGTATATAATAAAAATTCAAATTAAATAAAAATGGATTTGTGGAATAATGCAATGTTTATTTATGGAATTATGGATTATGGAAGATTGGAATAGAAATTTTTATCTGTTTTCTCATATTTTATAATTCCAATTACTCCATGAAATACAATAAAAAATAAATATAAAAAATTGAGGAAATGTGGAACATAATAAAAATACAAATTAAAGTAAGGTAAAAATACATACAATTAAAAGTAAGGATGAAATAAAATTCATTGAAAATGATTAAAAACGAAAGAAAAGTAAAATTATGGAAACATTCCATATAAAAAGAAATAATAAATGTTGAACAAAATTTACTTACATTTTTATTTGGTTTTCATCAACAATTCTCATATTATAAATATAATATCTGAAATGAATTTAAAAAAATGTATTAAACAATCATTAATGGAATATAAAACAAAGTAAAAATATGGAATTATGGAAACCTGGAATACAATATAGAAGAAATTGAAAAAATGGAGATACAAAGTAATATATGATATAAAGTTTTAAAGATATTAGCTCTCCATCCATATTTCCATAATACTTCCATAATTCCATATTTCCACATATTTTTCTATTGATATTTTCTCATGCTCTTTGTTGATTATTTATTTAAATTTTATCAAATATCCAATATTTCGCACATTTATTTCATTTCCATGATTCCATTTTACATGAAATATGGAAGAAATTCCATGTTTCCACTATCGTAATAATTAAATTATGTTTTTCATAAATCAAATTAATTTTTATTTTTATTATTTTAGTTTTTACTAATTGGGTGAATAACTTAATTTTTGAGCCAAAATGGGAAATGTTTGCTGTTGCCAGGCACATTTATGGAAAGCATGCTTTACGGACAGGCTTGGAGGTTAGTTATTATTATTATCTAATTTATTATTGCTATTTAAATTTTTAGAAAGATTTTATATCGAATGTTGTTTTAATTATTGCAATCGGTTCAGCAGTTTTTTTTAGAAATTTTATCATTTATATTTTATAGATCTAATATAATATAAGGGCCTATAATTTGGGCGACAATGTTTATTAGAAATGAAAATATAAACAAGTAGTGTATGGCATCGTGCCTTAAGGCAAATTGCTGGAACTTTCCTTACCGTAATGAAATGTTCGAGAAATTTTAAACGTTTTCAAATATATTATTACAAATACTGTAACTTTCATTAATTTTGCTATCTTGTTATATCTGAGCAAATCAAATGTAAATCATAAATCAATTTATCTCCATAACATTAACAATCGTCATTTCATTTCGAATTCAATTTAAAAAAAATAGTTGCCTAATTTACACAAAATTCGAAAAGTGCTCCAGTACATAAACAGTCTAAACGCACTTAGGTAAACATTTGTACCAGAGTGGCGCTTAGACTGTGCTTAGCCTGGGTATTTTTTTGAATTTTTTATCCAAAATTACAAAAATTTTTTATGGAAAATGAAAAAAAATGTAATAATTTTTTTCCTCGAAAGCAATTATTTTGTTAATACAAGCAGAAAATTCTTTGCATAATTCAAATCGGACGCTTAGTTTTCTCAAAAACTGCCATTTTTGCACATTTAGTACTGTATCTCTGAAACCACTGGACCTGCCTCTGCCAAAAACTAATCACCAGTTCTCCCCATTATTACTAATTGAATGTTTTTTAGATCATTCAAATCGGATGCTCCGTTCTCTCAAAAACTCGATTTTCTGTACTCTTTGCTCTTTATCTCCGTAACTGCAGGATTTCGCTATTAATAGGAATCGAATGTTTTTTGAATCATTCAAATCGGTTGATCCGTGCGCCCGAAAACGTGGACAAAAATGCGGGCATACAAAACACACACACACACATCCAATTATCTGAGGTATGTCAAAATGTTCAGAAACCTTTAAAACGTCGAGAAATGCAAAAAATTTCATTTTCGATTTTCGGCACATCACTATAACTACCCTACGGGAAGTTAATAAACAAAACCTAAGGCATTCGAGGACCTTATCTCATATTTCTAAGAATTATATAAAATTGCGCTTATAAGTAAAATATTATCGAAAATTCTTGACAATTCTTGACAAATGGCTTGATATTATTTACTTAGGTAACAAAGTATCAGAAGAAATTCCAATGATCACCAGCAATGGATATCGGGCACCAGTTTCGCCGGACACCAATTCCGGTATGGCATTAACATTTTGCCTTTTTTTAAAACATTAGTTAATTATTTTATTTATTATTTTAGATCACAAGGTTAGTCCCCATGTGGTCGTAGGGCTCTACACCTTCTCAGCCACCGAAGAAAGGGAAATGTCTTTCTCAAAGGGCGATCGTATGATGGTACTCGAGGACTCCGGAGAGGACTGGTTGAAGGTTCAGGATGTTAACGACAAGAAAAAGCAAGGTTTTGTACCCAGGAAATTTTTAGTGGAAGAGGAGAGCCTAGAGAGAGAGGAGTTGAGTAACAAAAACCATCCGCCAATGTATGATCAATATCCTTTGTTTTTTTATTACTTTTGCAGTTGGTTTTTCGGTGCCATCTCCGTCAAAGAAGCAGAAAACGTCTTAAGGTTGGATAAAAATATACCAGGCATATTTCTGGTGAGATACTCCGAAAACAGTCCATCTGGTGTCAGTCTGTCTATCAAGGAAAGGGTTTCCCAGAGCGAATTTAGCGTCCAATCCTACATCATAAACGTCACCGACAACGGCAATCTTTTTCTGGTAAAAGGGCACGAATTTCCAGACTTGAAGGCGTTGATCCATCACCACACAGGTAACTATAGACATCTGATAACAAACTATTGGTGTATGGCATCGTGCCTTAAGGCAAATTGCTGAAACTTCACGTACCGTAATGAAATATTCGAGAAATTTTAAACGTTTTCAAATATATTATTACAAATACTGTAACTTTCATTATTTTTGCTATCTTGTTATATCTGAGCAAATAAAATGTAAATCATAAATCAATTTATCTTCAGAACATTAACAATCGTCATTCCATTTCCAATTCAATTTCAAAAAAAATAGTTGCCTAATTTGCACAAAATTGAAAAAGTGCTCCCGGTATAGTCACAGTCTAAACACATTCGCAAATAATTCTGTGCGACGTTTTCACTTACACTGTGCTTAGCTTGGCGGCATTTTCACATTTTTCATTAGTTTTCGTTTTCACAAAATTGGAAAAGTGCTCCAGTACATAAACAGTCTAAACGCACTTGGGTAAACATTTATACCAGAGTGGCGCTCAGACTGTGCTTAGCTTTGGTCATTTTTTGAATTTTTAATCCAAAATTACAAAAATATTTCATGGAAAATAAAAAAAAGATGTAGTAATTTTTTCATCCCCAAAAGCAATTGTTTTTAGATCATTCAAATCTGACGCTTAGTTTACTCAAAAACTGCCATTTTTTCTCTGTATCTTCGAAATGGCAGAGCCTGTCTTTGCCAAAAACTAATCACCTCTTCTCCCAATCATTACTAATTGAATGATTTTAGATCATTCAAATCGGATACTCCGTTCTCTCAAAAACTCGATTTGTATTTTCTGCACTCTTTGCTCCGTATCTCCGTAACGGCCGGACCTGCCTTTGCCAAAAACTAATCAGCACATCTCCTTATCAATAGGAATCGAATGTTTTTTAACTTCCCGTAGTGCAAGTTATAGTAATTGCAAGAAAATCGAAAATGAAAATTTTGATATATCTTTACGTTTCAAAGGTTTCTGAATATTTTGGCATACCTTAGAAAAAATGAATGTATGTGTGTGTATGTGTATGTGCGTGTGCGTGTACGTGTGTGTGTTCGGATACACATTTTCGTCGACGATTTCGGGAACACGGATGAAGCGATTTGAGTAATTCAAAAAACATTCGATTCGTATTGATAAGGAGACGTGTTGATAGTTTTTGGCGAAGGCAGGTCTAGCCGTTCCGAAGATACTCAGTTTATAAGAGAACGGAGCATCCGATTTTAAAAATTCAAAAAATAAAAAAAAATGTATTGACAAGATGAAGAATTGATCAAATTTTCATGAAGGCAGGTCTAGCGGTTTGGGAGATCTAGTGAAAAATGTAAAAAAATGCCATTTGGCGGTCAAAAATGATCATTAGACAAATGCACATCGAATTATCAGATATTTTATAGAGACTTGAACAATAAGTATAAATTTTGTTTACATTCCTATGGGTTCCGTACCAATGTTTATCCGTCAAACGGCGACGCGGCGCTAACGCGCTTTGACATTTTGACTCTATGCAGTTAAAGCAGTACGATTGCTTTGAAAAAACGTTCAGAATTTCCAAAATATGTATGTCAAAATAGAAAAAACATTTTTTTTTTTCAAAAAAATTTTTTGTTTTCAAAAAAAGTAATTTTTTGTCAAATTTATAGTTTCAAATCTAATTTTCTCGAAGTAAATTTTTTTCAAAAATGTTAATCGTTTTTAAAAAAATAATAATTTTTGGTACGGAAAGTTCCAGCAATTTGCCTTAAGGCACGATGTTCTAATTGCCTTAAGACAGAATTCCACTTACAGATAGTAAAACTTATGTTATAAATATATGAAACCCAAAATTTTTATAAATATATATATATATATAAAAGCTTATGGTATATAATATATATAAAATATATTAGTATATAATAAATATATTATAATAATATATATTATATAAATCCCAATTTTACCGAAATGCATAAAATGTAAAATCTCGCCACTAGATGGCTTTGAATACAACAATTAAATCTTGAACGAAATAAAAAAAGACTTTGCTCTTTCAAATCTTGCTTTATATTATTCCTAGAACACTTTATAAAACACCGATTTATTAAGATTTTTATTGACATTATTTTGTTCATTACATGATTTTCGTTAAAATGTATATTTAAGGAGATATTTGCAAAAAAAAAGAAAAACGCCAAAAATATATGAAAATTTAGTGGCCAGTACCTTGAAAAGTATTAGTTTTTTTGAAAAACTATAAGAGACATTTTTTTCTTATAATTAGTTCTTCTATCGATTTTCGACGTTATTTTGAAAAAAATGTAATTACACAATTGAGAAGGGGTGTCGGAACCCGAATTATATTCACTTTTGAACTTGAGGGTGAGATGAACCTAATTCCAACTAGTTGGTCTGGTATTTAGCCTTGAGGCAAGTTACATGAACTTCCCGATATGTGTAAATAATCGACTTAATCAAAAAAATGTGTAAATAATATACTTCATCAATCCTACTTTAAAAAAAAAACGATAATAATTTTAGCAAAGTCTGACGAATTTTTGAAATTAAACTACTTGTCGTAAGGCCGTAATATTACAGTAAGTTCTATAAGACCATGATGTATATCGCCAAAAAAAGTTCCATGAAAATCGGCTTAAATTTTTTTTTCAACAGTTAATTACAAGAAAACGGCTCGGTAGATTTTCACCTAAAATTAATCAGTACCATTCCCAACTAATATCTTTCGAACAGTTTTTGATTTTTTAAAATTGGTTCGGTAGGATGAGCTTAAATGTGAACTTCACACTTTTTTTCAAATTGCAAAGAAACGGCTTGGCAGATCGTCACACAAAACTGACAAACGATAGTCCTCACCGAAATACATCAAATAGCTTTTAAATTTCTAAAATCGGCTCAGGCGTTTTTGAGAAAACGGCGATCAAAGGTCTAACTTTGACAAATGCCAAAAAAACAATACCAATTTTTGCAAACTTTGACGAATTTTTAAAGATGAACCAGTTGTCGTAGGGCCGTAATATTTTAGTATGATATAGAAGACTATGGTATCTACCGTCAAAAAAATAATCATAAAAATCGTCGAATTTTTTTTTTTTAAAACTTTATTACAAGAAAACGGCCCGGCCGATCTCTACCAAAAACTAATCAGCACGATTCCCAACCAATATCTTTCGAACGATTTTTGAATTTTCAAAATCGATTCATAACTGCGGTCTAAAACGTGGACGAAAGACTTTTCACTTCTCTGCTATTTACGAAGAAACGGTTTGGTCGATCGTCGCACAAAACTGACAAACAATAGTCCTCATCGAGATACATCGAATGGCTTTTAAATTTTTAAAATTGGTCCAGCCGTTTTTGAGAAAACGGCGATTTACGGCAAAAAATCTGTTGGTGCACACGCACACACACACACACACATACTTTTTCCAAATTTGGTCTCATTCGATTCAGAATGGCTTGAAACGTCGAGAAAACATAAAATTAGCGAATCGGATTTTTTGATAAAAACATAAACTTCTCCTTCGGGAAGTTAAAAATTCATGCAATTCGGAGCACAGTAAAAGAAATAAGACTCAAAACTAATGAAGTCTATTATTCCTTTTGTAGGTTCTGAAAATGCAAGTCCAAAGCTAACCCAACCTTGTCACAAGTTGCGACCTCAAATGTACGATTTGAGTTACGAGACTTCGCAGGAAAAAAATTGGGAAATTCCTCTCCAGGATTTGGATATAGGCCAACAAATCAGCAGCGGTAATTTCGGGGTCGTCTACCGGGCCGTTTGGAAAAACAAAACAACGGTTGCCGTCAAAAAACTAAAACAAGACGATGTCGAATCCTTAGAAGAATTCAAGAAAGAAGCTGAAATCATGAAGGCTATAAAGCACGATTGTATCCTGGCTTTGTTCGGTATTGCATCAGGCGACAACCATCTTTTCATAGTGACAGAGTTCATGGAAAACGGTTCCTTGAGAAGCTTTCTACACAAAAATAGAAACAGATTGACCAAAACCGATCTTTTAGACTTCTCCAAACAGGTTTTTTTTATTTATTTATTTATACATATATATATATATATATATATATATATATATACTAGCTGACCCGGCAAACGTTGTTTTGCTAAGTAAGGTATATTCTAAACAATTTCTAGAGAATCAAAAATATTAATACTTTAAGTGTATAAGGATGTGTTACAATGCTTCATACAATGAAGTATTATAAAAACAATAAACCCCATTAGTTTGTCTATATTTCGTCAACACAATCAAACTGGAAGTTTTATACACTTTCTATAGAAAATGTGATATAATCCAATCCAAGTCTTTTTTGGTCTTTTGACTTATTAATTACGTTTCAAGTCTTTCAGATTCTTTTTGGATTCTGTATTTTGTGTATAATTGTAAATAATACTACTGAGCTTATACAAATTTTTCAAATTTCTGCGAGGAGAGATAGAAAATGAGTTAAGTATTTCTTCTTTGACCTGCTTTTTGAAAAGTTTCAAGTAACATTCGATGAATTAAAGTAAATTTAATAAATAGTATATATGTAGAGCAGGGCCAGGCACAAAGGTCCAATTTGACTTTGAGCAAATATAAACTATACTGTGAAAACCATAACAATTATATCACAATAAATAACACATATCAAACGAACAATTATCTGACTACGTTCAGTAAAACTGCCTTCTACTTTATCACTGTAGAAATTTGCTTTTTTATGTCTTTCAAAACTTTGTTATCTAGACCTTTTTACCCTATAGGCGGGGTAACTTGGAACGGCCAGATGGCAAATAGGTTTAATGTCTTATTTTAATTTTAAAGGTATTCTACAAAATAATTACATTTTTAACTAATGCTAAAAAAGTACCAACAGAAGAAAATACTTTTACTATGGATTTTCAAAGATTACCATTTATCTCCCAATATCAAAGTCATAAGAATCAAGGTTATAGCTGGTTATACATCTTTTTCCCTTTATTTTCAAATAATGTTGTTAAACAAAGCTTTAGTTTTACTGATTTTTGATACTTTGGTCGTGGAACTATCAACCCCGTACCTTCATATAATACTATTCATTCTTCGATAAATTCTGGAAAATTATAACTGGGAATAAGTTATTCGAGAAAATGTACCATGTATAGAACCAAGAACTAATATTCTATCACTATATTTAACATAAGGTAGTCGAGTAATTTCAATTAGGCCTTTTTATTGTCCAATCAAAGCACATTTGCGGATAATATATATGCCAATTAGTTGTAAACACCTGAAACATTTTATATGTATAAAGAAATTATAAATTAACAACAATTAATATATAACTATTTACATTTTTATTACAAATTTTGAGGTTATGTTAAGAAACTATATTTCAAAATTATTTTTGGTTATTTATTTGTCGATGATTATACTTATTGCTGCTTTTTAGAATATAAAAACCTCAAATATTCTATTTAAATACGTATAAACAAATATACATAAATACCTAAGTATATAAATAATTACATTCCCATTGCCAAGAAATACATTTCTCCATCGTCCATCTGACATCGCTTGCTATTATTAAGAATTAATTTACTTGCCACTTCGTAATGATTTTCCGTGATGATTAAAAAATTTATATTATTCACGTAATAATTTTCCAAAAATGATGATTAAAAAATGCATATTAATATATTTGTTTCAAAACGGAAACACCGAATGACAGTTGACAATTGAAAGTAAATGTCATAAACTGAATGGATATTTAATAAATAATTAATTTTGAATTGGAATGAAAAACGGGATAAAAAGTATTTCATATGTTTC
>NW_020539726.1:43497596-43532175 GCF_003426905.1 Ctenocephalides felis
TCACACTATGATGATAAGTAAGGTGGTGATCAATGAAAATAATTTTTAATTGAGAGACTGGTGGTGTTTTTTATATATTGATGTCTAAACTTTTTGCATCAATGATGATACTTATTACAGCACAATATCATCAAGCTTAATACGTTTTTTCTCTTCCAACAAAAATGCGTTAAATGTTTAATACTTATGAATAAGGGACAAAGCGATATTTGTCTGAAAATGTTGTAACTTGTCTGAAAAAGTTAAAGGATGTCTAAAAACTAGTGTCATAAATTATCGTAACTTGTCTATAAATGTCGCAACTTGTCTAAACATAACGTAACTTTCCTGAATATATCGTACCTTGTACTAACATATCGTAACTTGTATGAACATATCGTAACTTATATGAACATATCGTAACTTATATGAACATATCGTAGAGTGTCTGAAAATGTTGTAGAGTGTCTGAAAATGTTGTGGAGTGTCTAAAAACTAGTGCCTCAAAAGGTCGTAACTTGTCTGCAAATGACGTAACTTGTCTAGAAAAATCATAACTCCTATTTTAGAGATGTCGTAACCTAACTAAACAAATCGTAACATGTCTAAGCAAATCGTAACACGTTGAAAAATATTGCAGCTGGTCTATAAATGTTTTAACTGGCCTAAACATGTCATAACTTGTCTAGAAATGTCGCAACTTGTCTAGAAATGTCGCAACTTGTCTAGAAATGTCGCAACTTGTCTCGAAATGTCGCAACTTGTCTCGAAATGTCGCAACTTGTCTCGAAATGTCGCAACTTGTCTAGAAATGTCGTAACTTGTCTAAAAAAATTGTAAGTTGTCTAGAAATGTCGTAACTTGTCTAGAAAAATCGTAACTCCTTCTTCAGAATTGTCATAACCTGTCTAAAAATGTTGAAACTTGTTTAAACGTGCTGCAACTTGTTTCAACATGTCGTGACCTGTCTAAAAATGACGTAACACGTTGAAAAATATCGCAACTCGTCAAGAAATATTACAATACACCAAGTAAAACCTCAACTCGTCTAAAAATATTGCAGCACGTCTAGAAATGCCGCAACTTATTTAAACACGTTGTAACTTGCCACAAAATGTCGTAACTTTTCTAGAAATATCGCAACTGGCCTAGAAATGTCATAACTGGTCTAAGAATATTGTAACTTCTTGAAAACTAGTGTCTTAAAACATCATAGTCTTGTCTTATCTAGAAATCTCGTAACTTGTCTATAAATACCGCAGTTCCGTCTTTAGAAATGTCGTAACCGGACTAAACATGTCGAAATTGGTCCAAAAAATTGGTAACTTGTCTAAAGATATTGTAACTTTTCTCGAAATGTCGTAAACTGTCTAGAAATGTCGCAACTTGTCTAAACATATAGTGACTTGTGTAAGCATGTCGTAACTTATTTGCAAATATCCGTTGTTTATGACTCATCCCTAAGTTTTTTTTTATTAAAACACCAATTTAAAAAAAAATAATATTGTCTAGTAAGGCTTTGATCAGAAAGCCCCTCCTAAAATGCCGAGAACACACTCCGGAGTCACTTTGTTAAGGAAAATGAGGAACGCGTTGGAAAAATTGATGCTGACACGCGAAGAGGAAAAGAGAGAGGCTAATTTCGAAAAGTAGTATTAACTTTTATACACTGAATATAAAATTTTTTGTATTATAAAACAATCCAGTCTCTCGAATAAAATTACTATCGTTATCCAATAAAACTTAAATTTCTACCACCAACCTTACTTTGTCCATCTAAAAAATTAATCCTGTACTTCCCTGTATGGAATTTCCGAGGTCACAGTAAATGATTCGAAGTAGTGATTTAAAAACTCAAACGTCGGCCTCTTTTCGGGTACAGCATCCCAGCACTGCAACATTATCCGATAGATATCATCTGGTAGATGATGTTTCGTCGGTTTGGGCATCCTGTAGCCCTTCTCAATCTTTTCGATGACTTCCTTAGTGTGCATTGCAGGATAAGGAACTTGTCCGTAGGTAAACAGTTCCATTAACAAGATTCCATAAGACCAGACGTCTGATTTGATTGAGAATCTACAATAGACTATTGCTTCGGGTGCTGTCCATTTGACAGGGAAGCGTGATCCTTGCTTAGGGCAGTATTCGTTGTCTTCTATTACACGAGCTAAGCCGAAGTCGCAAATTTTGGCGACGTTGTTTTCACCTATGAGAACATTCCTGGCTGCCAAGTCTCGGTGGATCAGCTGCTTCAGTTCCAAATACTCCATACCACTAGCTATTTGTGCAGCTATGTAAATCAAATCTTCGAACTGCAAATATTTACCATCACCATTCCTCAAGAAGTCCAACAAACTTCCTTTAGACATGTACTCCTGGACTATGTAAATGGGTTCCTCCTGTGAACAGACAGCATACAGGGCCACCAGTCGATTATGTCTGAACTTCTTCATGATGCTGGCCTCCTGCAGGAACGCCTGGGTAGACATGGTGCCTTCTTTTAAGGTTTTGACGGCGACTTCGATATTGTTTCGCCATTTGCCGTAGTAGACTTCGCCGAAGTTGCCGTGGCCTAATTTTCGAATCAGTTTGATTTCTGATCGCGGGATTTCCCATTTGTCCCGCAATTCAGGGCCCAAGTCCCACATCTGGGGCTGCGGCTTGGGGCAGGGCCGAGAGAGGACATGGCAGAGGCCGAGGGCGTTTTCTGAAAATAGAGAGATAATAAGAAATAAGGTCTTTAAATAGATTTTGACACATCAAATTGTATTACCTCGGTCTGAGAGCCGATTTAAATAACAGTTCTTGACACAAAATTTTACGTTGATTAATCAAACTAGACGTTTGGCCTTAAGGCAAGTTGCATAAACTTTCCGGTGCGCGTAAATAATCGACATAATCAATAAGAATTAAGATTTAACAAGTTTTAGAATTGAGACGATAAAATAACGATGAGTAAACGTCATTAATCACGCGATTTTACTATACCCCTCCCCCACGTGATATTTTGTGATTTTTTGTCAACTGGTCTCACAATTATGTAACTTGTTTCAAAATGTCGTAACCTGTATCACAGTGTCGTAACCTGTTCAACAATATCGTCATCTGTCCCACTATTGCGTAACTTGTCCCAAAATATAGTAAATTTTCCCGCAATGTCCTAATTTTTTCCATAATGTCATAACATTTTCCACGATGTCGTAACCTGTCCCACAATATCGTAACCTATCCCACAATGAAGTAACTGTTCTCAAAATGTCGTAACTTGTCCCACAATGGAATTTGTTCTACAATGTCGTAACTGGTCTCAAAACTGCGTATTTTTTCCTACAAAGTCGTAACCTGTTCCACAATTATGTAACTGGTCTCATAATTATGTAACCTGTCCAACCACGTCGTAACTTGTCCCACAATGTCCCATCCTGTTCCAAAATGTCGTAACTTGTCCCACAACGTCGTAACTTATCTCCGGACGTTGTAACTTGTCCCACAACGTCGTAACTTGTCCCACGATGTAGTAACCTGGCCCACAATGTGTCCAAACAATGTGTGTAACTTGTAAATCAATGTCGTAACCAGTCTCACAATGTCGTAACTTGTCTCACAATGTCGTAACTTGTCTCACAATGTCGTAACTTGTCTCAAAATGTCGTAACTTGTCCCACAATGTAAGTTGTTTTACAATGTCATAACTGGTCTCAAAATTGCGTAATTTGTCCCACAATGTCGTAACTTGTTTCACAATTATGTAACTTGTCTCACAGTATCGCAATTTGTCCCACAATTATGTAACTGGTCTCAAAATGTCAATACTAGTCCTACAATGTCACACAATGTCAAAACTTGTCCTACAATGTCAAAACTTGTCCTATGTCAAAACTTGTCCTACAATATCAAAACTTGTCCTGGCAATGCAGTATCTAGTCTCACCGTGTCAAAACTTGTCCCACAATGCGGAAACTTGTCTCACAATGTCGTGATCTGTCCTACAATGTCGTAACCTGTTCAACCACGTCGTAACTTGTCCCACAATGTCCAATCCTATCCCAAAATGTAATAAATTGTCTTAAAATGCCTTATACTGTCCCACAATGTCGTAACTTGTCCAACCACGTCGTAACCTGTCCCACTATTATGTAACTTGTCTCACAATGTTGTAACTTGTCCCACCATGTCGTAACTTGTCTAACCACGTCGTAGCCTGTCCAACCACGTTGTAACTTGTCCCACGATGTCCCATCCTGTCCCAAATCATGTCATAACTTGCCTCAAAATATTGTAACCTGTCTCAAAATGTCGAACCCTGTCTCAGAATGTCGAAACTTGTCTCAGAATGTCGAAACTTGTCTCAGAATGTCGAAACTTGTCTCAGAATGTCGAAATTTGTCTCAGAATGTCGAAATTTGTCTCAGAATGTCGAAATTTGTCTCAGAATGTCGAAATTTGTCTCAGAATGTCGAAACTTTTTTCACAATTATGTAACTTGTCTCACAATTATGTAACTTGTCTCACAATAATGTAACTTGTCTCACAATAATGTAACTTGTCTCAAAATGTCATAACTCGTCCCACGATATCGCAACTCGTCCTACAATGTCGTAACTCGTCGCACAATATCGTAACTCGTCCCATAATGTCGTAACTTATCCCACAATGTAGTAACTTATCTCAAAAATCCTGAACCGATTTTGAAAATTCGAAATCTCATCTAAAGATATAAGATGGCATTAAGACATAATTTTCTTAATTAGTCGTCTTTTAATTTATTAAAAATAAATTATTATATTTGTTAATGTTATACATAAAAATATATATAATATATAATATAATATTGATTAAATATATATTATTGATTTATATTAGAATAAAATATGAACTACTAATAATAACGCATATAAAATTTGAAATACTAAATCATTAACAATTATAAATATTTCATAAAAAAAAATTATCCTTTCGGTCACTGTTGTGCGAGACAGCAAGCCACCTAAATATTTGTTACACAAAATATTTTAAGACATTAAAATCACTATAGACAAAAATGCATTTAAAAATTAAAAATTACACTTGTAAAGAACTAAAAACCACAATAACAAATTAATACTCTCGATAAATCAGCGCAGAATGATAAATACTGAAGTAAAAGTCGATCCACTAGATGTCTTCTATGGACGACTCTCGTACACACAGGTCGTAACGAAAGGGTCAAATCATAAAGTTGAAAATATTCAAATAGGAATTTTTTTAAAACTCATTTTAATGTTTTGGCTTACTTATACCTACTTCCATGAATGAAAACAATTTACATTGAAAAAACAATAATTTAAGACAACTAATGAAAATCTTAAAAGTTGTCCTCAAATTGCACTACTTAATTAGGTTTTATCGATTTAACTTTATGTTTGTTACCCGAACAATTGTGCAAATATTATTTTCTATCAATGACTGTTCTTTGCAGGACACACAAGTAGATGACTTAAAGGGCACAACTAGTGTAACCGCCTAAAAAAAGGTGATTTTTGGGAATTTATATTTAAAAAAATACTTTATCAGTCATTTCAAAATTTTAAGAATATATTTACACGTGTTCTAAGAATACGTAGTAAAATTTTTGAAGAAAAAAATTAAATATTTTTTAAGTTATCGTCGATCTTCAACGGCGCGAAAAAAAGGCCCTTCACAGCTGCAGTGAGTCCGGCCTTCTACGTGGATGAAATTTAAAAAAAAAATTCGTTAAACTAGATAATATTGTCCTTAAAATAACCTACGATAAAAAAAATCAAAAATTGACAAAATGGCGGTGTTTTAAAAAAGATAGTCGCATTTTATCCAAAATTTTGGTCGTTTTTGGACTGCCAAAATTCGATTTTTGATCCGATCAAAAAGTCGATAGTTCATTTTGCGGAGAACTATACGTGGTCTGTTCAAAAAGTACCCGGAATTACTAATAATTAAATTTCGCGGGTCTGGAGTGTCTGATTGTCAAAATTTTTTTTTTATTGTGTTGGTATACATGCCCCTAAAGTATGATGAAATTTTCAGCTATATTCACTGTTTACTTTGTCTGTGGTAGTCGCTAAGGTTCGACGTGTTTTTCTGAGCTCGGCGATTTTTACAATGGAAGAATTGAAAAGTCATTGAATTTGTATTAAATTTTGCGTAAAAAATGAAATAAAGTGTTGCAAAGTGCAAAAATTCACCAGATATGGCTCCGTGTGACTTTTTCCTATTCCCAAAGTTGAAGGAAGAGACCCATGAAAGGACGGCGGTTTTCCTCGATTGAAGAAAATCGCTGAGAGTGCTCAAGGACATATCAAAAAGTGAATATCAAGGGTGCTTCGAAAATTGGAAAAAACGCTGGCATAAGTGTATTATATCTGGGGGGGACTACTTTGAAGGGGACCACATTAATGTAGACGAATAAATAAATATTTTATATTTATATACGAAAATTCCGGGTACTTTTTCAACAGACCACGTATATAGAACATGTAAAAAAAATTTGATAGTGATCGGATCATTTGTTTTTGAGTAATCACTGCAGCAAATTCGGAAAATGCTGTTTCGAGAAAAACGCGTTTAAAGATAAAATGATCGTTGTACTATATACTATATATACTCTTTAAATGGCTGTGACTCAAAAACTATTTAAGATATCGATTTAAAATTTTGGTATGTTATTTTTAAAGGTATAATCTATCAAAATATGAAAAAATGAAAATTCGATTTTTTGAAAATTTCACACTAGTTGTGCCCCTTAAGCATTGGATATAAATATATCACTCTATCAATTTTTTATCAAGTAAAGGTGCATTCTCCTCCACATCCATATTGCTGGACATATATCCATCATCACAAATATTCTTCATAAATTCATGAATCTCCTTAAACTCCGGCCTGTTGTCTTTATCCCAAGCCCAACACTTCAGCATCAACTTGTAAGTCTCCACACTTGCCAAATCCGGCTTCGCCATCCGATGTCCATTTCTCAGATTATCAATCATTTCCGAACTTTTCATTCCCGGATACGGAACCTTGCCCAAGGAAAATATCTCATGAAGGACAATACCGTAACTCCAGACGTCTGATTTGTGGGTGTATCTTTGGAATTCCAGCGCCTCCGGCGCTGTCCATTTCACGGCACAGACACGACTTCTAGATTCGTAGATGTCGTCCTGAATTGCTCTGCTGAGACCAAAATCGCATATTTTGGCACCAAACATTTCATCCACCAGCACGTTGCGAGCTGCCAAGTCGCGATGGATGTACTTCTTCTCTTCCAAATAAACCATACCACTTGCAATCTGTTCTGCAAACCCGTACAACTCATTTTTCTTCAACATTTTACCCTTCATGTGCAAATAATCGAGCAAAGCACCATTCTTCATATACTCGGTGATTATATACAACTCGTCATCGGTTTGACAAATTCCCAACAATGCCAAGAGATGTTCATGTCGCACAGTCTTCATAATCTTTGCCTCTTGCTTAAAATCATTTATCGACTTGACATCTGACTTGTTCAATTTCTTGATGGCCACTTCTGTCTTACCTTTCCACAGGCCAAGGCACACGGTGCCAAAATTACCACTGGCCAACTTCTCACGGATATCGATGTCTTCGAGTGGTATTTCCCAATTTTTGCCTTTTGAAGTCTCGTTACTCAAATCGAACATTCGAGGTCTGGGTTTTCTGCAAGCTCTTACCAGCTGGGGAATTGATATTGCTGCTTCTTTGGCCTTATCTGCATCTAAAAACAGAAATATAAGAAAATTATTAAGTTATAGATGGAGCTGTGATTTGTATGATATAAACCAGAGTGTTAGCGAGACGACAGAGATATTTACAAACATGCAACAATTTTGTTAGTAGAACGATAAAATAAAAATTTCGGGTGTTCATATACATTCAGAAGTTTATTAGTTTGGGAGTCCATTGATCAAATATTGTAGTTGTTGAACAGCCGAATGATAAAAACTAGATGCAAGTGGCATTTTGTCTTAACACAAGTTGCATGAACATCCCGATATGTGTAAATAATCGACTTACTCAATATATTAATTTATGACTAAAACCAACACAACACCAATATACATGCGGGGGATACGTTCTATCAAGATGGAGCGTAATGCGAAACAGCGCTAAACGAGGCTATTTCTACAAGGACATATTGAGGTTAGTGGAAGAGGACTAAGAAATTTGTTAATTATTAAATTTTAAAAGTATGTTTTCTTTAATAAAAATAAAACCCCATTTCCCAAATTAATACCACATTATTATTTCTTGCAAGAAGAAAAACAAACTAGTGGTGTATGGCATCGTGTCATAAGGCAAATTTCTGGAACCTCCTGTACCTTAATGAAATATTCGAGAAATTTTAAACGTTTTCAAATATACTGTTACAAAGCCTGTAACTTTCATTATTTTTGTTATCTTGTTATATCTGAGCAAATCAAATGTAAATCATAAACCAATTTATCTCCAGAAAAAATAGTTGCCTAATTTAAACAAAATTGAAAAAGTTCTCCCGTATAGTCACAGTCTAAACGCATTTGCAAATAATTCTGTGCGACATTTTCACTTATACTGTCCTTAACTTGGCGGCAATTTAAGATTTTTCAATAGTTTTCACAAAATTCGAATTGAAAAAGTGCTCCAGTACATAAACAGTCTAAACGCATTTACGAAAACATTTGTACCAGAGTGACGATTAGACTGTGCTTAACCTGGGTAATTTTTTGAATTTTTAATCCAAAATTACAAAAATATTTTATCGAAATAAAAAAAAAAATGTAATATTTTTTAATCCTCGAAAGCAATTATTTTTGTCAATACAAGCAGAAAATTTTTAGATCATTCAAATCGGACGCTTAGTTCACTCGAAAACTGCCATTCTTTGCATATTTAGCTCTGTATCTTCGAAATGGCGGGACCTGTCTTTGCCAAAAACTAATCACTTCTTCTCCCAATCATTACAAATTGAATGTTTTTTAGATCATTCAAATCGGAAGCTCCGTTCACTCAAAAACTCGATTTGTATTTTCTGCACTCTTTGCACCGTATCTCCGTAACGGCTGGACCTGCCTTTTCCAAAACTAATCAGCACATCTCCCTATCAATAGTTTTTTGATTTTTGAATCAAATGTTTTTTGAACCATTCAAATCGGTTGATCCGTGCGCCTGAAAACGTGAACGAAAAAATGCGGACACACAAAATACACTTATATCATATTTATAACCAGTTAGTTATTTTTATACTAGAAATATTTTATATGACAAAACAACGTATACCGGGTCAGCAAGTATATATATATATAATATATATATAGATTTAATGAACTATAAAACTATAGTAATATTGTAGAAATAAATGGCAAAAATTACAAAAAAAACACTTATCATTGTTTGACATTAAAAACATTTGAACTGTCATCTGCTAGAAATGTCAATTCACTTGAAATTTGAATTTAGCTGAAATTATGAGCCTAGATAATATTAGAATATAATATACAAGAAAAATGTAATGTCTACATTATTATTGCCGAAAAGCAGCTGAGATGTGCCAGAAATTAAAATAATATAAGATACAGTCAACAGTATATGTTTGGCAGATGAAATTATATAATTCAGTTTAATAAATAACGCAACAAGTCCAAAATTGCATATACATTATTTTTTTAAACTTATGCATGTCGCATTTTGGTTTACTTTACTAAATTATTAAACAATACTAAAAATATTTCTACTTATTAAAAAAATGATTTAGAATTTTGTTTCATGTGTGAAAAATTCAATTGTTTGGCATTGGATATTATGGAATATTTAGCAAGTTGATCTTAGATTGGAAAGTGCACCATATGAACTAGATTTTACAAATTCATTCACTTAAAATTTGAACATAAACAATAATGTTTTATTAAATTATTAGTAAGAAAAATGTACTTTAGAAATTACAATTTCCAAAACGCAACTAATATATCGCACGAAATAATGAAAATTATAGACTAAATTATTGAAGCAATTATGTTGTGTGGTAAAATCAAGTGTGATATTGTTCTTTTACCGTAGATACTATATTAATTTTTTTTGAATTTATAATACTGCTTATGCTAAGACCATAAATTAAACGCAAAGGCAGGACATCAAATAGGATATTGATGAGTATAGGATAGGATATTAAAAAGTTTGCAATTGTAGACGTGGGTGCAGGACAACGTCTGTCGGGTCATCTAGTATATATATATATATATATATATATATATATTACATCCAGCTACATACATGTAATGTTACTCAAATACTGTGCAACTCGTGCAATAGTGCTGTATAAAACTATATTACTAACTTAATACAAACCATATTAAAATAAATTTTAATGCCAAAAATATTAATTGAAACTACAACCAACACAACACCGATATACATGCTGTAAACCGAATAATGCTTACCGATTCAATCTTGTGAATTCATCTTGTCGACTATTGTTTCACTAAAATCTGATGATTATAAAATATTTCATCAGACATTTCTTTTATTTTACACTTTACACTTTCGATCTTACCAATGGAAGTTATATTCGATCTTACCAATCGATATAAATATCAATAGTTTCAGAAAAATCTTAATCGATAAAAATCTAATGAATAGAAACTCTCATCAGTCTCTCTCATTGCTGACAAGTACTACATCTTCATAAATAATTCCCTACTTTTTTATTATCTCATCCCTGTAAAATATCTTATTAAACCATAATTTAATCTTAAGCACTATCCTCTATCTATACATACTCGTATAAGCCAAGACCAGTGCAGGCAGACTAGGGAATGTCTGGTTCGTTGCAATATAGAATCCACCATTATCCAAAGGTTTGATCTTGTAGTGTTTCACATGATAGCCCCGTTGCTCCTCCCAGTCCTTCACACTCAACGAATAGCCTTGAGGATTGTGTTCCGAAGGCCTGACCAGAAAAGTACCTCGTGGGTTCTCATCGGACAGCAGGAGCTTGTCTGCTTCTTTACGAGAGATGTGATCGAAGAACCAACTAGGGTAAAAGACACATGGTAGTAATAGATACATGGCTAAGTAACTTTAAATTTTGTTTTTTTTTTTACCAAATATGATTTATTTCTATCTACTTACTCTTCGCTCTCGACGCTGCGTTCTTCTGCAACAAAATTCCAAGGAATCAATCCCTCCTGTCTGGTGGTTAAGTGCAAAACGCGCCACCAATCAGATTCCGAGTCGTCCAGGACTTCCATCCTGTCACCTTTCCTGAAAGAGACATCACTCTGTTCTCGGGCTTCGTAAGAATAAACCCCCACGACAATCCGGCGTCTCGTTGACGACTGGTGAGCTAAAACAACAAAAACAAGGAATATTAAATTTAGGTGTTCCTCAAGGATGTACGCGAGGTCCGTGTCAAGTGTTACCTGTGGTGTTCCTAGTTCTAATAATATCAGCCCCGGCTTGGCCGCCCCTTACGGCGCCCCGGTAGGGATCAGGGGTGTATCTGGAGTCTCCTCCAGGGCCCATGTGCCCCATACCGCCATTCATGTGGTTTCCCATCATGCCCATTGAAGGGCCGAAGCTGGGATCAGTCTTTTTTACCTTGTATCACTAGAAGAAGAAAATAAAACACGTAAATGGATGGGAACAAATATTTTTTAAGTAAAACACATGGATCATAATGAAATATTTTTGAAGTAAAACTTCTTTAGACGCGATTTCGCTAAATTCTGATTCGTCATTGGCCGATGACGTCATTTGGATAGAGTTGATGCAATTGGTCGTTTAAGATTTCGAAAGGAGTAAATCAATGTTTTTTATTTAATTGATGATAAACAAATAGCCAACTCAGGCAAAGATAAAAAAGATAAAATTGCAACGTCAAATATAATTAAATTTAAACAATGGTGGATCACAAACTAATCTTAGTGAAGTAAAACTTCTTTATGGTGGGGTCAGTTTTTTATCTTGTATCACTAGAAAAAAAAAAACAAAACACGTAATTGATGGATCACGAACAAATTGTTTTTGAAGTAAAACTTCTTTAGACGCAACTTTTGTAAATTCTGATTCGTCCAATATAATTATATTGAAAAAATGATCTGAATTTATTTAAAAAATGATTAGAAAAATCTTAGTAAAGTAAAACTTTTTTTATGCTGAGGCCAAAATTTTTATCTTACATCACAAGATTCTTCTTGGAAAGGAAAAAAACACGTAACGGGACGTCTATTAATCACGCGATCAATTTTTAAGGATTTTTGGACCCCCCTTAGAAATTCGTGGTAATATTCAAAATTATCCCCCCCCCTTTTCCCGCCAAACATGAAGTAAATTTTTAGTTACGAGAAAAAATTGTAAAATTTTTGCATTTTTTTGAATGTTTGGATTTTTATTAAATATTCAGGTCAACAAATAAATACACGTGATATCTTACTATACCTCAGGTGAATAATAAACGCTCCCTAAATGATAAATCACAAACAAATCTTTTTGAAGTAAAACTTCTTTAGACAGGACTAAGAAGTAATTCTATGAAATGCAACTGCATAGGACTGAAGTTGGTTTCGACTGACATCCTTTAAATTATGAAATATATTTTAAACTTCCCTTAGGGTAAGTAAGTCATAGTAATCACAAAAAAAAATCGAAAATATTTTTTTTTATATATCTTTACGTTTCAAAACCATCTCAAAATTTTGGCATACCTTGAAAAGAAGAAAAAATAAACAAAATGTTAGAAAAAATGAAAGTATATATGTAGTATTTTTAAGTATGTATGCATCTGTGTGAAAAGAAAATGCATTTATGCCTTAGGTCTTTTGTCTGGGTATGTCGGATTCAATACCGCCCTGGTATAATACCGACTAAAACCTCCACTTTGCCTTTGCCTCTGATCCCCACGGGATCCGCCGTTAGGCATTACTTCGTGGGGGAGGATCTAGAATGTTACCATTCATGCACTGAAATTATACTTATCTCTTAAATGAGCAAAGTCCCCTAAAATTGGTTCCTTAAAAGTTCATGTGTATGTATGTGTGTGTGTGTGTGTCTATGTATGTGCGGATAAAATTTTTCATCGAGGCTTTCGCAAAAACAATTGCCAACAAAATCATGATAAAGTTGCATCGTCAAATATAATGGAATTTAAAAAAAAAAGATTGCGCGTAAGGTTCACACGCGATTAAAGTAAATCTTATTTGATACTGTACAAGTTGGCATTAAAGTAAAAATAAATACAGCATATAACAATTTTGAAGAATATTTATTAGTAATATGATGGTAAAACTCGTGATGCACACATTTATTAGTGTCGTCAATCATTATATACATTTATGTAATAATAAATTATAAATTATATATTTATAATGACATTAAAAATTTACATGGTTCTTATAATGTTCATTTAATAAATTTATCAAAAAAAAAACGCGACGAACAGGAATAAAGACGAGCATGTTAGTTGAGTTCTGGGGCAACCCTGCACATGTATATTGGTAAATACTTTTATATTGGTAAAAAAATATAACTTTTATTTTTAAGCAAAATTTATTTTTGTTTTCTTAGTTAACAATACCTATTTTGAATAGAAATTATTTAATAAACTGCAAAACTTGTACTCGTGGCTGCAAAAATTAAATGGTGAGGTATATCACGTACTTCTTTTATTTGTCATGAATAAAACAATATTTAAAGAGTACGAAGATAGATCCATAATATAATTAATCATTTATAATTCAATATTTTTTTCCACTTACCCAAGGGCCGATCGGATGGCCTCTCGTTGCTCTTCTTGCAGCATCTGTTGCCCATTTTTACAAAACTTTCAGTTGCTTTTTATAGAAAAAATATTTAAAATCTACTATTTATTAAAATTATCATCAGCATCTGCGCCTTTAGTGTGCTATAAGCAAATCTCGAAGGAGAATTTGAAAATGATATCACTACATCCTGATGTATCTGGAGGCATTTTATCTGGAAAAGAAGAAAACATTATTGGTAATGGTAATAGATGCAGAAATCTAAAATTATTTGTAATTGATACAAATATAAGAAGAGTTCTGAAATTTATATATATACTAGATGACCCGACAGACGTTATCCTGTACGCCTACAATTTTTTAGTATCCTATACTAATATTTACCGTTTACCTAAAAATAATAATTATTGTTTTTTAAATTACTCTTCACGCCAAAACTCATATACATTTATAATATGAGCGACGTTAAATGTAGAACTGTTTTAAATAAAATGATGAGATAAAGTAAATTGAAATTTTTGGCAGATGACAGTTTTCATTTGTTTTCAATGCCAAACAATGTCTAATTAAATTAAATCTAACATATTCTCATGACATGTTGTTTTTTGCAATTTTTTCCATTTATTTATACAATATTACAATATTTCTATAATTACATCCATCCTAAAAAATTCCCTCAACAAACTTCAGAAAGATTTATCATAATTCGAATAATCGTTTAGGAGGAGTATATTTACATACATGATGTACATAAGAATTTTATATATAAGATATATAAATTACATAAACGAAATGAACTTTGAACAAAGCAATGTAAAAGACACTGAACTTCTTTGCTAATAAAATATACATGCTAATTATCTTAGAGAGTGTTTGCGATTGTAATTTTATATATATATATATATATATATATATATAATATATGTATATATATATATATATATATTTATATTATTTATATATATACTAGCTGACCCAGCCACGCCTTGCAGTAGCTCACAGACAATAACTACCTTACTTACACCTATTGTTATTATTATAAATATGCCAGTGAGAATATCTCAATAAATGTTTAGGATTTTTGCAATACGAATGTTTAAAATTCCCGAAGAATGTGAATAATTTCGATATGTTTTCGAACGTCATTCGATATTGTCGACTGTGCGAATTTTCGATTCGATTCTGTTTGAAATTCTTTTCGAAAATTATACAAACATTATTAGAAATGATAATAATTGATGGAACCTAGTAAATTATAATGTTATACATATTTCGGGTATAATGATTCTATATTTTGGAAATGATTTTTGTAGTCATACAAAACTATGTTTTAGTAATTATGATTTTTTGTAAATTAAATTTGGAAGTTTTACTGAGTTTCTAATAGACATAATTAAATTTAAAGTATTTTGTGTTTATTTAAAATATCTAATTAATAAATATATATTATCAATTCGAATGTGTTCCATATAACAAATTGATAACAGTGACTTTCAAGCGTCATCTGGCGAAAATGTTATCAAATCATATTAAATGAAACTAATGATATATATATATATATATATATATATATATATATGTGTGTGTGTGTGTGTGTGTGTGTGTGTATACTAGATGGCCCGACAGACGTTGTCCTGTACCCACATCTACAGTTCAAAAATTCCAATTTTTTTAATATCCAATCCCATACTATTTAATATTCTATTTGATGTCCTGCCTTTGTGATTTATTTATGGTCTGGGCATAAGCAGTATAAGAAATTTAGAAAAAATTAATACAATGTCTGCGAGAAAGGTAAAATATCACACTTGATTTTACCACACAAAATAATTGCTTCAATAATTTAGTCTATAATTTTCATAATCTCGAACGATATATTACTTGCTTTTTGGCAATTATAATTTCTAATGTACATTTTTCTCACTTATGATTTAATAAACATTATTGTTTATGTTCGAATCTTAGGTGAATTAATTTGTGAAATTTAGTTCATATGTGCACTATTCAATCTAAGATCAACTTGCTAAATATTCCATATCCAATGCCAATCAAATAAATTTTTGACAAATGAAACAAAATTATAAATCATTTTTTTAATAAGTAAAAATATTTTTTGTATTGTTAAATAATTGAGTAAATCTAACCAAAATGCGACTTGCATAAGTTTAAGAAAATAATGTATATGCAATTTTTGGACTTGTTGCGTCATTTATTAAACTGAATTACATAATTTCATCTGCCAAACATACACTGTTGACTGTATCTTATATTAAGTTAATTTGTGGCACATCTCAGCTGTTTTTCGGCTATAATAATGTAGATATTACATTTTTCGTGTATATTATATTCTAATATTATCTAGGCTCATAATGTCAGCTAAATTAAAATTTCAAGTGAATCGACATTTCTAGCAGATGACAGTTCAAATGTTTTCAATAAGTGGTTTTTTGTAATTTTTGCCATTTAGTTCTACAATATTACTATAGTTTTAAGGTTCATTAAATCTTAAAAATTTCTTTTGACAAACTCTAAAAAGATTTATCAAAATCCGAATAACCGTTTAGAAGTATCAAATCATACGCCCGTACAGAAGAATTATATATATATATATATATATATATATATATATATATATATATATATATATATAGTAAAAACAACGAATTTAACGATCGCACAAAATAATAAAATTCTAGAACCTGACAATATGTAAACTTTCTTCTCCGCAATCAAGAAACCGCTCCTCTTTGCGTTTCCTAATTTTCAACACAATAAAGTCGTGTTTAATGTTTGGATATAGATAAAAAAATACTCACATATACACATTTATACATATATACATATATATATATATATATATATATATGCATATATAAATTTATAAACGTATATTTTAAAGCCAGGCCTCGCCTCGTTCGTTAAAACAGTTTCGCGTTTTTAAAAATTTCTAAACAATTTATAAACAATTCCAAGTTTTAACAATGACGAATAAATAAATAAACAAATACGATGAGTATATGTGATGGTTAACATTTACCACAAGATTGTAGAACGCATTATTATAAACAAAAATATAAACAAATACATACGTATATATATATATATATATATATATATATATATATATATATATATATATATATATATATATATATATATGAGTGAGTTCTTGAGGGCGATACATCAAACAAAGGAAAGCCAAAGATTTATAAAATAATCTTTATTTCCAAACGTTTCGACATTCAATTTAATGTCATCATCAGTGGATATTACGTTGGTTAGTTACATATAGAGAAGTGTACACAGCACTAGAGATTTGGCACTAACATTTATACAACTAACTTGTCAGCACTATGCATTTTTTTATATAATTTTTTTGTATGATGTAAACAGAAAAATGATAGTTTTATTGAACAAAAATGTAAGTAGAATTATGTAATTTCTGCCACGACAGTCGTGGCAGAAATTACATAATTCTACTTACATTTTTGTCAATAAAACTATCATTTTTCTGTTTACATCATACAAAAAATTATATAAAAAAATGCATAGTGCTGACAAGTTAGTTGTATAAATGTTAGTGCCCAAATCTCTAGTGCTGTGTACACTTCTCTATATGTAACTAACCAACGTAATATCCACTGATGATGACATTAAATTGAATGTCGAAACGTTTGGAAATAAAGATTATTTTATAAATCTTTGGCTTTCCTTTGTTTGATGTATCGCCCTCAAGAACTCACTCATATATTTCAACATCAAAATTAACTACTAAATCATATATATATATATATATATATATATATATATATTCAATGTGCAACCTAAAATGTCCACTAGATTTAATTCAATTTTTGTTTATAAATTGGCGTATAACAATAAATTATTCTAATTAAATTAGCTTGTAATTTATATGGAAACAAAATTTGTTTCAGAAAATATTTTACAAAATGGTTCTGTGTTTTAATAAGCTCAGGAGCAATTTAATATTATTTAAATTTGCTATAAGTAATTACAAAAAAAAAAATGAAATTAAATGCAGTCTAAAATTGCAAAAATAAGAATTTAGAAATTGTAAATATAATAAATAATAAGAATTCTAGAGTAAATTTAAAATTACCTTCTTATATGCTTATAGGATTTTTTTAAAGTTTTAATAGAAATTAGATTTTTCTTGCTACATGTATATAGTTTCAACTGATCCAAGTAATTGCTATAATTAGTTATATTATATATATATATATATATATATGTATATATATATATATATATATATATATATATATACATGTAGTATTTATATATATAAATCTGAGGATTTAGTTCAATTGCTCTCTCATGGGACAAAAATAAATTCAGGATTTGGTTCCAAGTTGAAAATTTCACAAATAGACGTGAAAAATAATTACTTACACTATATATATATATATATATATATTATATATATATATAAACTAAATATTAGTTATAAATTAAAAACTTATAATTTAAAAAAATCTCATTTAATTTAATAAAATGAATTTATATATAAGTACTTAATAACCTATACCCATGCTTTTATTATTCATGGTTTTTATTGATTTTTTCCATTGATTAGAAATTTATTTAAAAGTGAATTTTCTTTTTTATCAGCTAGTATTAAATTTAAGTTTATGCATTTTTATCTTAGGATAGTTATGCATGATTATATAAATTGTATAGAAATATGTATGTATAAACTAATATAAATGAAGTAAATAAATCTTTAAAAACAAAAAAAGAACAACTTATATTATTATGAATTTGAAAAAAAGAGGAACAAAATTTAACCCTGAGGATGGTACAAATCTTCTACGAAACGTTTATTTATTTATTTATTTTTTATTAATTTTACAAGCCGTCAGTATAATAATATTATAATAATGCTTAAGTCAATGTTTTATAGGTTTAATATAATATAATTAATTATTAGCTATTTTATTATTTATTTATTATTTAATTTATTTACTATAAACTTATTTATATTTAGTTCATTTTAATTATTTATAAATATAACTAGTTTGTTTGTTGCAAGTATTTTTTTAAAAATTTAATAAGTATTTCAATAAGCTTTACAATATTTTTACAATATAATTATTTTGTTTAACAAATTTTAGGTCATTTTATGATATTTTAACAAATTTAAGTGTCATATTATTATTATATCACTATCATTTTCATTATTATTGTTAAATTTGTACTATTTGCACTATTTACAGTATTTCTAAATTTTGGAAAACATCATACATATTTTTTTCATTGAAAAAAATCATTATATATCAATGCAACCCATAATGCATACAACTCTTCTATATATTGAAATTCTTATTATAATTAAATATATATATATATATATATATATAATATTAATTATATATTAAAAAATTATAATTAAAAAAAATCTCATTTAATTTTATAAAATTAGTTAATATATAAATTCTTTATATAACCCATACCCATATTTATATTAATCTAAATTTGAAAAAAATAGAGGAACAAAATTTAATACTGAAGATGGTACAAATCTTGTACGAAACGTTTATTTGCACTATTTATAGTTGTTCTTGAAACTCTTGAAAACATTATACATATTTTTTCAATAAACGAAAACTTTATCAAACCAAATAAATATATATAAATAAAATCGTTATATATAAATGCAGCAAATATGTCTCTATATATTGAAATCCTTATTATAATTAAAAAATAATAATCTTATGAAATTAATTGGTATATGAGTAAGTAATAGTTCATATACCTATATTAATGTTAATGAATTTAAAAAAATGGGAACAAAATTTAGTACTGAAAATAGTAGGAAATTTCTTCGAAACGTTTAAGTAGCATTATTTATTTTACTTCTGGGTGTAATTTGATTAGGAACAGTTTTATACAAGAAAAATGTACAAAAATTTATATCTATATATATATATATATATATATATAAATATATATATAAATGTTTATATATTTATGACTATTATTGGTAATAAAGTTTTATCGAAATATTTTTATTGCATATTAGAGATTAAATTTACTACTAGATTATTCAATCGACTTTATTGTTTTTTGTTGCTAAGGAATGGGAACAGAATATATATATATATATATATATATATATAAACTAATTTTTGTTTTTTAGAAAAAATGTTTAAACTAAACTAAAGAGTCCCAATTTGATTTCTCTTAAATAAAACTATAAAAAACTCTAAGAAATAATTACAAAGTATTATTTTTTTTTTTTATAAAATAATTAAAAATATTATTAATTGAAGCAACTAATGTTAAATATTACCCAAAACCATTTTTAGATTTAGCATATTATTATTATATTAAAAAAATTATAGATGCTCTATTTTCTTCCAAAGCGTTTTATGTTGACTTTCATAGACTTCTGGTTAGGATGGACGTCATTTATATATTAACTCTCCATAAAATTTTAATATAATAAATTTTTTCTCTAATATATGTAATCATTGAATGTGGTTTTTGTATTTTATAAATAATTTGTTCCAAATTCCAAAAGGTTTCAAGTTGGTTAAGTTTTCTATATTTTCTATATCCATGTTAGTTTTCTAAACAAAATGTTTATTTGTATTTTGTGTTAATGTTTTTATAAAATTTTCAATATTTACATTTTTTTTACATTATTTAAAATATATATATATATATATATATATATATATATATAAATTATTTATGATATAGATAATTTATAGAATACACAAAATATTTTATTGAGTCTCCATTTGTTTCGAACAAGTTTCTGTTGATTCATGAACTTTTGGTTAGGATGAACGTCTTTTATATATTAAATATCAACTCTTTATATTTTTCACTAACATGATCTTAGACAAACATTTTTTTCATTGAATGTGGTTTTTGTGTTTCTCAAATAATTTGTTCTTAATTTCAACACAATGAATTTTTAAATAATTTGTGAAAGTATTCCTATTTTATTAATTTGGAATATTGAAACAAATTATTTGGAAAACAAAAAAATGAAGAAAAAAATGCTTGAGTAGCAGTCATATTGATAAAAAACAAAAGATATACAAATGACGTCCATCCTAACCAAAAGTACATGAATAAACGTATACGATGAAGAATCAATAAACTTTTTAAATGTTTTTTTAGTTTAAATGAGCAAACGTTAATTTGAAGCTGAAACGAAAAATTGTATTTTTTAACATTAGTTACCTTACTTTATAATTTTTTTACTATATATATATATATATATATATATATATTTAAATAGTTTAAAAATTCCAATAGTCCCATATCTAACATTTATTTTACAGCACAATGGACATGACAAATGCATTAAAAACTTTTTCCAAACATTTCCTAGTTTACACACACTCTTGATATTTAAATATGTATATATATATATATATATATATATATATATATAATTTATCTATATTTCTGTATGTATGTGTTATCAAAAACTGGTACTTTTGCTAAGTGTTCAATATTTGCCAACGTTTCGATATGATTCATGTACATTCGAAAACTTTCAACATTTTGCAACAATATCAGACAGCAACTCACAGGCGATAATTAACATAATTATATTAAAATTTTAATATAATTATATTAATTATATGAAAATATTAGTAAAAGTTGCAATGAAATCATAGGTAGTATCAGATGGCAAAAAATCATATAGAAAAGCAATCAAATTTTATTTATATATGAGAGTGTTTTCTATGGTGTAGCAGTTAAGCGCACTGCCTTGTGTGAACGAATTCGAAACCTGCTCTGGACAACCTGACATCGTGTAGCAGCGATGTTCATTTTCACTTGAAAATATAGGCACTGCGGTGTGAAATGGCAATGACAGTTAATGGGAAATCTCTCTCAGTATTCTTCCTTGAATCGAGTTAGAGTCTATTATGACCCTGATTTAAATTTTCCGATTAATAATCAAGCTGACCAGCATAATTTATTCTAGTTCACTGACAATTCCCAGAAACGAAAGTAAAAATTATACTTAAATTTTTTATGCAATAAATTTATAAATCGAAGAGTTGATATTAATAAATCAATTGATCAAATCAATTTATAAATAAATTTAGAGCCACATGTAAAGAAGTAGTTACAGAAGAACCTAGCCTAACACAAACTAGTTCTAGCGCATTCGATCCCAAACACGATTAACTTAATATCAAGCAGTATAAAACATGTTATTTTCTAAATCAATAGTTAAACATTTTATCTAAACAGCTATATCAATTCTTATGGATTATGTTGATTATGTATACTAATATACTATGTTAACCCTTTCCACTCGCTAATTCCGATATTTATATGAATTTTGCTGTCGGCGGCATCCGAGTGGAAAGGGTTAAGGAAATATTCTATTTATAACTTGTTAACAATTATGTGCAAGTATTCAATCCCAATTGAAAGGGAGATGAGTTGATTAGTTTTTGGCAAAGGCAGGTCCAGCCATTAAGGCAGCGGAGAATGCTAAAATAACAATCGAGTTTTTGAGAGAACCAAGCATCAGATTTGAATGATCTAAAAAAACATTCAATTTGTAATGATTGGGAAAAGAAGTGATTAGCTTTTGGTAAAGGCAGGTCTAGCCATTTCGAAGATACAGAGCTAAATGTGCAAAAAATGACAGTTTTTGAGTGAACTAAGCGTCCGATTTGAATAATCTTAAAAACATTCAATTAGTAATGATTGGGAGAAGAAGATTAGCTTTTGAAAAAGGCGCGCCCAGCCATTTCGAAGATACAGAGCTAAATGTGCAAAAAATGGCAGTTTTTGAGAGAACTAAGCGTCCGATTTAAATGATTCAAAGAACTTTCTGCTTGTCTTAACAAAATAATTGATTTTGGATTTTTGTTTCAATTTCTTTTTTTTTTAATTTTTTGTATATCGAAAATAATTCAGATTTTATTTTTAATTCTGACTAAAGTTCGAATATACTTTAAACAAATAATTTCAACTTTGCAATTCAGTTTATATAAATTCTTATAAATATTAGACAATGTTACAATATTTATAATAATATATTTGAAAACATTTAATATTCCTCGAACATTTCGTTACGGTACGGGAAGTTCCAGCAATTTGCCTTAAGGCACGTTGCCATACAACACTAGTTCTTCATAAAATTGTAATTGAATTACCACTTCCTCAAACTATGGATTATTGTTTTCTCTGTTATATCAGCGTCTATCTATCTTTTACAGGTCCCTTTTAAATTTTTGGTGCAAGCGTCAACGTCGGGGGCCGTTGTTCCTGGTTTTAAGTTTTAGGTCAATACCGAAGTCGCCGACAAGTCTGGCATTTGCCCAACTCGTTGCTTTGTCGTTGCTACTCGGCTCCGGTCGGCGGGGGCACGATGCACTTGCGAAGGGGGCCCTCCCGACGACATACATACATTATGTACTTGATAATATACTACTACCCTAGTAGAGCGATGGATGAAATATAGATTAGGGACACGAATATATACAAATCTATAATAATGTATAAAAATTTTGTATATCTATAGTCCAGTCATTTGGTGCACAAAAACGCTGTTGCCGGTACAGTACTCCGGGAATTCTGAAAATTGGTAATCTTATGGATTTCGAGGTGCTCTTTACGAAAATCAACTTTGCCACCTCAAATTTAAACGGCAAGTTGCCGCCATATTGGAAAAATGACGTAAAAAAACAGATTTTTTACAATATCTCCTTTCTGGCTTATTCTACGATAAAAGTATCTATGTACGAATTAAACTAGATAAAATTTCCTACAATTCTTTAGAAAACCGTTTTTTTGTAAAATTGATAGTTTCAGAGTACGGCCGCCTCAAAGTCTTTGCTGCTCTCGCCGTAGTACCAAATCTCTCCATATATGACAGCACTTTGAACTTGACCATATTCTTTCTAATAAATAAATATTTTCAATGTTAAATTAAGCGAATAAGATCTAGTAATAAAATAATTCAAATATTTTTCTGTTTTTTTTTTGCTGATTTTTTAACACTTCAATGGCAAAGTAGCTATAAGTAAGTAGGTTGTAGTGTTAAAAAATCAGCAAAAAAACAGTAAAATATTTGAATTATTTTATTGCTAGATCTTATTCGCTTAATTTAATATTAAAAATATTTATTTAATAAAAAGAATATGGTCAAGTTCAAAGTGCTGTCATATATGGAGAGATTTGGTACTACGGCGAGAGCAGCAAAGACATTGAGGCAAACAATCAATTTTACAAAAAAACGGTGTTCTAAAGATTTGTAGGAAATTTTATCTAGTTTAATTCACACATAGATACTTTTATCGTAGAATAAGCCAGAAAGGAGATATTTTAAAAAAGCTGTTTTTTGACGCCATTTTTCCAATATGGCGGCAACTTGCCGTTTAAATTTGAGGTGGCAAAGTTGATTTTCGTAAAGAGCACCTCAAAATCTATAAGATTACCAATTTTCAGAATTCCCGGAGTACTGTACCGGCAAAACAACCAAATGACTGGACTACTATGTATGTTTACGATAAACTCCGAAACTGCTAAACGGATTTTGATAAAATTTTGTAAACGTTTATAATATGGCACAATATAGCATAGTTGTTATCTTAATTAGTGATCTCAATATTTAATATTGAAAATTAAATTCTTGTTAGAATTTTTGGAACCCCCTTGGTGATACATGGTGATATTTACAATTATCTCCCTTCCCCTCCAAACATCACTTATTTTTTGAGTACCCAAAATTTTTTTTTTTTTTTGAAAGATTTTGTTAGATTGTGGTAAAAAAGAGTGCGCGTAAGAATTACACACAATCTAAGTAAAACTTATTTGCTACTATACAAAGTAGTATAAATACGTAACAATAATGTAATTAAAGTCATACTTCAAATATGACATGATCGGTTTGTCATTGTAATTGGCATTTAGAAATAATTTTCATTAGAGAAACGAAGTTATTGCTGATTAATAATTTCTATAATATTCGTTCACACAGTGGATTATGTTGAACAACGCCTAAACAAATATTGTTTTCGCAACTTCACTCATCATGTAATAATTGTGTTTGAAGAACTTCATGTAATTAAAATTAACATACATTCATTGACTGCTTGTAGTTTTTCTTACTTTTTCGCTGGCGATATAATCTCATTCTTTGAACAGCTGTAATATCTGTCTTGCCTAAAAAATATTTTCTATTTTAATAACTTCAACGATTTATAGAAACTAAGAATAATATAGAAATTATTTCTAATCAATAAACTTGCGTTTAGTACACGACACAAATGCTTGATTTTATTACTTTCATGGAACAGGATAAAATATTCTTCTGATCCAGGCATTTTACATTAAATCAAGATTTGTACTACGATGTAACTTTAAAATGTTTATTTATCTATGTCGATTTCCTTGTCGATATCGGTACGCATACAACAGCAGATCTCTATTCACATATGCGACGACTAATCTCAATTGACCCGTATAGAAATGATATCATCGAGAGCGAATGACGAATCATTGGCACCTGACTCTTATCTGCCGTAACGCACTTCTGTTGCATTTGTACGGATTTACACCCTAGTCGCGCCTAAAGAAGTTTTATTTAAAAAAAAATCCAAATATTTTCGAAAACAAATAAAAAATTTTGCAATTTATTCTAGTAACTAAAATACACGTAATGTTTCGTGGGGAGAGGGGTAGTTTTGAATATCACGACGTATCACCAAGAGTAGGGGGGGGGGGGGGTTCTTAAAATCCTTCAGAAATCGATCACGTGATTAATGGGCGCCCCCTAAGATAGTCCGCACTCCTCCCACCAAAATTTGTTGATTCTTCTTCCTAAGTAAATACTTATTTTATAAAATATATCAAATTTTTACTGTAATATTTTTATTCATGATCAAAATAAGTAAATACAATGTTATTCTCAAAATTCTAAAAAGCAAACGGAATTTTACCCATGTTATTTCCATAAGAAACTCTGGTGATTTTTTTGCGATTACTATAACTTACTCAACGAGAAGTAACGTTTAAGATAAAAAAAATTACATCAATGTTGCCTGATGTCAATTTCACCCGTTCGCCATCGTGTATGTAGATACATATATTATGATCGTATATGTTGTGTTGTTAAATATCTTTTAATCGTGACCTTAATCTTCTTGACCTTAGAGATGAGCTTACCATGATTGGCACATAAATAATTATATATATACATATATATATATATATATATATATATATATATATGTAGGTGAGACCGTGGATCTAATTCACCTTTAAATATATTTTTTATTTACAAGTTTTGGGACATTGAACTAGATGTCCATCAGCAGGTTTATTAAATTTTATTTTTTCTATTACAATTTTCATATATTTACGTTTCAAACTTTTCTGAACATTTTGACATACATTACTCTTTTTATTTCATTTGTTTTATTGTATTCAAAAACATTTTTTCTTCTAATTAACTCATTTTAGTAACTTCCCAAAGAAGAAGTTTCTCTTCGCCATAAAAATCGATTTGCCAATTTTATATTTTCTCAACGTTTCAAGTCATTCTGAATCGTTTGGCACCGATATTGAAAAAACATAGGGTAAGATAAAATTTGACATCTTCTCAAAAACGGCTGTACTAATTTCAAAAATTTTAAAAACCCCTCAATGAAACTCTTTCTTTATAATTAGCTTTCAAATAATAAGGTTAACTCATAATACTATAATTATATTTTTTATTTTCTTACATTTTGTTATTTATTTGATGAGTTAATTGCATCATTACTGTTTTTATTTAATTTGTTTTATTGTATTCAGAAACATTTTTTCTTTTAAATAATTCATTTTATTAACTTCCCAAAAAGTTTTTTTCGCCATAAAAATCTATTTGCTAATTTTATATTTTCTCAACGTTTCAAGTCATTCTGAATCGTTTGGCACCGATATTGAAAAAACATAGTGCAAGATAAAATTTGGCATTTTCTCAAAAACGCCGTACCGATTTAAAAAATTTAGAAACCATTCTTTATAATGAACTCTTTCTTCATATTTAACCCTTAAAAATGAAGTTAACTAATTTCACCATCTCTTATTATAAGTAATATAATAATTTTCACATTTGTTCCATTTTCCCCGCCTCTCCCCTATGCCGACAAGTTACTTTCGACATTGTCTGTTCAATGTTAAAAGTAATGAAGATTAATAAAAGATTTTTCTGTTATTACGAAACGGCCATGTAAACTTTTTTTTACTTTAATTCTTAACGATTTTCGACAAGGAAACAATTATTCAATAAAAGAGAATCTTATTTAAGAGACTTTTGCTCACGTACTTGATCTGTCAACAATCTGACAACGATATTATTATTTAAGATTCCTAAAATCATTTATCATTTATTAATCGACAAAATAATTGTCTTTGGTAATAAGGGTAAAAGATATTTTTGTGTTATTTTATAACCACCGCCGGCTAGAGCCGCCACAGCACTCCCCACTTCCAGTGATAAAGTTACAAAAAAAACCAAGTCCAGCAAAAATAACAATTGTTCAATAAAATAGAATCTTATTTTAGAGAGTTTGATCTAGGTACGTCTACAAAATAATATTTTACTTTTATTTTATATTGGGCACTGTGATGTGGTAGGCAATTCATCTTCAAGCATGTAATTCTATTGAAACCAGTTATACACGAGTAATATAATTTTGGTTGATTTATTTAACAAAATAATATCAGAAATAATAAGATAACTAGTGGTGCATGGCATCGTGCCTTAAGGCAAATTGCTGGAACTTCCCGTACCGTAATGAAATTTTCGAGTAATATTAAATGTTTTCTTATAGATTATTATAAATACTGTAGCATTCATTATTTGTATTTTGTAGACAAAATATAAGAGGTCATAGATTGGACGACGATGTTTAGGAGACACCTAGTACCGCCACAGTACTCCCCCCTATTCGAACCACGTCGTTATTTTTCGTGACTGCTTTATATCCAGTTATGAAAAATCACGACGTGGTTCTTCAGTCTTTAGAGGGCTTTTGTAAAATTATGGATACAATAAAAAAATTGATTGAACTATTATATTTTCAAGAACCACTTCAGAAACAATTTGTATCAATCAATTGAAATTGAAGTGGCAAATCGATAAAGAACATTTCAAGAAAAGCACTTTTGTGAAACATTATCAACCTATTGTTAACACTTCCGTGTAAGATAATTAAAAATAAAAACTAACTTAATATTTATGAAGTATTTCTAAATTTAAAACATGATTAATATTAGAACTGAGCGTTACAAAATGTTTTCTAGGAAACTCGTATCAGGAAATAGTTAGTAATTGCAAGGAAACTAAACTAAGGAGCCAATTTTCGTATAAAATAGATATGTTATGTTATGGGTCTATATTCGCATGAGTTGGTAGTCATGAAGTGTCAAAAAGTTATGTATTTGCAGTGCAATCAGGCGTTTCTACACATAAAACCTAACCTCCAAAACGCACAAACGTGAAGAAACAATTTTATCATAAGTGCAACTTTCTGATAACACATGCGTGAAGTTAGGTTTTATGTGTAAAACGTCTGATCGCACATCAAATTTTTTTTTTAATTACAATATCTGTTACAACTGCTAAATATTTTAACATCAAGTAACAATAATGAACAATAACATAAATTTAAATAAAAAAGAATACAAAATAAAGGATAAAATGATATTCGGTAGTATGATGATTTAATATAAAATAAAAGCAAATAATAATAATAATAAAATTAATAAATAAAATTTTTGAATAATAAAAATAATACTAGAAAAACAATAAAGTGGAATAAAAATAATAAGTGACAGATAATAATGAACATAACAAAATACAATATAAGAAATAATAAGATAATAATATTAATAATATTAATATTAATATTAGCATTTACATATGGCTATTTTTATGAGATCATTGGGAATTGTTCGACATATCAAATACATAGCATTTTGACAATTTTTTATATTACCAACTCATACGAATATAAGCCCGCAACATAACATTTCCATGTTGGGCCCTAAATATTTTTTTCTATCTTTTTGTAAAATATTTCTAAATTTAAATAGTAATTATTATACGAGTCAAATATTGTTAAATGTCTTCATCATTTTTTAAAACTATAATAATATTTTGATATGTTGCATAAAAACAAGCGTGTAAATGATAAGATACTAAAATAGAACAACTTTTTGCATTTATAAAATGACTCATTTTATTATATATATATATATATATATATATATATATATATATATATATATATATATATAACACTGAAAATTTTATTTATATACAGATTTATCAGAAATCAGAAAACTCTTGCTATGTTTATTTAAGATATGATGTTCACTTTTAAAATTAATAATGACAATTTAATACTTTGTGTATAAAGTTTCATATAGTAATTTCCAACTTTACTCACCTTTTAAAATATTTATGAACTCATTAAATATATCTAAAATATTTTGAGTATTTTTTGTTTAAATTATTCTCTATTAATATCCATATGGTCTTATGAATAATTTCCAATTGTTTCACTTTAACATTTTTTGCATTTATTTGTTTTCCAATAACAATAATGTAACTAGTAATTATAAATAAAAGTTATTTAAAATTTTAAGAGATACATGGCATACTAACAATATGATTTTTTTAAAAAAAATATCTTAATTATATAATATCAAAAAAGTACATACAAATTTAGAAAATAGGTTCAAGCCGTTGTTTTGTCATTGTTATAAACATAAAAAAATATGTCAAAATATGTTTATATAATTTTTTTTATAGTTTCATCATTATAAAGTAATAACTGTAGAACCATTAAATGATGACACATATCTAGTGTCAAAACGTACATTTACATATGCAAGTTTTTGTATAAATAAAAATAACAATTTGGCTATTGAAAATTCGCAAAATTTAATTATAATTATAAACACTCGTTATTTATTTAAAAGGTGTACTCAAATTGTTTTGAATGAAAACAATTCCTGTTGTATATATATATATATATATATATATATATATATATATAATTTATAAATCGAATAACAATTGAATTAAATCACGGTCCTTGATAATTTGTTTGCTGCGTTCTGATTTCAATGAAAAATCAATAACGAATCAGTTTTAATTTACGTAATTCCATTTAAATTGAATTCGCCAAAAAGTTAAATGAATGAGAAGACAATAAAATAAGTTGTAAAATTCTAGTTTGTAATATCCATTTTCATTTGAAAACGTAAATCAAAAATATATTTCTAAGCGAAAACAACATTTGTGGCATTGCTGCAGAATTATAAAAAAATTGTAATAATAATATACCAGAAAAATAATAGAACAACCATTGGATTGCTTCCCCATTGCAGTCATTTAATAAAAAAATCATCAGTATTACAAGAAGTTCATCAGTTTTTATGGACAACCGTTGGGTTGCCATCTAAAAAGCCACGTTATCACAACAAGCTGATAAAAATAAGCAACTATTAATAAAAATAAAAAATTATTGGGTCGTCCACTAATACTAAATTGTCATCAACAGAAAGGACCGCGGTCAGCCATTGGGTTGCTTTCTAACAAAATTTAATCAATATAAGAACAAGACCTATTATATTATTAAAATGTTATTTGAGCATGGGATCAATGTCTAATAAAAAAATTGTCACCAGTAGAAAGGACCATTGGGTTCCCTTCTAATAAAAATATAATAAAATTAGAAATAGCCTTATTGTTAGTTTGGATGCAAGAACGACAAGCATGGAGTTAAATAAAAAAAATGACACTGAAGAAAGGACCGTTGCCAACCATTGGGTTGCCATCTAATAAAAATATATTAAAACTAAAACAATTTCATCTATTTTCATCTGCCTTCTAATAAAAAAACATGATGATAATTAGAGTAAGCCAAAAATGCAGTTGCTATCTACTAAAAAAATGTCACTCATACAAATGACTATGGTCAACCATTGGGTTGCGTTTTTATAAAAATAAATCAAAACCAGAAACAACCAATTTCATCATTTAGATGCCATCTGATAAAAAAATATATCACAATGTGACAACGACAAGCATGGAGTCACTATCAAATGAAAAAAATGACACCAAAACAAAGGACCATGGTCAACCATTAAGTTGTCTTCTGATTAAAATAAATTAAAACGAGAATGACACCTATTATATCATTTGCATGCCTTCTAAAGAAAAATCATTATAATAATTAGACTGGAGTTGCTATGTAATAAAAAAAATATCACTCATTCAAAAGACCATGATTAACCATTGGGTTAAAAATAAATTAGTACCAAAAACAACCAATTTCATCATTTGGATGCCTTCTGATAAAAAAATGATGACAGAAAGGACCATGGTCAACCATTGGGTTGCCATCTAATGAAAAAATAATGAATAAAACTAGAACAAGATATGTAGTTTCATTTGGATGCTTTTTAAATAAAAAATCATGATAATTAGAGTAAGACATGAATGGGTTTGCTATCTAGTAAAAAAAAATGTCATTGATAGAAATAATTATGGTCAACTATTGGGTTGCCATCTAATAAAATAAATCAAAACCAAGACCTATTATATCACCTGCATGCCTTCTAACAAAAAGACATTAATGGAGATGCTATCTAATAAAAAAAATTGACAACAGTAAAGACCATGGTCAAACTTGTTGACTAATTAGAAAAGTTGCTTTCTAATCAAAGTTATCAAAACAGAAGGTACGTTATATAACTGGAATATTTTTTTACAAAAAGTCATCACAAATATAGAAGACAACTATTAGATTTCTTGATCACAAAGTTATCTAGTATGATGAGTGATACTACTGTTTTTTTTTTATAAGACTACTGTGGAATAACAACAAGAGTATATATAGAGATCATAAATACTAAAAACCAAAAGTGTAATTAGAGTTAGTAAATTAATAAAAATATCAATATGTGTTCATAGAGATAACTTAACAAATATCAAAATTCCGATTGCTGTCTGATTAGAACGAACAAATTCTGTTGTAGATTTCAACGTTTGCTCAAATGTTTGATTACCCGATTTCCAAGAATCTACATTTATAAAACTTTTAGTAAACGAATTTTAGCAATAAGTATTCTTACATATAATTAACTTTCCGTAGGGTAGTTATAGTAATGGACCGAAAATCGAAAATGAAAATTTTTGCATTTCTGAACATTTTACTGGCATACTTCAGAAAAAAAGGATGTGTGTGTGTGTGTGTTTTGTATGTCCGCATTTTTTCGTCCACGTTTTCGGGCGCACGGATCAACCCATTTGAATGGTTTAAAAAACAATCGCTTCCTATTGATATGGAGATGTGCTGATTAGTTTTTGGCAAAGGCAGGTCCAGCCGTTACGGAGATACGGCGCAAAGTGTGCAGAAAATACAAATCGAGTTTTTGAGAGAACGGAGTATCGGATTTGAATGATCTAAAAGACAGGTTCCGCCATTTCGAAGATACAGAGCTAAATGTGCAAAAAATGGCAGTTTTTGAGTGAACTAAGCGTCCGATTTGATTAAAGATCTAAAAAACTTTCTGCTTGTATTAACAAAACAATTGCATTTGAGGATAAAAAATTATTACATCATTTTTTATTTTCCATAAAATATTTTTGTAATTTTTGATCAAAAATTCAAACTAGCTGTAAGTGGAATTCTGTCTTGAGGCAATTATGGCATCGTGCCTTAAGGCAAATTGCTGGAACTTCCCGTTGAATACTGAATGTTTTCAAATAGATTATTATAAATATTGTATCATTGTCTAATATAAAATAATAAAATTAAATCTGAGATATTTTCGATATACAAAAAACTAAAAAAAAAAAAAAATGAAACAAAAATTTTTTTCTCAAAATAAATTATTTTGTTAAGACAAGCAGAAAGTTCTTTGAATCATTTAAATCGGACGCTTAGTTCTCTCAAAAACTGCCATTTTTTACATATTTAGCTCCGTATCTTCGAAATGGCTGGGCCTGCCTTTGCCAAAAACTAATAAACACTTCTCCCAATCATTACTAATTGAATGTTTTTTAGATCATTCAAATCGGATACTCCGTTCTCTCAAAAATTCGATTTCTATTTTCTGCACTTTTTGCTCCGTATCTCCGAAACGGCTGGACCTGCCTTTGCCAAAAACTAATCAGCTCTTTTCCTTATCAATAGGAATCGAATGTTTTTTAAACCATTCAAATCGGTTGATCCGTGCGCCCTAAAACGTGACTGGAAATTTGTATCCATACATACATACACACACACACACACACACACACACACACACACACACATCCATTTTTTCTGAGGTATGCCAAAACGTTCAGAAACCTTCAAAACGTCGAGAAATGTAAAAATTTTCAATTCCGATTTTCGGCCCATTTCAATAACTTACCCTACGGGAAGTTAAAAATGACCCAGGCTAAGCACAGTCTAAGCGCCACTCTGGTACAAATGTTCACCCAAGTGCGTTTAGACCTGTTTATGTACTGGAGCACTTTTCCAATTTTGTGAAAACTTTAGAAAAATGTAAAAATGCTGCCAAGCTAAGCACAGTATAAGTGAAAATGTCGCACAGAATTATTTGCAAATGCGTTTAGCCTGTGACTATACGGGAGCACTTTTTCAATTTTTGTGTAAATTAGGCAACAATTTTTTTGAAATTGAATTCGAAATGAAATGACGATTGTTAATGAGATAAATTGATTTATGATTTACATTTGATTTGCTCAGATATAACAATAAGATAGCAAAAATAATGAGAATTACAGTATTTGTAATAATATATCTGAAAACGTTTAATATACCTCGAATATTTCATTATGGTACGGGAAGTTCCAGCAATTTGCCTCAAGGCACGATGCCATGCACCACTAGTTAAAATAAGTTTCAACCAGCTACAATTTGTTAAACATTTCCAAATAACACACGTATCTGTCGTGTTTCCCAGGAATGAATTTATTGTTTTCGCGATATCGTATCCGTTTTTATTTTTATTGATTTCGAGTTCCGCATGTGTCTCGCACATTTCATAATCTTTCGGTATTCGGCATTCGGTATTCCCGGGACATCTGTTCTCCTGTCTGTCTGTCTTTCTGTCTGTTTGTTGGGCCCCCCTACCGGGTCTTATCTGATAGCAGATGCGCCTCTTCGCTCGGGTCGTCGGGGTACTCCGTTCGTTTATGAGGGCGGCTAATACTACTTGTTTATAGTCTTATATTTAGGAATAGAGAGATATCTTGTATGGGTATATATATATATATATATATATATATAAGTATAATATGTTCCTGTCAGACGTGTCCATTAAGTTAATTTTAACGACAAGATAAAATATCCGTTCTACATAACGTCCGAGTCGATTTAAAGTTCACGACTCGATTATATATATACATGTGTGTATATACATATATAATATATATGATTTAGAAGTTAATTTCAATGTTGAGATATATAAGTAAGTTCTTTAAGGACGTTACATCAAACAAAGAAAAAACTAAGATTTATAAAATAATATTTAATTCCAAACGTTCCGACATACAATTTGATGCCATCATCAGTGGATCTATAAGAAAAAAAATTGAAAAAAATTATATAGACTAGGTAACTATAAGAATCATAATTTGGTTGACACTATGGTAACAAAACAACAACACTTATCAATATAAAAAGAGATAATAAAACTAGATAATAAAAATATATTATATAATTATTTTTTTATGTATCGCCCTTAAAGATCTTACACATATAAGTGTTATGCACGTTTCGTATGTGCGTTTCACCATTATTATTATTTTA
>NW_020539726.1:43533175-43546589 GCF_003426905.1 Ctenocephalides felis
ATAGTAAGATATCACGTGTATTTATTTTTTAACTATTTTTTTGAGTTCAAACATTTTCAAAAAAAATTTAAAATTTTTACAGTTTTTCACGTACCTAAAATACTCGTGATGTTTGTTGAGGGAGTTGGGGTAATTTTGAATATCACCAAAGGGGAGAGAGATCCAAAAATTTTAAAAACTCGAATGGACCCCCCTAAAATCTATCAGGCTTGACATAGGCCTTATATTACATGAACTGCTAGTAGCAAAATAAGTTCTCAAACATAGAATGGTATTTTTGTATTTTTTTGCTCATATCAATTTTGTAAATAAGACATTTAAGGCTTGATTAATAAAAATAAATTGTATCAATAAAAAAAAACATAGAATGGACTGTGTGACGTCACATGTCTGAGCGAACATTGCCGACGACAGTCGCGGACTCTTCCGATTGATTAAATGTCATATGTCATATGTTTTATTAACTTCCTGAAGGAGAAGTTTATGTTTTCATCAAAAAATCCGATTCGCTAATTTTATGTTTTCTCGACGTTTCAAGCCATTCTGAATCGAATGAGACCACAATTGGAAAAAGTATGTTATGTGTGTGTGTGAACAAAATTTTTGCCGTAAATCGACGTTTTCTCAAAAACGGCTGGACCGATTTCAAAAATTTAAAATCCATTCCATGTACCTCGATGAGGACTAGCGTTTGTCAGTTTTGTGCGACGATCGGCCAAGTCGTTTCTTTGTAATTCGCAGAAAAGCCGAATTTTTTCCAATTCTGAATAGATTTTGAAAATTCAAAAACCGTTCGAAAGATATTGGTTGGGAATCGTGCTGATTAGTTTTTGGTAAAGATCGGCCGGGCCGTTTTCTTGTAATAAAGTTTTTAAAAAAAAAATCGACGATTTTTATGATTTTTTTTTGACGGTGGATACCATAGTGTTATAGATCATACTAAAATATTACGGCCCTACGACAACTCGTTTAATTTTAAAAATTCTTCAAAGTTTGCAGACATTAGTATCGTTTTTTTTGGCTTTGACAAAATTAGACCTTTCATCGACGTTTGCTCAAAAACGCCTGAACCGATTTCAGATATTTAAAAGCATTGTTGTATCTTGATGGAGATTATCGTTTCTCAGTTTTGTGCGACGATCGGCCGAGCCGTTTCTTTGTATTTGGTTAAAAGTGTTAAACTTTTAATCCACATTCAAGCTCATACTACCGAATCGATTTTAAAAATCAAAACTGTTCGAAAGATATTAGTTAGTTAGAAAGATATAAAATCTACCGAGCCGTTTTCTTATAATTAACTGTTGGAAAAAAAATTAAGCGATATGATTTTGCATATATATCATGGTCTTATAGAACTTACTGAAATTTTACGGCCTTACGACAGGTAGTTTAATATTAAAAATTCATCAAAGTTTGAGAAAATGAGTAGTTTTTTTGACGTTTGTTAAAATTAAAATTAGACGATTTACTTGGTATAACGATAGAGTACTTGGTCTCTTAATGAACATACTAAACCATTATAGTCCTACAATTGAAACTGGTTCAATTATAAAAATTGTTGATTTTTGAAAAGTTGATTTTAGAGAATACTCCGAGTTAACGTGTTCGTTCGTTTTCAATTATGTGTAATAAATCCACTTGGAATACTTTTAATCACTCATAAATTTATTTATTTATCATTGATTAAATCGATTAATTACACATATCGGGAAGTTCATGTAACTTGCCTCAAGGCTAAATACCAATACCAACTAGTTTAATATTGTATTTTAATTTATTTACTATTGGATATTATAATACTTATCAGGCTTGATATGGTCTTTCACTTAGAAATTTCAAGTCGTCGCCTCGGACTGTCCGATATCAAGCAGTAGTGACTTCATAGACATAATTACTTATACTACTTTAATTCTAATAATAATTGATTATTATCTTTAAGATATGCTGAGAAATGGTTACCGGATGCGGAAACCGGAATTGGCCGGAGTTGAAATTTACGAACTCATGAACCGATGTTGGGAATTCGACGAAGAAGCCAGGCCGGACTTTGCCGAAGTCTACGAACTGATCAACGAAGTCTACGAAGTCGATTATCCGAAGCCGAAGTCATTCGAAGAACTAAATTAAGGGATAGTTGACTAGAGATGGGTAACTCACTCCGGAGTTATCACTCCGATACAAATCCTCCCTCGGAGTGAATCCGAGTGGAGTTGTCTCACAGAATTTGTCATATCCGACTTCCATAAACTGGTACTAAATCTGTTAACATGTGCAGATATTTGCTTGAGATTTTTACTAATAAAAAGATTTGGGTCGAAAGAAGTGTGATTTTTCTCGTCTCACAGCCAGTTTTAGGACTTTCCAGGTCTATAATGTCTCAAAATAATGCTATTTTGTATTCTATATTCTGTATACGATAATGTTTTGCCCGTAAATGAGCTCTTTCAATGGTACGCAACCAGCTAAAAACTATTTAGTATTATATTATAACTTTTACACAATTATGATTTTATAATTGTGTAAAAGTAATAGTATGCTAATCAAACAACCTAATGTATAATTAATTCTTGAAGAGGAAATAGTAAAAGAATGTGAGGTATTATTATTTTGTGAAAAATATTATACACAAAGATTTGTTCCTATTTCATATATAAGGTTCACTGCATTATCTACATATATATAAAAATAACCTGTTTTCCTTCCTGACGATTTAACTCCAGAACGCACGAACCGATTTCGACAATTTTGCATTCTTTGGAAAGGTCTCGGGCTCCGCAAGGTTTATAGCTAAGAAAATTAGTGGTGCATCGTGCCCTAATGCAAATTGCTGGAATTTCACGCACCGTAATTAAAAATTCGAGTAATGATATTAGTGAGTATTATCAGAATTATGCTGGTAAAGTCAACGAGCAATTCTTGCCGCCAAGAAATATACACGCACTGAATTTCACCATTCAATCAAAAATTGCTGGCGATTTGGTGACATACCAATAATTCTGATTGGTCTTCCGTTTGACTTCAAACGATTGCAATTTCCAGTTCGCAATAACAAGTCTCAAGGCCAATAGCTTAGTGTTTGCGGGATAAATTTCAAATAGATTATTTATAAAATCATTGTTTTTCACATGGGCAGTTATACGTTGCCTGCTTACGATTTGGAAAACCATCCGCTTTGTTTGTGTTAACGTCAGACCAAAAAACAAAAAATGTGGTTTACCAAAGAGCACTCAATGAAACGGATATTTGCGGATTCACTTTCATTTACTTAGAAAAGTTCAACTAAAAAACACTTCATTTTTGTAATCGAAATAAATTCATTACTGTTGTGTAAAAAATCAAATTTTTCTTTTTCAAATATAAAGCACACAAAAAATTTTTTCATCTTTCTCACGAAGCCATCTGGTGGCGAAACGGAGTTCGTCGGGTTTGCTAGTATAATATATTTTTGTTTTAAGTTGCCATTTAATTTTCTCGTCAGTAGAGTCTTCTTACTGCATTTATGTCAATATTCTTATCTTTATTCTTTTTCTTCAATCTCATCGTTTTCTTATCTATTTTTTTGAGATGGCAATTTTAAATATTACCGATTCTCTTATTAACTTCCCGTAGGGTAAGTTATTGTAATGGCCGAAAATCGGAATTGAAAATTTTTACATTTCTCGACGAAAAAATGGATGTGTGTGTGAGTGTGTATGTATGTATGGATACAATTTTTCGTCCACGTTTTCGAGCGCACCGATCAACCGATTTGAATGGTTCAAAAAACATTCGATTCCTATCGATAGGGAAAAGAGCTGATTAGTTTTTGGCAAAGGCAGGTCCAGCCGTTTCAAAGATACGGAGCTAAATCTGTAAAAAACGGCAGTTTTTGAGAGAACTAAGCGTCCGATTTGAATGATTCAAAGAACTTTCTGCTTATCTTAACAAAATAATTGATTTTGGGAAAAAAAAATTTTTGTTTCATTTTTTTTTTTTTTTTTAATTTTTTGTATATCGAAAAATATTCAGATTTTATTTTTAATTCTGACTAAAGTTCTAATATACTTTAAACAAGTGATTTTAACTTTGCAATTCAGTTTATATAATACTTATAAATATTAGACAATGTTACAATATTCATAATAATCTATTTGAATCTATCATTCAGTATTCCTCGAACATTTCGTTACGGTACAGGAAGTTCCAGCAATTTGCCTTAAGGCACGATGCCATACACCCCACTAGTTTACATTTAATTTTGAATTTACTTCCACCTGTCAAAAAAGGCGCCAACACAAATATCTCACCTGAAGTTCCTTTCGCATCAACTTCACGTCGTATAACTACGAAGACACTCCACGTATCTCTCGTTGGCCGATTGTCTGTCACAAATACACATATTTACAAATACACGTATATATTCATTTTTACGTTCGAGCACTTGTCTCTCTTCATCTAAACCGACTTTATAAAATTTATTTAATTAAATGAAACAGTAATTGTGTTAAATAAAAGACAAAATGAAGTATTTCTTAGTGTTCTGTTTGTTAGTTGTTCCTGCAATTATTCTGACAGTGGATAATGGTAAAATATATTTTTATATATGGGTCATAAATAGCGGTGTATTTTTAATACGTGGCATTATGTAAATTAAAAGTCTACTGAGGGCTTTTGGTAATGCAAATAATAGTTTTTATTGATATCTTATGTATGGTTTAATAAAAATTATTTTGTGTGCAGGATTTGTACAAAATTTCTTAAAGTTGTAAGTCAGGTTATGTCTAACATATGCACAAGATGAAGTTTGATATTTTGAATTAAAATGGATTAAAAATGCTTCTTTTATGTATTCAAAATCATTTACAGGTTTATATTTGTGTTTTGTAAATGTTTTTGACTTGTTTTTGACTTGTTTTTCTGTTTTGTAGCAAAATTTGCACAAGATGGATACAATTTGATGTGTGGAAGAAAATTTGTACGGAGTTCTAATTTTTGAAGAAATAACTCTGTAAATTGATTTTGAAGTATAGGAAATTAATAACGACAGGATTTTATCCTTAATCGAGGCTTTGTACAAGTTTTTCTACATTCTTATATAAAACGTCAAACCTCTACATTAATTCTCAAACAAAATCCTCTACATTAATTCTCTGTAACTCGAAAATTGATCAGAGTTTTATATTTATTAAATTTAGACTATAAGGACTTGATAACGACAGGATTTTATACTTATTCAAAGCTTTATATTAAAACCAAAAATAAAAAGTGAATTCTCGTTAAAAATTGTAGAAATTAAGAATCTTATAAAAGGTTGTCGTCTGATCTATTTATAACATTATTGAAGAGTTCATAAAAATAAGACTGCTTTCTGTAAAAAGTCTTTCAAAGGTGCAATTTTGTGCAATATATTACCAGAGCCAATTTTGGGTCTTATAAATTTATGTAATTTAATTTTTCCTTATTAATTTCTATTTCTTTTATCCCCAGGTGCAAAACTGTGTGCCTATGCTGCCGAAGATGAATTAGAGATGAACTGTCGATGTTGAAGGTAGAACGAAGATGGATCAGTAGTTGGAGAAGATGCACCGGATGATGACCTGGGTGAATCGACAGCATCACCATTGCTGATACTGTTGTACTTTTTACTAAACCTACTTCTACTGGATCACAATTAGGTAATAAAGGAAAAAAAAATTTCTCTTGGAGTACAAATTTTATTAATACTGACTCCTTTCTGTTGCAGAATTTCCTGCAGGAAAGCTTGTAGAATTCCTAGTCGGTTTCACAAACAAAGGTGAACAGGACTTTGTTTTGGAAACTCTAGAAGCATCTTTCAGGTATAGAAATAATTCATTCATCAACAATTTGTGAGTAAAAACATGTTTTTTTATTAACTTGTTTTTTATTAGATATCCAATGGATTTCAACTACCACATCCAGAACTTCTCAACTTTGGCTTACAATCGTGTCGTGCCACCTAAACAAGAATCCACATTGGTGTACTCTTTTATACCAGCCGATGCTTTTGCTGGAAGGCCTTTTGGATTGAATGTTATTCTTAGCTATAGAGATGCCAGCGGGGCCAGCTTCTATGTAAGTAACCAGAAAACTTATAATTGTTTAAAATCTTAAGATAAAATTATAAAATATGCAAGTTGTCTTAGGACGACGAAATGTATTTTTAGGGGTTTGAAACGTACGCACTAAAGTTTTCATGGTTGAACCAGATTTTTGTTTAGTTTTATTTTTATTGTGGGAAATTTTACAAGGAATTTTGTTGTAATAATTAGGTGAATGTACATTTAAGGGATTTGGTAATAAGATAAAATTATAAAATTTAGTGGTTGTCTTGAGACGAAATGTACTTTTTTGAGTTCAAACAGAACACACCAAAATTTAGTTGCCAAATCAGATTTGTGTTTAGTTTCAGTTTATTTTTATTGCGGGAAATTTTACAGAGATTTTGTTTTAATAATTTTATGGATACACATTTAAAAGAATGTAAAACAAGATATAGTTATAAAATTTGGCGGTTGTCTTGGAACGAAATGTATTTTTTTGAGTGCAACCAGTACACACCAAATTTCGTTGCCAAATCAGATTTGTATTTGGTTTTATTTTTGTTGTGGGAAGTTTTACGAGAGATTTTGTTCTAATAATTTTATGGATGCACATTTAAAAGAATGTAAAATAAGATAAAATTATAAAATTTGCAAGTTGTCTTGAATCAAAATATATTTTTTTGAGTTCAAAGTGTACAAACCAAAATTTTTATAGGTTATAACCAGATTTTTGTTTAGTTCTGGAGTTATTTTATTGTGAAAAGTTTAAGAGAGATTTTGTCGCAATAATTACATGGATGCACATTTAAGAGATTTGGTAACAAGATAAAATTATAAAATATGTATGTTATCTTAGGACAAAATGCATTTTCTGGTTTTTGAAACGTACGCACCAAAATTTCTATAGGTCGAACCAGATTTTTGTCTATTTCTGAAGTTATTTTTATTGTGGAAAATTTTAGAAAGTTTTTGTTCTAATAATTTTATGAATGCACATTTAAGAGATTTAGTAACAAGATAAAACTTTTAAATATGCAAGTTTTCTTGGGACAAAATGTCTTTTTGGTGTTCAAAGTATACGCACCGAAGCTTTCATTGTCGAACCAGATTCATATTTGGTTTTATTTTTATAGTGGAAACTTTTACGAGAGATTTTGTTCTAATAATTTTATGGATACACATTTAAAAGAATGTAAAATAAGATAAAATTATAAAATTTGCTGGTTGTCTTGGGGGTTTTTCACTAAAATTTCTATAGGTCGAACCAGATTTTTGTCTATTTTTTGAGTTAATTTTATTGTGGAAAATTTTGGAGAGATTTTGTTGTAATAATTAGATGAATGTACATTTGAAAGATTTGGTAATTTGGTAAAATTATAAAATATGTATGTTGTGTTGGGACAAAATGTGTTTTTTTAAGCTCAAACAGTACTCACCAAAATTTCATTGTCGAACCAGATTTGTGTTTGGTTTTATTTTTATTGTGGGAAATTTTACGATAGATTTTGTTGTAATAACTACATGGATGCACATTTAAAAGAATGTAAAATAAGATAAAATTATAAAATATGCAAGTTGTCTTGGGCCAAAATGTATTTTTTGGAGTTCAAAGTATACGCACACAAATTTCATTGTCGAACCAGATTTGTATTTGGTTTTATTTATTGTGGAAAAATTTATGAAAGATTTTGTTGTAATAGTTAGGTAGATGCATATTTAAGAGATTTGGTAACAAGATAAAATTATAAAATATGCCGTTGTCTTGGGCCAAAATGCATTTTTTGGGGTTTGAAATGTGTACACCAAAATTTCATTGTTGAACCAGATTTATATTTGGTTTTATTTTTATTGTGGGAAATTTTAGAGAGATTTTGTTGTAATAATTACATAAATACACATTTAAGAGATTTGGCAATACGATAAAATTATAAAATATGCTTGTTGTCTAGGGCCAAAATGTATTTTTTGGGGTTTGAAACAAAAGCACCAAAATTTCTATAGGTCGAACCTAATTTTTGTCTATTTCTGGAGTTATTTTTATTGCCAGAAATTTTAGACAGATTTTGTTGTAATAATTACATAAATGCATATTTATGAGATTCGGTAACTAGATAAAAATATAAAACATGCAAGTTGTCTTGGGCCAAAATGTATTTTCTGGGATACGAAACGTACACACCAAAAATTTTATTGTCGGACCAGATTTGTATTTGGTTTTATTTTTATAGTGGAAAATTTTACGAGAGATTTTGTTCTAATAATTATATGGATATACATTTAAAAGAATGTAAAATAAGATAAAATTATGAAATTTGGTGGCTGTCTTGGGACGAAATGTATTTTTTTGAGTACAAAGTGTTATGCACCGAAATTTCTATAGGTCGAACCAGATTTTTGTCTAGTTCTGGAGTTATTTTTATTGTGGAGAATTTTAGAGGTTTATTGTTGTAATAATTAGGTAGATGCACGTTTAAGAGAATATAAAATAAGATAAAATTATAAAATATGTATGTTGTCTTGGTACAAAACGCATTTTCTGGGGTTTAAAATACACGAGTAGTCTTGAATCTTAATCTTACTTAATCAGTTTTGGTCTCAAACCATTCAAAACGACTTGAAACATCAAAAAATCTAATTCTTTAAAAATAAGCAATTTTTTGTCTGTACCTATTACTATAAGTATCTATTACCCTTTCAGCATGCAGTCTACAACGAGACAGTCCAAATCACAGAAGTCGAAGAAGGTCTCGACGGAGAGACTTTCTTCTTGTACGTTTTCTTGGTGGGACTCGTAGTCTTGCTTTTGGTTCTTGGACAACAGTTCTTGATCAGCAAAGGCGGTAAAAGGTCTCAATCTGCCAGCTCGAAGAGGAAGATCGAAACTGGCACCAGGGACAACCCTAATGATGTCGATTTCGATTGGCTGCCGAAGGAAACTTTGAACCAACTCAGTAAGTGACAATAATAATAATAATAATATATATATATATATATATATATATATATATATATACTAGCTGACCCGGCAAACGTTGTTTTGCTAAGTAAGGTATATCCTAAACAATTTCTAGAAAATAACAAATAATAATACTTTAAGTGTATAAGGATGTGTTGTTTGAATGGTATATACAAAGAGGTATTATGAAAACAAATAAACCCTATTAGTTTGTCTATATTTTGTCGATACAATAAAACTGGAAGTTTTATACACTTTCTATAGAAAACATGATATAATCCAATCCAAGTATTTTTTGGTCTTTCGACTTATTGATTACGTTTCAAGTTTTTGAGGTTCTTTTTGCATTCTGAATTTTGTGTATAATTGTAAATAATACTATTGAGCTTATACACAATTTTCAAATTTTTGCGAAGAGAGATAGAAAATGAATTAAGTATTTCTTTTTTGACCTGCTTTTTGAAAAGTTTCAAGTAACTTTTGATGAATTAAAGTAAATTTAATAAAAAGTATATATGTAAAGCAGGGCGAGACACAAAGGTCCAATTTGACTTTGAACAAATATAAATTATATTATGACAACCAAATCAGTTATATCACAACAAATAACATATTTCAAACGACCAATTATCTGACTACGTTCAGTAAAACTGCCAGATACTTCATCATTGTAGAAATGTGCTTTTTTTATTGTCTTTCAAAAATTTGTTATCTAGATCCTTTTACCCTATAGGCGGAGTAATTCGAAACGGGCAGCTGGCAAAAGGTTTAATGTCTTATCTTAATTTTAAAGGTATTTTACAAAATAATTACACTTTTAACTAATGCTAAAAAACTACCAATGGAAGAAAATATTTTATTATTCAAAGATTACCCTCTATTTTCCGGTAGCAAAGTCATAAGGATCAAGGTTATAGCTGATTGTACATTTTTTTCCACTACTTTCAAATATTGTTGTTAAACAATGCTTAACTTTACTGTTTTTTAATACGTCGGTGGTGGACCTTTTTAACTCTGGACTTTCATATATTACTATCTATTCTTCGATAAATTCTGCCACAACGTTGATATTTTGAGTTTCTAGTAACACTTGCAGTCCGTTTACTAACGATTTTGTATATAAATATACTACGAACAAAACTACTTACTACAATTTAATCATAATTAAATAATATTCACGTAATGTATTATTATATTAAATGTAATTGAACATCATCTATCAAAAACGTTTGACATTTGACGTATTAGCCACCGTCCATTGTTTTATTCAAATTACGCTTCTACAAAAATTTTCAAATTAAAAATGTAAAGTTTCTACGCAATTTTGAAATAATATCTCACCTTTCCGACCATCTCTGGATTGGCACGAATTTTTCAAGACTAAGACTGGCCAAATCGGTTCAGCCGTTTTCGAGTTTTAGCGGATCATTTTATCGAGAGCTTCATTTTTATATATAAGATATATGTATATGTATATATATATATATAATTTTTTTTTTTCCTTAGGTAAGTCTCCAAAGGCGCCCAAACAGAGCCCAAGGCAAAGAAAAGTTAAAAGGTCAGTCGGTTCTGATGACTAGAGTGTTTTGAATTTTTTTTTTATTTCTTTGATTTTTTTTTTCATGAGTTAGCAATAACAATACTAATTGTCATCGTGTGACTGTGTGAGCGTAAATAATTTATGCGAGTGATCACATTAAAAATATTTTTTTTTCTTGAACAGAACAAATTAATTAAAGCAATATAGAGGCAGGAGGCACGATTTTAAAAGATATTTTGTTGGATTGAGAGATATATTTTAATTTGAGATTTTGGGAGTAAGACTATCGGAATGATTTAAGTCATGTACCAACTCAAGTATTTTAATCAAAGTTCTAGTTACAATGGGAAAAGATAATTCATTTTTCTATTATGATGAACTATTTACTATTGAAACAAAAAATAAAATTGATCAAATAAATTCCTTTACAAATAAACAAAGCAAAAACAACCTATCGAAGTGATCTTACTGATTAATATTTTGATTCACAATAATACTCAAATTTAAAATAAAGTTTTGTGTATATATAAACTCTTTGCACTTTGATAGTTTGCTTGTTGTTTTTGGAAAACTATTGTATTTTGTTTAAAAAGTTTCTTGACAATATAAAGCAATTAATTTACAACTAATAATTTAAAATATATTCTAATGGAAATTATCAATTACAATCGTGCCTCTTTGTTTCTTTAAATTTTGTGTTTTTTTTTTCAATTACAAATTGATAAATTATCTATTTACTTTAATTGACTCAGAAAACCATTTAGAGTGAAATCGGATCGTCCATATATACATATATAAATATATTTATAATAGTTATTTTATAAGATGTGATTTTGTACTGGTTTTAAGTTTAAATTAAAGAAGAGAGAAAAAGGTGGAAACAGGTTTGTTTTATTTAATTTATATCTTTATTATATATTCAATTTGAGTTTAAAAGTCGGGCGTTACATCAATTAAAATAGTATGAGAGTTTTTAGAAATATATTAACTTCCCGTAGGGCAAGTTATAGTAATCGCAAAAAAATCGAAAATGAAAATTTTTATATATCTTTACGTTTCAAAGGTTTCTGAACATTTTGGCATACCTTAGAAAAAATGGATGTATGTGTGTGTGTGTATGTGTGTGTATGTATGTGCGGATACAAATTTTCGTCGACGATTTCGGGAACACGAATCAACCGATTTGAATAATTTAAAAAACATTCGATTCGTATTGATAAGGAGACGTGCTGATTAGTTTTTGGCAAAGGTAGGTCTAGCCGTACCGAAGATACGGGGCAAAAAGTGCCGAAAACGGTAACTCAGTTTTTAAGAGAACGGAGCGTCCGATTTGAATAATTCAAAAAACATTTTATTTGTATTGATTAAATGAAGAACTGTTCAAAATTTTGGAAAGGCAGGTCCAGCGACTTTGGAGATATGGAGGAAAAAGTAAAAAAAAAAAGAGCCATTTGGCGGTCAAAAATGATCATTAGACATATGCACATCAAATTATCAGATATTTTATAGAGATTTTAACAATAAGTATAAATTTTGTTTACATTCCTATGGGTTCCGTACCAATGTTTACCCGTTAGACAGCTACGCGGCGCTTATGCGCTTTATATTTTGTCACTATGCAGTTAAAGCAGTATGATTGCTTTGAAAAAACCTTCAGAATTTCCAAATTTTTTTTTTAAAGTAATTTTTTGGCAAATTTATAGTGTCTCAAAAATCTAATTTTTTCGAAGTAAAATTTTTTCAAAAATGTTAATTGTTATTAAAAAAATAATAATTTCTGGTACGGGAAGTTCCAGCAATTTGCCTTAAGGCACGATGCCTTAATTGCCTTAAGACAGAATTCCACTTACAGCTAGTTTAAAATTCATACGTTTTGGCTAGCATCTTAGCCTTCATTCAGTGGCAATCAATATAAGTATAAAAATTAGAAGTAAATAAATAATATGTAAGAAAATTCATAGAAAAACAATAATAATAATAATAATAATAAATCACTTACAATTTTGTACCCTAATTGATGATAAAACACACAATAAACATGAATAACTTAACAAGTTGTCAAAACTATGTATGTATTTACTATTCGGATTCTAAGATAAAAATGTCACGTTTTTTCTTGAAGCGGTTCTTAACATGTGTTTCATTTTATAAGAAATTTTAATCTTGTTACTTTTTAAGAAATTTAGGAACCGTGTTTGTTTCGTTCAGGACCGTATTGTCGAATCGTTTCGGCTATAATCCTAGCCTTCATTCAGTGGAAACCAACCAAAACCAAATTTAGTAAATGTATTTTGTAAAGTTTGTATTTTTTAATCATATATAAATGTTTGCATGGATGACTTAAGAGTGGTTTACCACTTCAGTAAAAACTTCTGAATGTGAATATATATTATTACATAAAAATCGGTCAAACTATTTTGAAGCTATTAACTTCAGAAAGTTATAAACAAAATAAACTAAAAAACATTCACAAAAAGTAGGACATTTATTCAGTTATCGAGCTGAATGAAAAATGACTGGATTATTAACACAACTATCACAAAATAAGCAGGAGGGTGAAAATTTAAGGTTGTATATATTTTTTGCAATATTTAAAATAAAGCATGGTTTTGGATTAACTCTGCTTTTTTACAGTTTGAGCTTTTGGCTTGTACTAAAAGGCTGCAGATTTATTTCATTTGTTTCACATTTTATTTTGTTTTTATATGCAGGTCGAAGAAATCTAAAAACTAGAAGATTTTATATTTAATAGTGTAATTTAAGTATTCATAATTTATTGAGAAGTGCAAGGCTGTGTGGCTGATACATCTTACAAATAATAGTTTTAGAAGAAAATGTACAAAGTAAAAAAATAAAAATAAGAGAAAATAAGTAAAG
>NW_020539726.1:43547589-43707802 GCF_003426905.1 Ctenocephalides felis
TAGATATTATAATTATAATATTAACATTTTTACACTATTTTATTAAACACTATAAGTTTTATTAACGTATCGACAAGTTAACATTCGCTGCGTTTTTTTATATTTGGATTAAATTCTTAAATAATTTGTTTAAACGTGTATATGTTGTTATATATCATTAGAAAGCTAATTAAATTATCTACAAATCTGTATATAACGTTTCATAACATTTTGAACAAAATTAAATACTAAAAATGAGCGATTCAAAATTTAGTGCCAGCCGGTTAAATTATGGAACTGAATGCATATTAATTTATTAATATATAAACTGTATAACATTTTAAACATAATAAATAACAAAACAGCAATTTTATATATTATCGATTCTCTTATTTACATTTAATTTTGAATTTCACTTCGACCTGTCAAAAAAGGCGCCAACACAAATATTTCACCTGAAGTCGTTCGCGAGAACTTCAACAAATATTAAAAATGTGTGAAATTTAAAATTTAGTGTAAGCCGGTTAAATTATGGAACTGAATGCACATTTATTTATTAATATATAAACTGTATAACATTTTAAACATAATAAATAACAAAACAGCAATTTTATATATTATCGATTCTCTTATTTACATTTAATTTTGAATTTCACTTCGACCTGTCAAAAAAGGCGCCAACACAAATATCTCACCTGAAGTCATTCGCGAGAACTTCAACAAATACTAAAAATGTGTGAAATTCAAAATTTAGTGTCAGCCGGTTAAATTATGGAACTGAATGCATATTAATTTATTAATATATAAACTGTATAACATTTTAAACATAATAAATTACAACACAGCAATTTTAAATATTACCGATTTAATTTTGAATTTCACTTCGACCTGTCAAAAAAGGCGCCAATACAAATATCTCACCTGAAGTTCGTTTGCATCAACTTCACGTCGTATAACTACGAAGACACTCCACGTATCTCTCGTTGGCCGATTGTCTGTCACAAATACACATATTTACAAATACACGTATATATTCATTTTTACGTTCGAGCACTTGTCTCTCATCTAAAACGACTTTATAAATTTATTTAAGTAAATGAAACAGTAATTGTGTTAAATAAAAGTCAAAATGAAGTATTTCTTAGTGTTCTGTTTGTTAGTTGTTCCTGCAATTATTCTGACAGTGGATAATGGTAAAATATATTTTTATATATGGGTCATAAATAGCGGTGTATTTTTAATACGTGGCATTATGTAAATTAAAAGTCTACTAAGGACGTTTGGTAATGCAAATAATAGTTTTTATTGATATCTAATGCAGGTTTTAATATAAATTATTTTGTGTGCAGGATTTGTACAAAAAATGCTTGAAGGTTTAAGTCAGGTTATGTCTAACATATGCACAAGATGAAGTTTGATATTTTGAATGAAAATTGATTAAAAATGCTTTTTATATGTATTCAAAATCATTAACAGGTTTATATTTGTATATTTGAAAATGTTTTTGACTTGTTTTTCTATTTTGTAGCAAAATTTGTGCAAGATGGATAAACATTTGATATGTGGAAGAAAATTTGTACGTAGTCCTGGTTTTTGAAGAAATAACTTTGTAATTTGATTTTGAAGTATAGGAAATTAGTAATGACTATATTTTATTCTTATTCAGGGCTTTATACATAAGGGTATTGCTGAAACATTTTGCACAAGGTGTAATTTTTTAAGTGTAACAGCTTCGTCATTTGGTTTTGTATAAATTTTCTTAGAAATATGTCAAACTTCTTATATAAGAGTAAAGAATAATGAATTCGAGGTGTATATGAAAGTACTTTTAATGCATTCTTATATATGAAGCCTCAAACCAGAATAAAATCCTCTCTAAGTTAATTCTTTGTAGCCCGAAAATTGATTACAGAGTTTTTAATTAATTTGGACTGCAAGAACTTAATAATGGCAAGATTTTATACTTATTTGATGTTTTATATATAAGAATATTTTTAAAACATCTCATGGGTACTACGAGTTTATTTTTCTTTACACTTATATAAGTATTAAAGTATGGACTGCATTAAAATAACTTCATAGATCCTTCGAAGCCTCTTTTTCTTTGGTAATTTTATCAATTTACAAGAAATATAAAAAATAATGTATTTGGAAGAAGTTTTGAACAATGTTCAAGATTTTAAATTAATAATTGTATAATAATGTTTTTGACTTACAGGAAATTATATTTAAGAAAAGAATGAAAACATAAAAAAATTCCAAATTCATTTTTCTTTATACTTTTCTTATTATAAAAATATAGACAGTATAAAAATACTTTTAAAGAGCCCTCGAGGTTTTTTTTATTTGCTAAATTCATAATTTTTTACAAGATATAAAAAATTTGATATATTTATATATAGAAATACATTTAAAACATTCTTGTAGGTACCCTGAATTAATTTTTATAGGTATAAAAATATAGATTGCATTAAAATACTTGCAAAGACCCTTCGAAGCCTTTCTTCTTTGCTAAATTCATAATTTTATACAAGATATAAAAAAGTTTGATATATTTATATATAAGAATACATTTAAAATATTTTTATAGGCCCTCTGAATTCATTTTTACAAGTATAAAAATATAGAATGCATGAAAATACTTGCATGGACACTTCGAAGCCTTTTTTCTTTAGTAAATTCATTTTTCAAGAAATTTAAGATATTTGGAAGAAGTTTTATACAATGTTCAAGTTTTTAAATTAATAATTGTATAATAATGTTTCTGACATACACAAAATTATATTTAAGAATAGATTTGAAACATTTTCAAAGATCCTCCAAATTTCTTTTCACATACTTTCTAATTATGAAAATATAAACTTTTAATTTATAAATATTAAAATACTTCCATAAACCCCTCGAAGCTTTTTTCTTGAGAAATTTGATATATTTATTTATAAGAATACATTTAAAATATTTTTATAGACCCCTTAAAACCATTTTTATAAGTATAAAAATATAGATTGCATTAAAATACTTTCAAAGACCCTTCGAAGTTTTTTTTCTTTAGTAAATTCATCATTTTTCAAGAAATTTAAGATATTTGGAAGAAGTTTCGAACAATGTTCAAGTTTTTAAATTAATAATTGTATAATAATGTTTCTGACATACACGAAATTATATTTAAGAATAGATTTGAAACATTTTCAAGGATCCTTCAAATTTCTTTTCACATATTTTTTAATTATAAAAATGTAAACTTTTAACTTATAAATATTAAAATACTTTCATAAACCCTTTTTCTTGAGAAATTTGATATATTTATTTATAAGAATGCATGTAAAACATTTTTATAGGCACTCTGAATTCATTTTTAAAAGTATAAATATATATAAACTGCATCAAAATACTTGCAAAGACCCTTCGAAGCCTTTTTTCTTTAGTAAATTCATCATTTTTCAAGAAATTTAAGTTATTTGGAAGAAGTTTCGAACAATGTTCAAGTTTTTAAATTAATAATTTTGTAATAAGGTTACTGACTTACAGGATATTATATTTAAGACTAGTATTAAACCATTTTCAAGGATTTTTCAAATTCATTTTTCTTTACACTTATATAAATATAAAAATATAGACAGTATAAAAATTATTTCAAAGACCCCTCGAAGCCTTTTTTCTTTGCTAAATTCATAATTTTTCACAAGATATAAGAAATTTGATATATTTATATATAGGAATACATTTAAAACATTTATATAGGCACTCTGAATTCTTTTTTATAAAATTAAAAATATAGGCTGCATTAAAATACTTGCATAGACTCCTCGAAGCCTTTCTTCTTTGCTAAAAACATCATTTTTCACAAGATATAAGAAATTTGATATATTTATATATAAGAAAACATTTAAAACATTTTTATAGACCCCTTAAAATCATTTTTATAAGTATAAAAATATAAGCAGCATTAAAACACTTTCAAAGACCCCTCGAAGCCTTTTTTCTTTGCTAAATTCATAATTTTGTACAATATATAAGAAATTTGATATATATATATATATATATATATATATATATATATAGGAATACATTAAAAACATTTATATAGGCACCCTGAATTTATTTTCATATGTATAAAAATAAAGACTGCTTTAAAACACTTTTATAGACTCCTCGAAGTCTTTTTTATGTGCTAAATATATCATTTCATATAAGATCTGAGAAATTTGATATGAATACAATTAAAATATCTACGAGTTTATTTTTCTTTACACTTATATAACAAATTTGTTAGATTTCTAAGAAAATTTATATAAAGACTAATTTTATTTAAGAAATAATTCTGTAATTAATTTTCAAACTACAAAAAATTGTCAACAAAAGGAATTTATATTGCTTATTAATTTAAAGACTGAATTCATCACTAAAAATAATTTTTTTTATACTGTTTTGTTAACTTTTTTTGAAAAACAATTTAAAAATTGGGGTTATTAGAAATATTTGCTTTCGAGGATGTATTATGAACAAAATAGAACAAAATTTTCTTTTCGATGTCAGGGAGGTTAGGTCTTGAGAAAAACTGATTTTTTAGAAACTTAGATGAAGACATTTATTTGGTTATGAATACTTAATAATAAACTAATGTTATTATAAATCATTAGAAAGCTAATTAAATTGACTACAAATCTGTATATAACGTTTCATAACATTTCAAACAAAATTAAATACAAAAAATGTCTGAAATTCAAAATTTAGTGTCTAGTCGTCAGCCATTTGTAGATTTCATTGGCTGCGTTTCTTTATATTTGGATCAAATTCTTAAATAATTTGTTTAAACGTGTATATGTTGTTATATATCATTAGAAAGCTAATTTAAATTGACTACAAATCTGTATATAACGTTTCATAACATTCCGAACAAAATTAAATACTAGAAATGTCTGAAATTCAAAATTTAGTGTTAAATATTTGCTTTTGAGGATGTATTATGAACAAATAGAACAAAATTTTCTTTTCGATGTCAGGGAGGTTGGGTCATGAGAAAAACTGATTTCTTAGAAAACTATTTTAGCTGACATATAATTGGTTATGAATACTTAATAATTTGTATTAATAAAAATAAAAATAGTAATATTGAAAATAAACAGACATAGAAAATCAAAAATATAAAGTGAATTCTTGTTAAAAATTGTAGAAAATATAAATCTTGTAAAAGGTTATCGTCTGATCTATTGAAAACACTATTGAAGAGTTCATAAAAATAAGACTGTTTGCTGCAAGAAGTCTTTTGAAAGTGCAATTTTGTGCAATGTATAACCAGAGCCAATTTTGAGTCTTATACATTTATGCAATTTAATATTTTCCTTTATTAATATTTATTTCTTTTATCCCCAGGTTCAAAACTTTGTGCCTATGCTGCCGAAGATGAATTAGAAGATGAACTTGTTGATGTTGAAGGCGAGAACGAAGATGGATCAGTAGTTGGAGAAGATGCACCGGATGATGAACTAGGTGAATCAACAGCATCACCGTTTGCTGATACTGTTGTACTTTTCACTAAACCAACTTCTACTGGATCCCAATTGGGTAATAAAGGAAAAATGAAATACTTTTGGTTTGGTGTTCAAATTTATTAATACTGATTCCTTTCTGTTGCAGAATTCCCTGCAGGAAAGCTTGTAGAATTCCTGGTCGGCTTCACAAACAAAGGTGAACAAGACTTTGTTTTGGAAACTCTGGAAGCATCTTTCAGGTAAGACAAATAATTCATAATCATCAACAATTTGTTAATAAAAATATGTTTTTTTATTAAACTTGTTTTTTATCAGGTATCCAATGGACTTCAACTACCATATCCAGAACTTTTCAACTTTGGCTTACAACCGTGTGGTGCCACCTAAACAAGAATCCACATTGGTGTACTCTTTTATACCAGCCGATGCTTTTGCTGGGAGGCCTTTCGGATTGAATGTTATTCTTAGCTACAGAGATGCCAGCGGGGCCAGCTTTTATGTGAGTAACCAGAAAACTTATAATTGTTTAAAATTGTAAGATTAATTGTTAAATATGCAAGTTTTCTTGAGACAAAATATATTTTTTGGAGTTCAACCAAAATTTCTATAGGTTGAACCAGATTTTTGTCTAGTTCTGGAGTTATTTTTATTGTGGGACGTTTTGGAGAGATTTTGTTGCAATAATTATATAGATATACATTTAAGGGATTTGGTAGTAAGATAAAATTATAAAATATATATGTTGTCTTGGGACGAAATGCATTTTTTTTGAGTTCAAAGTATTATGCACCAAAATTTCATTGTCGAACCAGATTTGTATTTGGTTTTATTTTTATTGTGGGAAATTTTTTGAGAGATTTTGTTCTAATAATTTTATGGATACACATTTAAAAGAATATAAAATAAGATAAAATTATAAAATATGCAGGTTGTCTTTGGGATTTTTTTGAGTTCAAATTGTACACACCAAAATTTTAATAATTTGGACAAGATGTTTGTCTAGTTCTGGAGTTATTTTTATTGTGAGAAATTTTACAAGGGATTTTGTTGTAATAATTAGGTGAATGAACCTTTAAGAGATTTGGTAATAAGATAAAATTATAAAATATGTATGTTGTCTTGGGACGAAATTTATTTTTTTGAGTTCAAAGCGTACTCACCAAAATTTCTGTAGGTCGAACCAGAATTTTGTCTATTTTTGGAGTTATTTTTATTGTTAGAGATTTTAGAGAGATTTTGTAATAATAATTTTATGGATACATATTTAAGAGATTTGGTAATAAGATAAAATTATAAAATATGCATGTTGTCTTGGGACAAAATGTATTTTCTGGCGTTTGAAATGTATGGGCCCAAAATCTAATTGTTGAACCAGATTTGTATTTGGTTTTATTTTTTATTGTGAGAAATTTTACAAGAGATTTTGTTGTAATAATTTTGTGGGTGCACATTTAAAAGAATGTAAAATAAGATAAAATTAAAAAATATGCAAGTTGTTTTGAGATAAAATGTATTTTTTGGAGTTTAAAGAGTGCACACCAAAATTTCAATAATTCGGACAAGATTTTTGTCTAGTTCTGGAGTTATTTTTATTGTGGGAAATTTTAGAGATTTTTTTGTAATAATTATATGGATACACTTTTGAAAGATCTGGTAATAAGATAAAATTATAAAATATGCAAGTTGTCTTGGGACAAAATGTATGTTCTAGTGTTTGAAATGTACGCACCAAAAATTTCGTTGTCGAACCAGATTTGTATTTGGTTTTATTTTTATTGTGGGAAATTTTACGAGAGATTTTGTTCTAATAATTTTATGGATGCACATTTAAAAGAATGTAAAATAAGATAAAATTATGAAATATGCATGTTGTCTTGGGACGAAATGTATTTTTTTGAGTACAAAGTGTACACACCAAAATTTCATTGTCGAACCCGATATGTATTTAGATTTATTTTTATTGTGGGAAATTTTACGAGAGATTTTGTTGCAATAATTATATGGATACACATTTAAAAGAATGTAAAATAAGATACAATTATAAAATTTGGTGGTTGTTTTGGGACGAAATGTATTTTTTTGAGTTCAGTTTTTCAAAATTTCGTTGCAAAATCAGATTCGTGTTTAGTTTTAGTTTTATTTTTATTGTGGGAAGTTTTGGAGAGGTTTTGTTGTGATAATTATATGGAAGCATATTTAAGAGATTTGGTTTAAAGATAAAATTATAAAATATGCAAGTTGTCTTGAGACAAAATGTATTTTTTTGAGTTCAAAGAGCACGCACCAAAATTGACCAATATAGGTCGAACCTGATTTTTATCTAGTTCTGGAGTTATTTCATTCTGAGAAATTTTAGAGAGATTTTGTTGTAATAATTAGGTGAATGTATATTTAAGAGATTTGGTAATAAGATAAAATTATAAAATTTGGTGGTTGTCTTGGGACAAAATCTCTTTTTTTGAGTTACAAGAGTATGCCCCAAAATTTCGTTCTCAAATCAGATCTGTGTTTAGTTTTAGTTTTATTTTTGTTGTGAGGAATTTTAGAGGTTTTTCTTTGTAATAATTAGGTGGATGCACATTTCAGAGATTTGGTAATAAGATAAAATTATAAAATTTGCTGGTTGTCTTGGAACAAAATGAATTTTTTGGGGTTTGAAACGTACGCACCAAAATTTCTATAGATTGAACGAGATTTTTGTCTAGTTCTGGAGTTATTTTTATTGTGAGAAATTTTAGAGAGATTTTGTTCTAATAATTTTATGGATACACATTTGAAAGAATGTAAAATAAGATAAAGTTGTCTTAGGACAAAATGTATTTTCTGGGTTTTAAAATGTTCGCACCAAAAATTTGATTGTCGAACCAGATTTGTATTTGGTTTTATTTTTATTGTGGGAAATTATGAAGAGCTTTTGTTGTAATAACTACCTGGATGCAGATTTAGGAGATTTGGTAGCAAGATAAAATTATAAAATATGCAAGTTGTCTTGGGACAAAATGTATGTTCTAGTGTTTGAAATGTACGCACCAAAAATTTCGTTGTCGAACCAGATTTGTATTTGGTTTTATTTTTATTGTGGGAAATTTTAGAGTGATTTTGTTGTAATAAGTACATGGATGCACATTTAGAAGAATGAAAAATAAGGTAGAATTACAGAATTTGATGGTTGTCTAGGGACGAAATGTATTTTTTGGAGTTCAAAGTGTTATGCACCGAAATTTCTATAAGTCGAACCAGATTTTTGTGTATTTCTGGAGTTATTTTTATTGTGGGAAATTTTAGAAAGATTTTGTTTTAATAATTATTGGGATACACATTTAAGAGTCTGTAAAATAAGATGAAATTATAAAATATGCAGGTTGCCTTGGGACGAAATGTATTTTTTGGAGTTCAAAGTGTACTTACCAAAATTTTTGTAGGTTGAACCAGATTCGTGTTTAGTTTTAGTTTTATTTTTATTGTGGGAAATTTTACGAGAGATTTTGTTGTAATAATTTTATGGATGCACATTTAAAAGATTTGGTAATAAGGTAAAATTATAAAATGCGTATGTTTTCTTGGGACAAAATGTTTTTTTTGTGTTCAAAGTGTAAACCAAAATTTCTATAGGTCGAATCGGATTTTTGTCTATTTCTGGAGTTATTCAGATTCATGTTTAGTTTTAGTTTCATTTTTATTATGGGAAATTTCGGAGAGATATAGTTCTAATAATTTGATGGATGCATATTTAAAAGAATGTAAAATAAGATAAAATTATAAAATTTGGTGGTTGTCTTGGGACGAAATATATTTTTTAGAGTTCAAACAGTACTCACCAAAATTTCATTGTCGAACCTGATATGTATTTAGGTTTATTTTTTTTTGTGGAAAATTTTACGAGAGATTTTGTTGTAATAATTTTATGGGTGCACATTTAAAAGAATGTAAAATAAGATAAATTTATAAAATATGCAAGTTGTCTTGGAACGAAATGTATTTTTTTTTAAGTTCAAACAGTATGCACCAAAATTTCATTTTCGAATCAGATTTTTGTCTAGTTTTAGATTTATTTTTATTGTGGGAAATTTTAGAAAGATTTTGTTCTAATAATTTTATGGATACATATTTAAAAGATTTGGTAATAGGATAAAATTATAAAATTTGCTGGTTGTCTTGGGAAGAAATTTAGTTTTTTGAGTTCAAAGAGTACACACTAAAATTTCATCGTTGAACCAGATTTGTATTTGGTTTTATTTTTATTGTGAGAGATTTTAGAGAGATTTTGTTGCAATAAAGATATAGATGCACATTTAAGAGATTTGGTAATAAGATAAAATTATAAAATATGCAAGTTGTCTTGGGCCAAAATGTATTTTTTGGAGTTTGAAACGTTTGCACCAAAATTTCAATAACTCAACCAAAATTTGATTAGTTTTATTTTTATTGTGGGAAATTTTAGAGAGACATTGTTGTATTAATTATATGGATACACATTTAAGAGAATGTAAAATAAGATAAAATTATAAAATATGCAAGTTGTCTTAGGGCAAAATGTATTTTCTGGGATTTGAAATTTACGCACCAAAATTTTATTGTCGAATTAGGTTTGATTTGGTTTTAATTTTATTATGGGAAATTTGAGAGAGATTTTGTTGTAATAATTGGATGTATGCACATTTAAAAGAATGTAAAATAAGATAAATTGTAAAATATGCAAGTTGTCTTGGGCCAAAATGTATTTTTTTGAGTTCAAAGTGTTATGTACCAAAATTTCCTTGACGAACCAGATTTGTATTTGGTTTTATTTTTGTTGTGGGAAAGCTGAGACTTTTTGTTCTAATAACTTTATGGATACACATTTAAAAGAATGTAAAATAAAATAAAATAATAAAATTTGGTGGTTGTCTTGGGACGAAATGTATTTTTTTGAGACCAAAATGTACACACCAAAATTTCTATAGATCGAACCAGATTTTTGTGTATTTCTGGAGTTATTTTTATTGTGGGAAATTTTACAAGAGATTTTGTTCTAATAATCTTATGGATACACATTTAAAAGAATGTAAAATAATATAAAATTAAAAAATATGCAAGTTGTCTAGGGCCAAAATGTATTTTTTTGAGTTCAAAGTGTTATGTACCAAAATTTCCTTGACGAACCAGATTTGTATTTGGTTTTATTTTTATTGTGGGAACTTTCAGAGAGATTTTGTTCTACTAATTTTGAGGATACACATTTAAAAGAATGAAAAATAAGATAAAATTATAAAATTTGTTGGTTGTCTTGGGATAAAATGTATTTTTTGGAGTTCAAAGTGTTATGCACCGAAATTTCTATAAGTCGAACCAGATTTTTGTGTATTTCTGGAGTTATTTTTATTGTGGGAAATTTTAGAAAGATTTTGTTTTAATAATTATTGGGATACACATTTAAGAGTCTGTAAAATAAGATAAAATTATAAAATATGCAGGTTGCCTTGGGACGAAATGTATTTTTTGGAGTTCAAAGTGTACTTACCAAAATTTTTGTAGGTTGAACCAGATTCGTGTTTAGTTTTAGTTTTATTTTTATTGTGGGAAATTTTACGAGAGATTTTGTTGTAATAATTTTATGGATGCGCATTTAAAAGATTTGGTAATAAGGTAAAATTATAAAATGCGTATGTTTTCTTGGGACAAAATGTTTTTTTTTTGTGTTCAAAGTGTAAACCAAAATTTCTATAGGTCGAATCGGATTTTTGTCTATTTCTGGAGTTATTCAGATTCATGTTTAGTTTTAGTTTCATTTTTATTATGGGAAATTTCGGAGAGATATAGTTCTAATAATTTGATGGATGCACATTTAAAAGAATGTAAAATAAGATAAAATTATAAAATTTGGTGGTTGCCTTGGGACGAAATATATTTTTTTAAGTTCAAACAGTACTCACCAAAATTTCATTGTCGAACCCGATATGTATTCAGGTTTATTTTTTTTTGTGGAAAATTTTATGAGAGATTTTGGTGTAATAATTTTATGGGTGCACATTTAAAAGAATGTAAAATAAGATAAAATTATAAAATTTGGTGGTTGCCTTGGGACGAAATGTATTTTTTTGAGTTCAAAGTATACGCACCAAAATTTCAATAATTTGGACAAGATTTTTGTTTAGTTTTGAAGTTATTTTTATTGTGAGAAATTTAAGAGAGATTTTGTTCTAATAATTTTATAGATGCACATTTAAGAGAATATAAAATAAGATAAAATTATAAAGTATGCAAGTTGTCTTGGAACAATACATATTTTCTGGGTTTTGAAATAAACAAGTCGTCGTGAGTCTTTTTTCCAATTTTGGTCTCAAACGATTCAAAACGACTTGAAACATCAAAAAATCCAAAAACAAGCAACTTTCTTATTTGTATCTATTACTATAAGTATATATTCCCCTTTTAGCATGCAGTCTACAACGAGACAGTCCAAATCACAGAAGTCGAGGAAGGTCTCGATGGAGAGACTTTCTTCTTGTACGTTTTCTTGGTGGGACTTGTAGTCTTGCTTTTGGTTCTTGGACAACAGTTCTTGATCAGCAAAGGCGGTAAGAGGTCTCAATCTGCCAGCTCGAAGAGGAAGATCGAAACTGGCACCAGGGACAACCCTAATGATGTCGATTTCGATTGGCTGCCGAAGGAAACTTTGAACCAACTCAGTAAGTGATAATAATAATAATAGTAATATATATATATATATATATATATATATATATATGGTTGTCAAAAATCTCCCTTCCGCTTTTTTGCTCTTGTTTTATACAATAAGGCGGTTTAATACAAAAAGGCGGAAGGGAGATATTTGACAACCTATTATATATATATATATATACTAGCTGGCCCGGCAAACGTTGTTTTGCTAAGTAAGGTATATTCTAAACAATTTCTAGAGAATCAAAACTATCAATACTTTAAGTGTATAAGGATGTGTTGTTTCAATGCTATATACAATGAGGTATTATAAAAACAATTATAAATCCCATTAGTTTGTCTATATTTTGTCAATACAATCAAACTGGAAGTTTTATACACTTTCTATAGAAAACACGGTATAATCCAATCCAAGTATTTTTAGGTCTTTATACTTATTGATTACGTTTCAAGTTTTTCAGATTCTTTTTGCATTCTGAATTTTGTGTATAATTATAAATAATACTACTGAGCTTATACCAAAATTTCAAATTTCTACGAGGAGAGATAGAAAATGAATTAAGTATTTCTTCTTTGACCTGCTTTTTGAAAAGTTTTAAGTAACATTCGATGAATTAAAGTAAATTTAATAAAAAGTATATATGTAGAGCAGGGCGAGACACAAAGGTCCAATTTGACTGTGAGCAAATATAAACTATATTATGAAAACTAAATCAATTATATCACAACAAATAACATATTTCAAACGAACAATTATCTGACTACGTTCAGTAAAACTGCTAGCTACTTCATCATTGTAAAAATGTCCTTTTTTGAAAATTTGTTATCTAGACCTTTTTACTCTATAGGCGGAGTAACTTGGAACGTCCAGGTCGCAAACGGGTTTAATGTCTTATTTTAATTTTAAAAGTATTTTACAAAATAATTACACTTTTAACTAATGCTAAAAAACTAACAACGGAAGAAAATACTTTTATTATGGATTTTCAAAGATTACCGTTTATCTCCCGATAGCAAAGTCATGAGAATCAAGGTTATAGCTGGTTATACATCTTTTTCCCTCTACTTTCAAATATTGTTGTTAAACAATGCTTAACTTTACTGGTTTTTCACACATCGGTGGTGGACCTTTTTAACCCCGTACCTTCATATATTACTATCTACCTAGAAAATCTTTTATGAATACCAATGAGTATATAATTATACAAATGAGATCTTTCAGAGCACCGTGTTTGAGAAAAATATGCCAAAAAGTGCATTTTCATAATAACATTTCAAAAATGTTGTTATTTGAGCTTCTAATAACACTTGCGGCCCGTTTACTAACGATTTTGTATATAAATATAACTACGAACAAAACTACTTACTACAATTTAATCACAATTAAATAATATTCACGTAAAACATCCTATTAAACGTAATTGAACATCATCTGTCGAAAACGTTTGACATTTGACGTATTAGCCACCGTCGATTGTTTTCCAATTACGCTTCTACAAAAATGTTCAAATTAAAAATGTAAAGTCTCAACGCGATTTTGAAATAATATTTCACCTTTTGGACTTTCTCTGGATTGGCACGAATTTTTCAAGACTAAGACTGGCCAAATCGGTTTAGCCGTTTTCGAGTTTTACTTGGACATTTGAAACAGAGCTCCATTTTTATATATAAGAATATATATGTATATATATATATATATATATATATATATATATATAAATCAATTTTTTTTCCTTTAGGTAAGTCTCCAAAGGCGCCCAAACAGAGCCCGAGGCAAAGAAAAGTTAAAAGGTCAGTCGGTTCCGATGACTAGAGTGTTTTGAATTTTTTTTTATTTCTTTGATTTTTTTTCATGAGTTAGCAATAACAATACTAATTGTCATCGTGTGACTGTGTGAGCGTAAATAATTTATGCGAGTGATCACATAAAAACTATTTTTTTTTTTGAACAGAACAAATTAATTAAAGCAATATAAAGGTAGGGGGCACGATTATAAAAGATATTTTGTTGGAATGAGAGATATATTTCTATTTGAGACTTTGGGAGTAAGTCTATTGGAATGATTTAAGTCTTGTACCAAGCCAAGTATTTTAATCAAAGTTCTAGTTACAATGGGACAAGATAATTCATTTTTCGATTATGATGATATTTACTATTGAAACAAAAAATAAAATTGATCCAATAAATTCTTTTACAAATAAACAAAGCAAAAACAACCTATCAAAGTGATCTTTCTGATTAATATTTTGATTCACAATAATACTCAAATTTAAAATAAAGTTTTGTGTATATATATAAACTCTTTGCACTTTGATAGTTTGCTTGTTGTTTTTGAAAAACTATTGTATTTTGTTTAAAAAATTTCTTGACAATATAGAGCAATTAATTTACAACTAATAATTTAAAATATATTCTGATAAAAATTATCAATTACAATCGTGCCTCCTTGTTTCTTCAAATTTTGTGTTTTTTCTTTTCAATTTCAAATTGATAAATTATCTATTTACTTTAATTGACTCAGAAAACCATTTAGAGTGAAATCGGATCGTCCATATATACATATATAAATATATTTATAATAGTTATTTTATAAGATGTGATTTTGTACTGGTTTTAAGTTTAAATTAAAGAAGAGAGAAAAAAGTGGAAACAGGTTTGTTTTATTTTATTTATATATTTATTATTTATTAACTTCCGTAGGGTAAGTTATTGTAATGGGCCGAAAATCGAAATTGAAAATTTTTACATTTCTCGACGTTTTGAAGGTTTCTGAACGTTTTGGCATACACCAGAAAAAATGGATGTGTGTGTGTGTGTTTTGTGTATCCGCATTTTTTCGTCCACGTTTTCGGGCGCACGGATCAACCGATTTGAATGGTTCAAAAAACATTCGATTCCTATTGATAGGGAAAAGAGCTGATTAGTTTTTGGCAAAGGCAGGTCCAACCGTTACGGAGACACGGAACAAAGAGTGCAGAAAATACAAATCGAGTTTTTGAGAGAACGGAGTATCCGATTTGAATGATCTAAAAAACATTCAATTTGTAATGATTGGGAGAAGAGGTGATTAGTTTTTGCTAAAGACAGGTCGCGCCATTTCGAAGATACAGAGCTAAAAGTTCAAAAAATGACAGTTTTTGAGTGAACTGAGCGTCTGATTTGAATGATCTAAAAAACTTTTTGCTTGTATTGACAAAACAATTGCCTTTTGAGGGTAAAAACTTATTACATCTTTTTTTATTTTCCATAAAATATTTTTGTAATTTTAGATTGAAAATTGAAAAAATTACCCAGGCTAAGTACAGTCTAAGTGCCACTCTGGTACAAATGTTTACCCAAGTGCATTTATGTGCTGGAGCACTTTTCCAATTTTGTAAAAACTATTGAAAAATGTGAAAATGCCGCCAAGTTAAGTACAGTATAAGTGAAAATGTCGCACAGAATTATTTGCAAATGCGTTTAGACTGTGACTATATGGGAGCACATTTTCAATTTTGTGTAAATTAGGCAACTATTTTTTTTTTTTTTTGAAATTGAATTCGAAATGATTGGCGATAAATTGATTGATTTATGATTTACATTTGATTTGCTCAGATATAACAAGATAGCAAAGATAATGAAAGTTACAGCATTTGTAATAATATATTTGAAAACGTCGAAAATTTCTCGAATATTTCATTATGGGACGGGAAGTTCCAGCAATTTGTCTTAAGGCACAATGCCATACACCACTAGTTATATATTTAATTTGAGTATGAGAGTTTTTAGAAATTTATTTAAAATCCATACGTTTCGGATAGCATCTTAGCCTTCATTCAGTGGCAATCAATTTAACTATAAAAATTAGAAGTAAATAAATAATATGTAAGAAAATTCATAGAAAAACAATAATATTAATAATAATAATAAATGACTTACAATTTTGTATTCTAATTGATGATAAAACACTCGAATAAACATGAATAACTTAACAAGTTGTCAAAACTATGTATGTATTTACTATTCGAAGTCTAAGATAGAAATATCACGTTTATTCTTGAAACAGTTCTTAACATGTGTTCCATTTTTACGAGAAATTTAAAAAGCGATGAGATCTTGTTACTTTTTAAGAAATTTAGGAACCACGTGTTTGTTTCGTTCAGGACCGTATTGCCGAATCGTTTCGGCTATAATCCTAGCCTTCATTCTGTGGAAGCTAACCAAACCAAATTTAGTAAATGTATTTTATAAAGTATATAGTTTTTAATCAGATATAAATGTTTGCGGTGGATGACTCTTACCACTTCGTGTGAATATATTACATAACAATCGGTCAAGCTATTTTGGAGCTTTAACTTCAGAAAATTTTAAACAAAAGAAACTGAAAAACATTCACAAAAAGTAGGACAATTGTTCAGTTATCGAGTTGCATATAAAATTACTGGATTACTAAAACGACTATTACAAAATAAGCTGGAGGGTGAAAATTTAAGGTCGTATATATTCTTTTTGCAATATTTAAAATAAAGCATGTTTTTGGATTAACTCTGCTTTTTTACAGTTTGTGCTTTTGGCTTGTACTAAAGGCGGCAGATTTTATTCATTTGTTTCACATTTTATTTTGTTTCTATATGCAGGTCGAAGAAATCTAAAAACTAGAAGATTGCATATTTAATAGTGTAATTTAAATATTTATAATTTGCAAGTGCAAGGCTGTGGCTGATACATCTTACAAATAATAGTTTTAGAAGAAAATGTACAAAGTAAAGAAATAAAGTAGGAGAAAATAAGTAAAGGAGTATCTAGTACAAAATGGTAAATTTTAATTTAATTTAAACTTATATCTAACTTATAAATAATTTCTAAAGTTATCATCAATTCAAAGCAATGCATATTAATAATAGACGATGAAGGAAGATGAATATTGTTTCCACATTTCACAATCTTTTATCTATACTGAATATTTATATCCATAAATATGTTTACATACAACAGTTTCAATTAATTATCTATCAATGATTATAAATCCAATCAAATATTTTTATCTATTAAATACCTTCAGAAGAATTTATTAATTATGATGCATAGAAAATATTTCCAATGCATAAATATTTATACTAAACAAAATCTGTGAATGTCGCCAAACAAAATTTAGAATTAATCTGTTTTATCTGTGGAATGGAATTTAGATATTTTGGTAAATGAAATAATTTGGAAATGTAGTTTGTATTTATATTGTTCAGTGCAATTTAAACTTTTCAATAGAACACACAGTAATTGAATTAATTTTTTTTTTAAATAATTTTAATATATTATTTAGCTCTGTTATGAAAATTAAACAACAATAATAATAGGAGTTTGTGCCAGGGGTGAAAATTTAAGGTTGTATGTATTTTTTTTTAGATATAATAGTAGATATAAGTGTATGTGGTGTAGGAAAAATAAATGTTAGTTGATTTTTAATCCTGCTTGAATATAAATATTAAAGTTTTGTTAAAGGGTAACTCGATGTGATAAATATTTCATTGATAACAGTTTTTAGCAAGACACTATTACTAATTATATCTTTTATCTACAATTTTATTTTGCAATAAACTGTGTGACCATCTTTTTTATAATTTACGTTCCATTTTTACGAGTAATTTAAAAAGCGATGAGATCTTGTTACTTTTTAAGAATTTTAGAAACCACGTGTTTGTTTCGTTCAGGGAGCTATTAACTTCGGAAAGTTCTCTCATATGTCACCCATAAACTGAACTGATTTTGAAAATTTAAAAACAATTCTAAAGATGTTTTGGATATCAGTAGGGAATCATGCTGATTAGTTTTTGGTAAAGATCAGCCAGACCGTTTTGACAATTTTAGTTAATAGAGCACACTATAGATAAAAGAAGAGTATATAGGAGCACACTAAGCCACTTTTCAAATTTAAACAAATGTGTAACTTATTGTAATGAAATTATAATTTATTATTTATATTTTACAAATTAGGACTGGAACACAGCGTTGTTATATAATATCTATTTTATCAGACACCAGGCCAGTAAATTTATACATTTAAAAATTAATTTTATCATTGCTTCTAATACAAATATAAACTTTTGAAATTTCATAAATGCCGCCATTTTTCAAACTCTTTCTATACATGCCGCCATTTTTAAAACAGAACTGTCAACGATCATATCGACATTACGAAAATAAATAATTATACAAATAAATGCAATTTCCATTATACACAGTAATATTAAACCTTCATACAACATTCTTATAATATTATAATAATAATTATACATACATTATTATTTGAATATTAAAATTGTTCACAATCTTTTATCACAGTCTTACTGAAACACGTACAGATGTCACGACTTGTACATTGGTACACCTGCAACGAACATATAGACGAAAATATTAAACAAAACTTTAAAAAAACATAATTTTTACACAAAAACTCCGCAAAATTCTGTTATTACTACTTTAACCATTTTTATTACCATAAATTAAGTAATTTTATTATTATTATCGCCCACGTGTATGTAAGTCCTTTTTGTGCAACAAGTGTTTGACATTTGTGACAGTTTCCGAAAGGAGAGGGATCGTGTAACAAGTGCTAACCGGCATGGGAGGAAAAGATAATTTTAAATTAATTTAAAACATAAGTTGCAATGGTTTTGGAGTCTTAGATGTAAGTTATTAAATGGTGATTTAGTGGGTAAATGTTTTGTGTTTGTTGTAAAGGAGATATTTAAGGTTTTGTGAGGGGTTTTTGACAGCTTCGACCTTCGAAACATATGTGAGTATTATTGATAAGGTTAATATTGTGTATATATGTGTATTTGTATATATATATATATATATATATATAATTGAAAATATTTTTACGTGTATTTTAATAAATTAATTAATTATTAATAATTAATTAATTGACAGTTCCATAAATCAAAATGTCGGTTTCAACAGAAGTTTGTTTAAAGCAATAGAATTTGTTTAAAATATTTATTTATTTAATAAAAGTGAGGAAAATACTAATTTTATAAGATTAATGTTTGTTGGAATATACAAACCCATTTAAAAATATACTTATGCTATTAAATCTTAATTATTTTTATTTTATATTAATTATTGTAAAAATTTAATTGACAGTTCTAAATTCAAAATGTCGGTTCAACAGTTGTTTGTTTAAAAATAATAATATTTTGTTTAAATTAATTATTTGACAAAGAATACTAATTATATAGTTCTAATATTTGTTAAAATATTAAAAACCAATTGAAAATATATATACATACTATTAAATTCTAATTATTCTTATTCTAATTATCTATATTAATTATTGTAAAATTTAGTTGACAGTTCTAAAAACAAAATGTCGGTTCAACAGTATTTTGTTTAAAAAAAAATAGTATTTTATTTAAAATATATATTTATTTAGTATAGAAATACTTATTTTATGATCCTAATATTTTTATTAAAATCCAATTAAAATTATTATAAAATTTTAATTACCATTATATTAAGGCTTAAAATTCATTCAAACTCAATTGGGTCTTTTTAGCATTTTTCAAAATTTTTGTTTACTTTTGGTTATATTTTATAATTTCTGGGTATTATTCAGAATTTTGCAACATTTAGTTTATTTTTGGTTCTTTTCCAGCATTTTTGGAAAATTTGTTTGATTTTGATTCTTAATTAATAGTTTGTGAGAATTTTCAGCATTTTGTAATATTTAATTCATTTTTGCATTTTTTTTTCAGCATTTTTGAGACTTTTGTTTACTTTTATTAACGTTTTTATTAGTTTTATTAACATTTAGTTCATTTTCGGTCCTTTTCCAGTATTTTTGGAAATCTTGTTTATTTTTTAATCCTTTTCATAATTTCTGAGTATTTTTTAGCATTTTGTGATATTTAGTTAATTTATGAGACTTACCAGCATTTTTTATTTTACCAAATATGAAAAGATCCAAAAATAATCAAAAGTCCCAAAAATTAACGAAATATCACAAAATACTGAAAACTAATCAGAAAAAATATACAGAAACAAACAAAAGTTCCAAAAATGCTGAAAAAAGACAAGAAATTAACTGGAAATGCTGGAAATTAACTGGAAAAAGCAAAAACTGAACTAAATTTCTCAAAAATGCTAGAAAAAAGTCTGAAATGATGAAAAATGTCCCAAAACAAACAAAAGCTCCCAAAATGCTGAAAAGGATTCAAATATGAACTAAATAACACTAAATGCTGAAAATACTCAGAAATGATAAAAATATCTAAAAACAAACAAAAGTCCCAAAACTGCTGAAAAAAGACAAGAAATTAACAAAATTTCTCAAAAAATTCTGGAAAATACTCTGAAATAATATCAAAAAACAAATACGTTTTAAGTCTCAAAAATTCTGCCTAATTTTATTTGAGGGAATTCTTTATTTTAAAACGGGAAAAGAAAATTAATCCTTGTTCAGAAAACAAAATCAAAATTAGTAAATAATAAAAATTATATAAAATTCAATTTTGTTTAAGTATCCTCATCCTTGTCCCTCTACCAAAAATCTTCTTTTCGAACACAATGGAGTTAGTTAATGTTTTTATAATGCGCTTAACATTTTTTTTGCCTTCGTTTTCTAATTCAAAAAATCCTTTATCCTTATGAATAAGCGTGAATGAGCTCCGACTGACTTTTTCATACATAATTCAAAAGGTCCTTTTTTCTTTGTATTATGCCTGTTTTTGGTTTTTAGTTTTTGTCTTGAAAGGACACTATGGGGTGTGTCTGCACAATAATAGACAATTTGTGGACCACTATTTTGTTGAATTTATTCGTTAATATTAAGGTGGTGGAATCTCCGTAGCCGTGAAGTAGGAGTAGGAGCTTTGGACTTGCAACCTGAGATGAAAAGATGGATATAAAATCTCGTTAACTTTCGGTGGGGCAAGTTCTAGTAATCGCAAAAAAATCGAAAATGAAAATTTTTATATATCTTTACGTTTCAGAGGTTTCTGAGTATTTTGGCATACCTTAGAAAAAAATGTATGTGTGTGTATGTGTGTGTGTGTGCGTGTGTGTGCGTGTGTGTATGTGAGTCGGATACAAATTTTCGTCGACGATTTCGGAAACACGGATAAAGCGTTTGAATAATTCAAAAAACATTCGATTTGTATTGATAAGAAGACGTGCTGATTAGTTTTTGACGAAGGCAGGTCTAGCCGTTCCGAAGATATGGGGCAAAAAGTGCCAAAAACGGTAACTCAGTTTTTAAGAGATCGGAGCGTCCGATTTGAACAATTCAAAAAACATTTTACGTGTATTAACAAGATGAAGAACTGATCAATTTTTGGAAAGGAAGGTGCAACTACTTCGGAGATATGGAGAAAAAAGTAACAAAATGAGCCATTTGGCAGTCAAAAATGAACATTAGACATATGCACATCAAATTATCAGATATTTTATAGAGATTTTAACAATAAGTATACATTTAGTTTACTTACTTAATTTCTATGAGTTCCGTACCAAGGCTTATCCGTTAGACGGCGGCGCGGCGCTTACGCGCTTCGATATTTCGTCTCTATGCAGTTAAAGCAGTTCAAAATACACTTTTCTTCAAAAAGTCTTTTTTTCAAAAAAAGTAAATTTTTGTCAAAAATTTATAGTTTCTCAAAAATCTATTTTTTCTGAGTAATTTTTTTTCAAAAACGTTAATCTTTTAAAAAAAATAATAATTTTCGGTACGGGAAGTTCTAGCAATTTGTCTTAAGGCAAGTTGCCATGCGCCCCACTAGTTTTAAATTGTCTTTGTTTTACGGGTATCGTAATAAAGAAAGTGCATCGAATATTTTTCGAACTTTTCAAACAAACAAAAAAATCATCTATTAACGATTTGCGCAAATCCTCCCCCATCCCTCGTTAACTTGTCCACTTGTCCACTTGAACTTAATCCCGTTCCCTGGATTTATTTACCATTTCGGATGATTTATGACACGTTTTGCTTGGTGCTTAAAGTTTGATTTTACACCTTTACTACCGAGAAAAACACTCGAGAAGACAGTGGGATTCTCAAGTGGGCCCCCATTGTTGCCATTTAGCATTTATTGTCCTGCACAAAATGCACAATGCCATTAAAGGACGAACCATGAAAGAAAGGACGACCGAGGTATGTGAGAACTTTTTGGGAGAAATAGATAGACAACTGGAATGCAAGAATACCTACTTGAAATCATTAACATCCAAATCGACGAAAATAATAAACAATAGTTATTATAAGGTTATTTATCAAAGTTCTATTCTATTATGAAAAGTTTAAAAATTAAAAAAGCGTACACTGATTAAAAAGTTCGAAAATAAATCAAAAACAGGCGGTGTAAGTCAAATTGCTGGACCTGCTTATACCATAATTTAATTTTTTTATTGAAAAAATCAGATTGTCTTGAGAATTTTATTTTATTTTTAACATTTTTGAATTTTTTGAAAAAGAAAAAAACTTTTTTGAGCCATTTATGATTTTTGGAATCCATTCAAGTCGGTTTGACCGCTAAATGGCATTTTTCTCAAAAATATAATCAATTTTTCATTTTCTCATTGCAATTGATATAATAATAATAAATAATAAATGGTAGTCTGCCCGAAGGCAGTTCTACAAATAAATGATTCCCTTACCCTTTAACCTGTTATCATTATTCCCCTTCCCTATTTTTTTTCTATTTTGCAATTGATATATTACCATAAATGGTCAAAAATTCCTACAAATAATCACAAGCTGACAAAAATTATCACTAAGCTCAAAAAATTATAAAAATTATTAAAAACTTCTAACATGTACCAAAATGACCCAAAAAAGGTGAAAGGGTTTATAAAGGAAAAATAATCAAATATTTCAAATATGAACAAACATTCTTAAACATGATAAAAAATTATCAAAAGAGCTCAAATCAACAATCATGTCCCAAAAATTCAGTGGTCAGAGATGGTCAAAAAGTCCCAAAAATTTATAGAAAAATTCTAAAAAAAATGAAAAGCTGTCAAGTACATTTTTATTGTTTTTTGGGTATTTTGATTAATTATTTACATTATTAACATTTCTTCAAGTTTCAGAGGTTTCTGAACATTTTGGCATAGCTCAGAAAAAATTGTATATGTGTGTGTGTATGTATGGATACAATTTTTTGTCCACGTTTTCGGGCGCACGGTTCAACCGATTGATAGGGAGATGTGCTGATTACTTTTTGGCAAAGGCAGGTCCAACAATTACGGATATACAGAGCAAAGAGTGCAGAAAATACAAGTTTTGAGAGAACGGAGTATCGGATTTGAATGATCTAAAAAACATTCAGTTTGTGTTTGATTAGGAGAAGTTGTGATTAGTTTTTGGCAAAGGCAGGCCTACCCGTTTTGGAGATACAGAGCTAAATGTGCAAAAAATGGCAGTTTTAGAGAGAACTAAGCGTCCGATTTAAAGGATTCAAAGAACTTTCTGCTTGTCTTAACAAAATAATTGATTTTGGAAAAAAAAATTTTGATTTCAACTTTTTTTTAAAAAAAACAAAAATTGTGTATCGAAAATAAATCAGATTTTATTTTTAATTCTGACGAAAGTTCTAATATACTTTAAACAAATAAATTCAACTTTGCAATTCAGTTTATATAATTCTTATATTAGACAATGTTACAATATTTATTTATAATAATCTATTTGAAAACATTTAATATTTCTCGAATATTTCGTTACGGCACGGGAAGGTCTAGCAATTTGCCTAAAGGAACGATGCTATACACCACTAGTTTTTGTTTTTTTAAATCAACTTTTAGGATATGCGTCTAGATATTCTCAAAAATTAACATATATTCTTAAAAGTCTTCAAGAAATTTCAAAAATAATCAAAAAGTCAATAGCTATCAATAGTTCTCAATAATGATCTAATCGTTGCAAAAATAGTCAAAAAAGATCTAAAATAATCAATGAGTTCCGGAAATGTTCAAAAAGTCCCAGAAATAATTAAAAGAGCTCGGACATTATATAATTTTATCAAAATAGGTCAACAATATCCAGAGTCCCAGTCAAAGAGATTCAGAATGTCCAAGAATTTCTTAAAATGATTTAAAAAAAAAATGATAAAAAAAAAGTTCGAACAAGATAAAATTTCTTCGATAGAGCTCAAAAATTATGTAATTGTGCCATAATGTCTCAGGATTGACCATCAAAAGTTCACAAAAATGATGAAGATTTCCAAAAATGTATTTATTATTAAAAAACTCTCTACCATTTTCTTTTATTAAAGACTATCATATCTAGAGTTCTGGACCAATTTCATAAGGACTTTAACGACCAATTTAATAAACATTTTTTCTATAAAAAAGCACCTTAACCTTCTACCATATTATATAATTTATAATAATATTACTAATTATAAGATGTTCAAAAACTTTGGAATGCGTTTGAAATTCTTCCCAAAAGATTCCTTGGACGGACTGGCGCCAGAGATTTCAACAAAATATAAAAAAAAAGGTGACCAGTTTTTTTTCTACTTTTATTTCATTTCATCACAATAGAAAGAATGAAGAAATCGAACACAATGGACCTAGGAGACGTAGTAGAAAACATTACTAAGGTGAGGTGATTGACTTAAGGTAAGTACAGGGACGTACTGGTAAAGGACCCTGGTAAAAGACAGATGATACCCATAGAGCATTTTGTTTAATTTAAACAATTTCTATTGATTTTATGAAGGCGTTCTAGAAACACTAAGGTGGTAGAAATAAAGTACTTAAGGTACATCCAGGGACGTACTGGTAAAGGACCCTGGCGAAATACAGATGATACCCATAGAGCATTTTGTTTATTTTAAACAATTTCTTTTGATTTTATTAGGGCGTTGTAAAAACATTACTAAGATGATTGACTTAAGATACACAGGGTACATCCAGGGACGTACTGGTAAAAAACCTCCCCGAAAGATTTGGAGATGATACTCCAAATAATTCTCATGGAAATTCTTGTTTATTTTAAACAATTTCCTCTATAAATTTGAATAGTTATTGTAATCAGATATGGACGATGAAAGAACAAATAGAATCATTATGAACTTTTACAATTCATAATTTAAATATTTACAAATATTCGTCGTTGTTTGTTAAATTTCTATTTTGCATTATGAATAATCGTTGTTTGTTCGATTATAAATATTTTGATTTTTCATATTTTCAACTAATTGACTTGATCGATCTTTTTAAATATTTTATTTTAATAAAAATTATACATTACAAATACAATTTGTGTATTTTTTTAAGGTTTATAGTAATCGTCTAAAAATGGAACATGAAAATTTTTGTATATCTTTACGTTTCAAAGGTTTCTGAACATTTTGACATACCTGAGAAAAATGAATGTGTGTCTGTGTGTGTGTAGGCATGTGATAGTTAGTACGTATGTGCGGATACAATTTTTTGTTGACGATTTTGAGAACACGGCTCAACCGATTTGAAATATTCGAAAAACATTCGATTCCTATTGATAAGAAGACATGCTGATTAGTATTTAAGAAAGGCAGGTCTTTGCGTTTTGGAGGTACGGGACAAAAGCGCAAAAATGGCATTTCAGTTTTTGAGAAAACGGATTTGAATGATTAAAAAAACTTTTTATTTGTGATAACTGATTAAATTTTTGGGACAGTATGGTTCAACCGACTTGAATTTTCAAAAATGTTTTTTTTTCAAAAATTTTTAAAAACATTCAATTTTTTTAAGAAGATCGAATTAAAAAGTTAAAAAAAATAAAGATGTTAAGTAATTTTTAATTTCACTACGGAAAATCTCAGCAATTGAGTGGAAATTTATATCTCTACTGCATGATACCAGGATGTTCTCTGTAGAAGTTAGAGTCGATCTCTGCGGCAATGTTTAGACCACTCTGTTATTAAAAATATAATTCCTCCCTGAGTTTGTAACAAATGTGATTTTTCCCTAAAATCGCCATAATTCACTTTATGACACTTTCAAGTGGCTTCGCTATTGTTGCTCTTTTTTAGGATTAAAACTGTTGTAAAGCCATTTAACTATTTATATACCTTCGGCTTGCACATTTCGATGGATTTTACCTGTCGCAATAATCAAAAGGTAACACGAAAACAGGTAAATACGAATAGAACATTGGTAGTCGCAGGATAATATAGATAGGGCCAGAATGTGAAGTTTTTGCTTTTGCCAGATTTTTATTTTTGATCTCATTCAAAATAGAAGAGGTATTAAATAATTTTATGATTTCTACATCAAATATTTTCTTCAAGTTCCCGTAGGGTAGTTATAGTAATGGGCCGAAAATCGAAAATGAATATTTTTGCATATTTTCACGTTTCAGAGGTTTCTGAACATTTTGGCATACCTTAGAAAAAATGGAAGTGTGTTTGTATGTATGGATACAATGTTTTGTCCACGTTTTCGGTCGCACGAACCAACCGATATGAATGGTTCAAAAAGCAATCGATTCATATTGATAGGGAGATGTGCTGATTAGTTTTTGGCAAAGGCAGGTCCAGCCATTTCGGAGATACGGAGCAAAGAGTGCAGAAAATAGAAATCGAGTTTTTGAGATAATGGAGCATCCGATTTGAATTATTCAAAAAACTTTCTGCTTGTGCTGACAAAATTACTTACTTTTGAAAAAAAAAAAATAGAAAAAAAATTATTAATAGCTAAATGATGTGAGAGATAGATAATGGACATGTTTGCCATTGTAAAGCGAAAGACGTTAGTAAAAATTATTATTTTACGTAAAAATTATTTTTTATGTTTTTATTTTTGATCGTTTTTTTTAAATATTGCACCATTTTGCAATCCTAATTATATGCGCGAATTTCTAAAGAGTTTAATAAATAGATATCTTATATATAAAATTCTTCTGTAATGGAGTATTAAAGAATAATTCTCTTAAACGATTATTCGGATTTTGATAAATCTTTCTGAAGTTTGTTAAGGGAATTTTTAATGTTCTTTTGTATTATAGAAATATAGTTAGATTGTAGAAATAAATGGTAAAAAATACAAAAAACCGCTTATCATTGATTGACATTAAAAACAAATGAAGACTGCCATTTGCCAAACATTTCTATTCACTTATAGGCCAAGGCAATATTAAAATATAATATATTTATGATTATGAATAAGAAAAATGTAATGTCTACATACATAGCAGAAAAGCAGCTGAGATGTGCCAAAAATTAAAATAATATAAAATACAGCGTCTGACGGTTGTGGACTGTAAGCGAATATACTCTATATAATTTAATTTGACAGATTATTATTTTTTAACTAATGCAGTCGTGCTTTGCCTTCCTTTACTAAATCACAATACAAAAGAAATTACTCATTCAAAAAATTACTTCAAAGTTTCATATTTTCATATTTTTGCCATTGGATACGGAATATTTACTCAAGTCAATGGGGCGTTTGGGGTCTGAATTTTTTTACTGTGCTCCAATTTGCATGAAATTTTGGAATTCAAAAGTGAAAATAATTTAGACTCCTTTGCCACTTCCCAAGGGGCGACTTTACTCTCAGTCGGGTAATTTTATTTTTTTTTCAAATAACGTCAGAAATCGATAAAAGAACTAATTATAAGAAAAAATGTTTTTAATGTTTTTCGAAAAAGCAAAGACTTTTTAAGTAACTGGCTACTAAAAATTAGCTTCTTGTTGGCGTTTTTCATCGCTTTTTTTTTGCAAATATCTCCAAAAATATACATTTTAACAAAAATCATGTGATGACCAAAATGATATCAATTATAATCTTAATACATCGATGTTTTATAACGTGATAACCCTTGGCATTAAAATAAATTGAGCTACCGGGTTAAGTGAGGATTCTGAGACTCATAATTTTATTTAAGGGGGTTGTTCTTTTTTTTGTTACAAAAAATGCAAGGTATTTGTTTTTGTTTTTCTCGAAATGTTTTGATCATGGAGACATGCGGTTTTTTTTTAAACAAAAATTACAAAATCATAGAATATTAAGAAATTTTATATATTTTTTTGCCGCCGTCATTTGTTAACCAGGGGGCGCCAAAGTGGGCATTGCAAAATCGATCTCTTTTTCGGTGCCACAGATAAATCTGTTGCGCATCGCCTTATTGCGAAATAAAAAAAAAAACAAAACTACGTTGAAGAAGCAGTTTGAAAAAAGGGCCTTTTTTGGGACGAGAAGCATCGCAAAATTTTTTGTATTGCAATGGTGAACAAATTAAAAAAAGATGCAAGTCGATCCGACTTGTAGTTTTTTTTTTTAATTTGTGGCACCGCATTGAAAAAAGTCAATTTGAGAAAAACGTATTTAAAGTTTTTAATATAATGTACTAAATACACCATTTAATTTAATGTACTAATACACCATGGTGTTCAAAGATGCTGGCACATTAAAAAGGTCATGAGCATGAGGTATTATAATGAAAAAGAGAGCAGCTGGCATACAATAGCTCGCGGAGCGATGAAAAAAAAACGGTTTCGGGGGATCATACATATAGAGATATATCTATAACTTCGTCAAAAAAAAGATATTGAGATGATTTTTTTTTTAATAATTCTAAGGTTTTTAGCTTTCATAATATCAAAAAATCTCAAAATCGAAAAATATAAATAACAAAAGAACAACCCCCTTAAAGCAGCTATACATTTAAGATCACCCATGTGTATGTATATAAATTTCGGTAGTGTAAAAAACATAATAATTTTTAACTAATTGGTAAATATCAGTATAGGTTATTAAAAAAAAATTGGAACTTTCGAATTTTAAACATAAGTACAGGACAACGTCTGTCGGATCATCTAGCCATTCTATAAAACATGAAGCAATTGTTATTATTTTTGACTGTGGTTCTAGAAATGTTATTTACGGTTACGGTTCAAATGTTTGAATAATAAAAAATAATAAAAAATAACTACCGAAAAATGGTCACAGTTTGACTAAACGTCTAAGTTGTACTTAGAAGCTCAACATTTTCAATATATAAAAATTCGAGCAATTGCATCTGAAGACCATACAGCACAATTTCAAGCAAATATTCTTCATCGCTAATTATAGATGTTCGAAGACTACTTTTATATTAAAAACGCGGTTCAGGTCCAGGTAGTGCCCCCTTGTTCTTAGAAAACGAAAAGAAATCGAGTCAAAAAAAACGAATAACTAAAAAGATGAAGGAATGGATGGATAGAATATATATATATATATATATATATATATATATATATATATATATATATATACCTGTGTATATATGTAATCTCATGTGTGTACAAGAAGAATACGTCGACGTAAGAATCTCAGAATGGACAAGTTTTTCCCATGACTTGTAAATACCCACACATTGTAAAACAGGACCGCTTTGGACATTTATTTATTCTCCTGAAGTAGAAGTTTAATTCTCCAAAAAATCCGATTTGGTAATTTTATATTTTCTAGACATATCAAGTAATTCTAATGAGACCGACAAAAGCTACTCGATTCGAAAAGTGTACAATTTACAAGCTAAATTTATGATATTTAAGTCTCTTTACGGATCAGAGATACGGATTCATAAAGTAGAACGACATAAAATTATTCATAGAATATATTATGATATCTCATAGACTGCAATCAAAAGACACTACTGACAAGCAACCTAAAATACTTAACAAATATAAAAACAATATTAAAGTTAATAAAAAAACTGCTGACTAAAACTTAAATTCAACTAATTGAAAGTGGCATTTAGCCTATTGACTTTGAGACAATAGCCGAATTTGAGTTTTAGATATTTAGATAAAATTTTCAACTATTTATTTGAAAAAAAAATAAAGATATTGCTATCAATTTAATCTAAACATTACTATTTTCAACTGATATCTCTCAGACATCAGACATATTTATAATATCTGTAATTATGTTAATTATATTGCACAGACACGTTCTTGTTTGTATGTCCTAAAATTGTAGTTTATTATTCCAAATTCTAATGAATTGACGATGTTTGAGTCATCACATCACAAAAGCAATTTTTGACACAAATTTTGACTATAATATTTTTTCAAACTTTGATGAATTTTTAAAATTAAACTACTTGCCGTAGAAACGTAAAATTTTAGTATGTTGTCAAGACCATGATATGTATTAACATAAAGAATTTCATCAAAAATTTAACATTTAATTAAGAAGAAATGGCTCGACCGATCATTGTCCAAAACTAATCAGCACGAGTCCCATATAATATCTTTCGAATAGTTTATGAATTTTGAAAATCGGTTAAAAATTTTTGGCTATAACGTAAACGGAAAAGTTTCACTTTTCTGCTAAAAACAAAAAATGGCTGAGCCGATTGTATCCAAAATCTAACTGACGCAAGTGCTTATCATGTTTCATTAAATGGTTTTTAAATTTTTAAAATTTACTCTACCGTTTTCCCAACCAACATTGACATAGACAGAATTGCGGACTAAAACGTGGACAAAAATTTTTCCACTTTTCTGCTATTTACAAAGAAACGGCCCGGCCGATCGTCGCGTAATTCTGATAAACGCTAGTCCTCATCGAGACGCATCGAATGGCTTTTAAATTTTTGAAATCGGTGCAGCCGTTTTTGAGAAAACGTCGATTTACGGCAAAAATGTGTTCACACACACACACACATTTTTCCAAATTTGGTCTCATTCGATTCAGAATGGCTTGAAACGTCGATTCGAGAAAAATATTATCCTTTTTATACTCAAATTTTGTTTTCCTTTGCTAGACTGTTTTATGCTCTGGAATTTTTAATGTTCAGAAATATTGTTGCATATTCCAAATTTAAAAAGCACTGCAAGTGCAAGGTATTATATTGTTCTTAATATTTCGAATTCATTTATTATTTAAATAAATATAATATTAAAGACAAGTTCGGCTCTTTACTAGAATGCGTACCTTATGTGTATATATACACATATATACATATGTATATATGTATATATATATATATATATATATATATATATAAATGTGTATAAAGCTGCTCGCGTATATATTTTTGTTCGTTTTTTCAAATTCCTTTTAAATGACCAGATCGTGATACGATCCATTCTTATAAGATTATAAAAAGGAGAAAAAAACACGATATTTATTTATACGCACACACACACTTATAAATACATAAATATATATATATATATATATATATATATATATATATATATATATATATATATATATATATTAAAGGAATGAATTCTACAAACCTAAAATAATATTGTACAAAAAAATGTAATTGACAACCAAAACTTTATAAATAATGAGAAGAGGATTATTCTACTAACGAAAAATAAATAGCATTTTATATCACATTTTGTTAATTTTATATAATCCGTCATTTCATTCTCCTTTTTTATTTTGTTTATAATTATATTTATTATTTATAATAAGTGTTATGTATATTCAACAGAAAACCTGATGATGGAACGTACCTACATTCGGAACGTCAGAAATATTTCAGATTTTTTCAATAACATTTTCACTTTCTCTTTTTTTCTTTATTTTAAATTACAGGTTTTGTTTACTTTTTGTTTAAAAAAATAGTAAAATAAGGGGTAAGCACAGAACAAATGTTCTTTAACCTGTTTTAGTGTTTTCCGCACTCAACAGATGGTCTTCTGTGTTAAAATTCATCGCTCTTTTTAAAGAATTTTATATTATATTTTTGTGAAAACATGTTTGTGATTCAGCTGAAAATTTATTTTATTTTGTTCTCGTTTTGTTTATGCAAATCAATCAGATTTTTTTTTATATTATCTTCTATATATATAAAAATAAGTCGGGTTTTCCTTCCTGACGAAATAACTCCAGAACGCACGAACCGATGTCGACAATTTTTCATTCGTGGGATAGGTCTCGGGCTCCGCAAGGTTTATAGCTAAGAAAATTAGTGCTGCATGGCATCGTGCCCTAATGCAAATTGCTGGAACTTCATGCACGGTAATTAAATATTCGAGTAATGACATTAGTGAGAATTATCAGAATTATGCTTGGTTAAGTCAACGAGCAATTCTTGCCGCAAAGAATAATGATGTTAACGCACTGAATTTCACCATTCAATCAAAAATTGCTGGCGATTAAGTGACATACCAATGATTCCGACTGGTCTTCCGTTTGACTTCAAACGATTGCAATTCCAGTTCGCCTTGCGTTCGCAATAACAAGTCGCAAGGCCAATTGCTTAGTGTTTGCGGGATAAATTTCAAATAGATTATTTAGAAAATTATTGTTTTTCACATGGGCAGTTATACGTTGCCCTTTCACGAGTTGGAAAACCATCCGCTTTGTTTGTGTTAACGTCAGACCAAAAAACAAAAATTGTGGTTTACCAAAGAGCACTTCAACGAAACGGATAATTTGCGGATTCATTTTCATTTACTTAGAGAAGTTCAACTAAAAAACACTTCATTTTTGTAATCGAAATAAATTCATTACTGTTGTGCAATTAAATCAAATTTTTCCTTTTCAAATATAAAACAAACCAAAAATTTCTAGTTATTTATAATAAGTGTTGTGTATTATCCTCAAAAGAAAACCTGATGATGAAACTTACCTACATTGGGAACGTCGGAAATATTTCAGATTTTTTAAATAACATTTTCGCTTTCTCTTTTTTCTTTATATCATAGATTTTGTTAAATTTTTGTTTAAAAAATACTATTGCATTTTTTATTAATTTTTGGAATGTTATATACATACATAGGGGGTAAACACAGAACAAATGTTCTTTACCTTGTTTTGGTGTTTTCCGCACTCAGCAGATGGTCTACTGTGTTCAAATTCATCTTTTTAAAGAACTGATCTCTTACCATAATACGCGTACTTTAAACGTTCAAAAAAATTTTTATAATATATGTTTGTGAAAACATATTTGTAATTCAGCTGAGAATATATTTTATTTTGTTCTCGTTTTGGTTATGCAAATCAATCAGATTTATTTTTTCTATATTATATATTTATATAAATTTTATCCAGAATTAAATCTAAGGGTAAATTTACGTGCTAGAGTTTGTGGCGCCCCTATGGATAATGGAAATAATTAAAATTGAAGTGATGGCAAAGCGGTAGTGTTTGCGATCTATTTATACTACTTTTATTTGTGATAATAAAAATTTTGACTGAATACTCTTAAACAAATTTGAACATGACATGATTAAAAAAAACGAATATCAATTGTTAGAATTTTATTATTTTCTGTTTCTGGTCCAGCTAGTATAGATCTATGTCTTCTTCTTGTTAAAACACGTTCTATTCTGTTCTCTTCTGTTGCGTTTCATCTTTCACGAAAAAACATCAGAGAAGAAAAAAACATCATCAGAATCAACGTAGAAAAATAAAATGAATAAACATGAATAAGAGAATCAGATGGGGAGGAGCACCCGCCAGAGCGGAATGTGCCCCACAGATCAGATCCGAGATTTAAATATAAAATATGAGGATTTGATATTTATGTCTTAAAGTAATATACAATATATATATATATATATATATATATATATATACTAGAAGACCCGACAGTCCTGTGCTCAAGCCTGCAATTTTGTTAATATCCTATACTAATATTTACCGTTTACTTAAAAATAATAATTATTGTTTTCCAAATACTCTTCACACCAAAATGCATATACATCAATGTGAGCGATTGTTAAATGTAGAAATGCTTTAAATAAAATGAGTCTCAATTCCCACACTATATTAGAAATTAAAGTCTTTTAAACGGTATAATAAATTTAGAAAAAATAAAATTTAGTATCCGCGGTAAAAGTACAATATCACTTTGGATTTTTTCACCCAAAATAATTGCTCCAATAATGTTGCCTATAATTTTTATAATCTTGTATCATATTTTAACTGGTTCTTAGTAATTATAATATCTAAATTACATTTTCATAGTAATAATTTAATATACATATACATAATTAATATACATACCAAGGACGCTCCTGGGGTCCTCAACGCCCCCTCCTCATTATTTTACCTGTTTCAACAGTTTATTATTAAAATTATTATCATTAATTAATATTTGGTTTTTGAGATATTTTACTTATTTATTTTGGGCATTTTATGCGATTTATTCTATTGAGTAAATCATAGAGAGCAAAAAAATTCTAGCATTTCATTAATAAACATAATCATAACAAAACACTGGTGCTTCATGTTGGATTATTTTAATTTAATTTTTTATTATTTAAGATATCCAAAATTGCATCTTAAACTTCTCCTAATTGATACCGTAAGGGCCAAATTGTATGTATTCATCTCTACTTTCCCATTTGTTGTTTTAAAGTGAAATTGTTAACGTATTTTAAAAATATTGTGCAAAGATTAGTAAAAGGTGTAAAGAAATTATATATTTCTTGAATTATATTGAAAAAAAAAAAACTATATTGAAAATTTGATATCCGAATCTTGTGTTGGCGCCCCCTAAGGCGTGCACTCGTATTTTTCGAATGCGTCGCATTCAAGGTGGAACCGGCGTTGAACTTAATTTCATTTTTTAAATGAATTAATTTGTCAAATCCTGTTTATATGTGTATCATTCAATCTGCCATACATATAATGTATCTTAGATTATTTTAATTTCTGGCACATCTCAGCTGCTTTTCGGCAATAATAATGTAGACATTTCATTTTTCTTATGTAAACTTATTATTACTGTTCCGTAATTCCATCTCATCCATTTTCAAACCAAAAATGACTATCACTGAGTAGCATTTTAAAATTTTATATTTACAAATTTGTCACCAATATTACTGAATGCCTTGAACGCAAGCCGATTGTAATTATATGGAAATAAAATAAATAATAAAAAAAATGGGTCGACTTCGAGAGGCCCTTTTATTTTAGTTTTATCAAAAATTGGCACATTTAATCAGGATTGTAAAATTTTAAAATACTTATAAACAATACAAGAAAAGAAATAAGAACCTATAACTAACATAATTTTTGCTAGTGCATTTTGCTAACCACCAAGATCAGTTGAAGATGGACAAATTTCTGATTGTTCTGCTAACAGAAAAGCACTCTACTTATGCAAGCCAATATAAAATGATGATTTAAAATCGATCAATTTAGATAATAAATACATACACATTTATATATGCATATATACAATGTATATATATATATATATATATATATATATATACAAATATGTATATATATATTTAAATTTGTGTGTAGTTTACAAATAATGGATTCATTGAAATTCTAATTTGAAAGTCAAGGTCGCCGTAACCTTGCTTAAGCAATCGCCTTGCATTTGCATACATATAGACTTGTAGATACATATACATATCTGTATATATATATATATATATATATATATATATATACGTGTATATATACATATATAATATATATATGGTCGGTTCTTAAAATAGTTCCTCGACGTGTGTGTTGGAGTTAATGATTTTTTCATTCATTCCACAAACCTGAACGACAGAAATGACATGACGTCCGAGTAGTAACAGACTTTATTATGATATATATATATATATATATATATATATACTAGCTAGCCCGGCAAACGTTAAGCCATAAAGAATATTTCTAAAAAAAATTAGTACAAAAATATAAAAAATAACTAACTGATTCTGAATGTAGAAGTGTGTAGTATATAAGTGAAAGAGGCAGCTAACACAAATTATATGGATGGTTTACCCACTGCAACGCCTGTCTCATATAAATGTTCTTGGGAATATAAATAGTCATTGCAAGTGCCAGCCTAATCTGAAACAGATTTTATTTAAATTAAATTGTCACATTTGGATATTCAAGGTTTCATTAACTTATTAATTTTTTAATTACAAAATCAAATGTGAATATTCATTTTGGAATTATTTTGTGGCATGGCTCCCTATCAAAAACTGTTATATCTTTAGATTATAATATTCAAAATTTACATTTTGTTGCTAAAATTTCTGATTTTCAAGATTATCCCAGTACATAGTTCATAATCAGCATTTTCTATGTTTGATAATTTTTTAAAATATGATTTTGTTCTAGCACATATAAATTGTGTTACACAGACTCAGACTTCTATTGATATACGATTATGCATATGTATTCAAACAAAGTTTTAAGGACTTAATGAATTGAGTTGGCACATTTAGGAAATTCGATATTCAAAGATTTTGATATATTATTACCGTGCTTTTCATTAATCCATCAATTTTTGAATTGAGAAGGAAAATAATAATACTCATTTCTGAATTTTTTTTGTGGCATGTCTAGAGAATGTAATGAGATTTCAAAAACTCTTTGGAAAAATTTACAACTTTGGCATATATTTGTATGGTACCTAGTTTCCTTACAAAAACTGCTATATCCTCAAATTTTAATATATTTGCTATATCTGCAATCCATTTAAATTTTTCAATGATTCCTCGAATTTGAGTATTTTTTGCATATTTTAATAACTTTAGAGGTAGTTAAATCTGACTCTCCGAAAAGCATACAATAACTCCTTGAACTTTTTTGTAAAAAAATTTATTAATAAATATTTTAGCGTTTCGATTATTTTTATCTCGAACAGACTAATGAAGAAGTAAACATCAACAGAATGTTATTTATAAACATATTATTATAAATACTACTTTTAAATAATTTATGTAAGAATATCCATCAACATATGTGCTACTGGTTGGTTTACACGTCTAAATTTCTAAAGTAAATATTTCCACAAAAGAAAATCTTGGAGGAAATTTCCTCCGAGCCATTAGCACCGTATTAATTTCTGTAAATATACATTTTAACTTATTCAAAGCCTGTATATATACATATATATATATATATATATACCTAATTTATTTTAAATCTTTATTTATAATATAGTTTTGTTGCTGCTTTTTAAAAATTATTTAACTTTGACAATTTTGACAGTTCGATCGACGCCATATTGTCTGTTTTACAATATTTTTTAAAATGTATTAAAATAATAATGAATATTAAAATAAATGTAATTTTATATTAATACAGGACCGTGTGGATTTATATAATCTTTTATCCCATTAATAATAATCTTGCTTTTTATATAAATAATAAATTTGTTTTACTTTATTGACAGTTGGTATTATTTTATAGTCACCATTTTGAAAATTAAAAATTTCACGGTTATTTCATGTTTTAATTTAATATATGTTATTAATATAATTTTATATTGATACGGATCTTTGCAGGTGTATAAAAAATATTAATTCTAATTTTCCATAGTTTTTTGATGTTTTTTACACATTTTAAATTTCTAGACAGTTTCTATTATTATAGACGCCATATTGTTTTAAACATAACAATTTCAAGATTGATAACTTTTTTCTAATTTTCTCTACAAAAGTGTATGTATATATTTAATTTAATATTTATACATACATATGCATTCATTAATTCTTATAAATACATATATATTTATTCATAATATAAATATTTTTTATTTCTTTATTTCTTTTGGTAGTTGTCGCCGCCATATTTAATAAATAAATTTTCACAATATTTATATTTATTTTAATTTTATCTATTATGAATGTGGAAAAGAATTTGACATTTATACGGAACTTTTTATCTAAAATTTCAATCTTTGATAATATAGTTTGTTTTTATTTATTTATCAACTCAAAAAAATGCTCTAAACACGTTTGGGATGCTGTCACGTAATTTAAACAAGAAAAAAAATGGTAGAAGAATTTCGAATATTTTAACACGAATTTAGATAAATACACACATAAATGGATCCACACACATACTTATATACATATATATGTTATATATAAAATTCTTCGGTACGGCTGTGTGATTTAATAGTTCTCCAAAACGGTTATTCGGATTTTGATCATTCTTTCTAGAGTTTGCCAAAGGAAATTTTCTAAGATTTAATGAACGTTAAAACTATAGTAATATCGTAGAAATAAATGACAATAATTACAAAAAAAAAAACACTTATTGTTTGACATTGAAAATATTTGAACAGTCATCTGCTAGGAATGTCAATACACTTGAAATTTGAATTTAGCTGAAATTATGATCTTAGATAATTAGAATATAATATACAAGAAAAATGTCATAATGTATAGAACATTATTATTGCCGAAAAGCAGCTGAGATGTGCCAGAAATTCAAATAATATAAGATAGAGTCAACAGTATATGTTTGATAGATGAAATTATGTAATTCAGTTTAATAAATAACGCAACAAGTACAAAATTACATATAAATTACTTTTTTATACTTATGCACGTCGCATTTTGGACTACTTTACTAAATTATTCAACAACACAAAAAATATTTCTACTTATTGAACAAATGATTTAGAATTTTGTTCATGCATCAAAAATTCATTTGTTTGGCATCGGATATGAAATATTTATTAGCGAGTTGATCTTAGATTGAATAGTGCACATACGAACTAGATTTTACAAATAATGTTTATTACATTATTAGTAAGAAAAATGTACTTTAGAAATTATGATTGCTAAAAAGCAACTATTATATACGAGATTATGAAAATTATAGACTAAATTATTGAAGCAATTATGTTGTTGTAAAATCAAGTCTGATATTGTTACTTTACCGAAGATATTACATTATTTTTTTTTAATTTCTTATACTGCTTATGCCGAGACCATAAATTAATCACAAAGGCAGGACATCAAATTAGGATATTAAAAAGTGTAGGATATTAAAAAAAATGGAACTTTTGATTTGTAGACGTGGGTGCAGGACGACGTCTGTCGGGTCATCTAGTATATTTATATATATATATATATATATATATATTAATCATTATTACTTCCTGATTCATTACGCCAGTAGAGGCAACGTAATAACTAAATAACTATTGAACTCTTCGATGGCAAAAAGAGCAAATAAAGAAAATTGCGTACCAAGAAAATTGATTCAAACAATGACAGACAGAAAACGGAAAATGGAAATACGTAGCATCGAGATACATCGAATGGCTTTTAAATTTTTGAAATCGGTCCAGCCGTCGATTTAAGGTAAAAAATCTGTTCACCACACATACTTTTCCCTTAAATTTAGTCTCATTCGATTCAGAATGGCTTGAAACGTCGAGAAAACATAACATTAACGAATCGGATTTTTTGATGAAAACATAAACTTCTCCTTCGGGAAGTTGATAAAAAAAAGAGTGCGCGTAAGGTTCACACGCGATTGAAGTAAAACTTATTTGCTACTGTACAAGATGGCATAAGTAAAAATAAATACATCATATAACAATTTTGAATAATTTTTATTAGTAATATGACAACATTCGTGATGCACATATTTATCAGCGTCGACCATTATACACATTTATATAATGATAAATTATAAATTATATATTTTGTAATAGCATTAAAAATGTGTATAATATTTAATAACAATAAAGTAATTGAAGTCATAGTTCTAATATGACATGATCGGTTTGTCATTGTAATTAGCATTTAGAAATGAACCTTCATTAGAGAAATGAAGTAATTGCTGATTAATAAATTCTATAATTTTCGTTCACACAGTGGATTTATGTAAACAACGCCTAAACAAATATTGTTTTCGCAATTTCACTCATCAAGTAATTGTGTTTGAAGAACTTCATGTAATTAAAATTAACATACATTCATTGACTGCTTGGATTTTTTTTTACTTTTTCGCTGGCGATATAATCTCATTCTTTGAACAGCTGTAATATCTGTTTTGCCTAAAAATATTTTCCATTTCAATAACTTCGAACATTTATAGAAACTACTAATAATATTGAAATAATTTCTAATCAATAAACTTACGTTTAGTACACGGCACAAATGTTTCATTATTTTCAAGGAACACGGTAAAATATTCTTCTGATTCAGGCATTTTTCAAGTACAAATCAAGATTTGTACTACGATGTAACTTTAAAATGTTTATTTATTTATGCCGATTTCCTTGTTGATATCGGTACGCAAAGAACGTCGATGCCGTTACGCATACAACGACAGATCTCTATTCACTCGACACGACGACTAATCACAATCGACCCGTATAGAAATGATATCATCGAGAGCGAATGACGAATTATTGGCACTCAACTCTTATCTGTCGTAACTCACTTCCGTTGCATTTGTACGGATTTACACCCTAGTCGCGTCTAAAGAAGTTTTACTTAAAAAATCTTCGATCCGTCCCTGCATCCTCCCGCTCAATTTCGAATCCTCGGAGGTACCATTAGCGAAAATATTGATGGCTAGAGCACGATTTTTAAATTACACACTTACTACAATACAACACGAAGGTACTTAATAAGGAACAAACACTAATAACAATAAGCGATCGCTTAAACAACACGAAGAATAAAAAGGAGAACAAAACTTCGGTCTTAGTCGGTTATTGATGCTAAACACTGCCCGGCTACCGTGAGAAACTTTGAATTTGCACGAATTATACTTTTGCGAGGAATGCGCGGTAAACGAGGATGATGTCTTGTTCGACGAGCTCTTCAGGACAAAAAAGTCAAAATTAGACCTTTCATCGACATTTGACGGTAGATACCATAGTCTTCTAGATCATACTAAAATATTACTGCCCTACGACAACTAGTTTAACTTTTAAAATTAGTCAAAGTTTGCAAAAATTGGTATCGTTTTTTTGGCATTTGTCAAAATTAGACTTTTCATCGACGATCGCTCAAAAACGCCTAAACCGATTTCAGAAATTTAAAAGCCATTTGATGTATCTCAATGAGGAGTATCGTTTGTCAGTTTTGTGCGACGATCTGCCGAGCCGTGTCTTTGTAATTTGAAAAAAGTGTTAAACTTTTCGTCCACATTTAAGCTCATACTACCGAATCGATTTTAAAAAATCAAAAACTGTTCGAAAAATATTAGTTGGGAATGATACTGATTAGTTTTAGGTGAAAATCTACCGAACCGTTTTCTTGTAATTAACTATTGAAAAAAAAATTTAAGCCGATTTTTATGGAACTTTTTTGGCGATATATATCATGGTCTTATAGAACTTACTGAAATACTACGGCTTTACGACAAGTAGTTTAATTTTAAAAATTCATCAAAGTTTGAGAAAATGTGTAGTTTTTTTGGCATTTGTTAAAATTAAAATTAGACGATTTACTTGGTATACCGATAGAGTACTTGATCTTAATGAACATACTAAACCATTAAAATCCTACGGAAACTGGTTCAATTATGAAAATTGTTTATTTTTGAAAATTTGCTTTTAGAAAATACTCCAAGTTAACGAGTTTGTTCGTTTTCAATTATGTGTAATAAATCCACTCGGAATACTTTTAATGACTCATAAATTAATTTATTTTTTATTGATTAAGTCGATTATTTACACATATCGGGAAGCTCATGTAACTTGCCTCAAGGCTAAATATCAATACCAACTAAACAACATTTTTTGTTTTTTGGTCTGACACAAACAAAGCGGATGGTTTTCCAACTCGTGAACAGGCAACGTATAACTGCCCATGTGAAAAACAATGATTTTCTAAATAATCTATTTGAAATTTATCCCGCAAACACTAAGCGATTGGCCTTGCGACTTGTTATTGCGAACGCAAGGCGAACTGGAAATTGCAATCGTTTGAAGTCAAACGAAAGACCAGTCGGAATCATTGGTATGTCACCAAATCGCCAGCAATTTTTGATTGAATGGTGAAATTCAGTGCGTGTACATCATTATTCTTTGCGGCAAGAATTGCTCGTTGACTTAACCAAGCATAATTCTGATAATTCTCACTAATGTCATTACTCGAATTTTTAATAACGGTGCGTGAAGTTCCAGCAATTTGCATTAAGGCACAATGCCATGCACCACTAATTTTCTAAATAATTAATAAAAATCTATAAAAATAATTATATAATTATTACTATCCATCCCTTATTCTGTGTCTCTTTCCAACAACCAACCAACCCTATCTGTCCATCCCACTCGCACGTCATCTCCGTTCTCATCTCGCCGCGTACATGCATCCCTTTCCCTCTCACTCTCGTTTTCGTCAGAGCTCGTCAAACATCGGTTACGCGCACCGAATATTCGGTCAGTCGTACGGCGGCCGCTCGAGAGGACGGTCACGAAGTAAATTATGTTAATAAATATAAATTTAAATTTTATTGAAATTAATTATAATATTGTTTAAAAGGAATTGTTAATTGATAATTATGATTTTATAATAATATGTGTTTGTGAATAAATAATTATTTAAATTTAAGTGGTTATAATCAGTGAAGTTTTGTTTGTTAATTAAAGAAATAAGTTTGTATTTGTGGTGTAAATTTTTTTGTGGTGTGAAGTTGTCGACGAGTAAAAAAACGTTGGAATTTGAAATTTGAAAAGTGAGTTTTTTATTTGAAAAATTTGTTTAATGAAATTTATATTTTGGCACAAAGGGCAAAATTCATAACTTTTTATACAACTTTATATTTTTATTTGAGTTACATAGAAGATGTAATATTGTAAATTTTGTATTAGTGTTTGAAAATTATTTTATTAAAACTATTTTGATATTTTTCACAAAAAAAAAAGAAATATTAATAATAGTAATAATTAGTTTACTTCATCATTTTTGATACAAATATATATTAAAAAATTTGTTTAATGAAATTTATATTTTGACACAAAAAGGCAAAATTAATCATTTTTTTACTACTTTATATTTTTATTTAAGTTATATAGAAGATGCAATATTGTAAATTTTGTATTGGTTTTATAATTATTTTATTAATACTATTTTGATATTTTTCACAAAAAAAGAAATATTAATAATAGTAATAATTAGTTTACTTCATCATTTTTCATACAAATATATATTAAAAAATTTCTTTAATGAAATTTATATTTTGACACAAAAAGGCAAAATTAATCATTTTTCATACAACTTTATATTTTTATTTATGTTACATAGAGGAAATAATGTTGGAAATTTTGTATTAGTGTTTCAACATTATTTTATTAATACTATTTTGATATTTTTCACAAAAAGAAATATTAATAATAGTAATAATTAGTTTACTTCATCATTTTTCATACAAATACATATTTATAGAATATATATATATAATAAAAGTTATATAATATTATTAGTATTTTTGAGTTTGTTCATAATTACTGATTTATGAAAAATAATTTATTTTATACCTAAGTTTATTTATAAAAAATATTTAATTTGCTATAAAAATAATTTACTATTTTGATATTTTTCATAAAAAAGGAAATATTAATCAAATCTATTTTACATAATCATTTTCCATACAAATATATATTTATAAAATATATATAATACAAAAGTTATATAATATTGATTGAATTTTTGCATTAGTGTTTCAAAATTACTAAGTTCTGTAAAATAATTTATTTTATAATATTTAGGTATTAATTTTAAATTTATTTTATTAATACTATTTTGATATTTTTCACAAAAAATGAAATATTAATAATAATTAGTTTACTTCATCGTTTTTCATACAAATATATATTTATAAAATATATATTTATAGAAGTTATATAATATTATATGAATTTTTGCATTTCTTTTTCAAAATTACTGATTTCTGAAAAATAATTTATTTTATACCTAAGTTTATTTATAAAAAAATATTTAATTGATAAACTGATATAAAAATAATTTAAGTATAAAATAAAAAAATAATTTCTTATTTTAATATATAATTTAATTTTTAATAACACATTTAAATTGTTTTGCACTAATAATAATTATTTTTAACAAATTTATTATTTTAATATATAATTTTATTTTTAATATTACATTTAAAATATTCTGCACTAATAATAATAATTTTTATAAAATTTATTTATTTTGTTATTTAAATTCATTTTTAATATCAAATTTAGATTGTTTTGCACTTTTTTTTAAGTTATAATAATAATATGAAGAAAATTTAATATTTAAGATAATTTCTAGGTAATTATTGATTTTTTTAAAATAAATAATAATGTTTTTTATTTTAATATTTTTAGTAGTACAATTTACTTAAAGCAATTAAATAAATTATTTAAAATTAGTACTAAAATTTTGTATAATCATTTTTATCTATTTGAAAAGAAATTAAAAGATTGGCCAAAATTTAATTTAAATATTAGTATTAAAATTACTAATTTTTATGAATTTTATTTTAATACTCAAGTTGTCTCAAAAATTAACTATTAAAATATTAATAATAATATATTAAAATTTCGAATAAAATGAAATTCTTGTCATTATTAGTATAAATATTTATTTAAAAATTTATTTAATATGGTAAAAATGATTTGAAATATAAATGTTACCAAATATTTTTAAGATAATAATAAAAATGCATTTAAAATAAGGAAATATGATTAGTATTTACTTATAACAATTTATTATCTTAAATATTATGTTTCCTTTATATTATTATTTAATACTCACAAAATTAAATGTTTTGTTAAAATAAAAATATATTACTTTAATTATCAGTATTAAATTCAATTATTAGTTTAAAAAAAATTGATAAAAATAAAATTACTAATGATTATCAAATCTTTACTGAAAACAGTTATATAATATGTTTAAATTTTGTCAATATTAATTATATAAATATAAAATTGACTTTAAAATGAATTTATCTATCAAAATAATTAAATAATTGTTAAGTAACATTTGAAAATTAATTTACATATTAAAATTCCAAATTGTTATTAAAAATGAAATGAATATTTAAATTCTCATACTATAAATATTTATTTAAATAGTAAAACAAAAAATTACATATGAAAGTTACCAAGATTAATTATTATCTATTTAAGATAATTAATCAAAATCAATTTTGAATTAAAAAAAATATTATTTACGAATAATTGTTGAATTTTTAATTCTTATATTAATATTTATTTCAATATTGATTTAAAGCAATTTATATAATATGATCAAAATATTAAATTGAATAATAAAGTTACCAAATATTTTTATAATTTGTTTAAGATTAATAAAAATCAATTTATAATAATACAAGTTTTTTAGCAAATAATTTATTTTTGACAAATATTTCAATTCAAAAATAAAATTTAAAAAGATTAATAAATATAATAAATATTTCCTGAATTATTCTATAGATTACTTTTTATCAAATTATTTGAAATAAATTCCTAATTTAATTTTTGTAAATCATTCTTATCAAATTATTTAATTATTTAAAATAATTGATAATTAGGAATTTTATGAGTTATATTTATTTTTCAAAGTAAAGTTTTAATACATTTTTAATTTATTTGTAAATAAATTATAATATTTCTTAGCTTTAATATTTAAATTTAATTGTTGACAATTTATTTAATCATTGAACAAAGTTTTAACAAATTATTTATTTTAAAAATAAGAAAATGAAAGTATTAAATAATGATCATTATTAAAGAATAAATATTAATAAAATCAATAATTAATTAATTATTAATCATTACTAATAATCAAACTATTACTTAAAAATGATGAAATTGAAATTAGTATTTAATAATCATTGATAAATAAAACAATTTGAATAAAATATTATTAATTACAACAATATAATAAATTATTTACAATTAAATTTATTATTAAAAATATTAAAACTGAGATATTAATAAAAATAGACACGAGCACATTAACAACTTTTACAAATTTTTTATAATATAAAAAAATAAATATATTTATTTATCAATTGTCAGTTATACAAACAAATAATAAAATTTATAAAATTCCACTCAATATAAAAGTGCTAAACAACTTGTACTTTTACAAAAAAATTTATTCAAAATTTTCCTAAATTTCATAAAATATTTTTAAATAGATAAAAGTAGGTACCGCATATTAATCTATTTATTTATTAAATAAATAAGACTACATATTTGTGTTTAATGTTTAATGTTTAATTTTCTGTTTGAAAACAGGTTTGAAGAATTGTGTAGTGTCTGAACAAATGGAGTTTAAAAGTGTTTTAGTTGAGATGTGTTCAAATATGGGAATATTGTGAAAACAAATATAAAGGTAAGAAATTTAAAATTATTAATTTATATATATATATATATATATATATATATATGTGTGTGTGTATATATATATATATATATATATATATATATGTATAATAATTTATTATTAATAAATATAAATTGCATCCATTATCAAATTTTGAAAAGTTCCTGTGCGCCTGATACGTTTTTCATATCGCGTTCTCGCTTGCACGTTAGGCGTTAGAAAGAGATAGCTGAAGGAAATTGAGCAAAGATTGAAATGTCAAAAATTTGACGCGGGTAAAATAAAATGGCGTTAATGGTATTTTATTTAATAATTTACTATTTAAAAGTGATGGTTATTATTGAACATATTATTTTTCAAACTTGCCTAAATATCAAAATTCAGTTTAAATGTATCAAAGAAAAAACTACGGGAAGTTAAAAATTGCAGAGATTTCTAGGAAAACACTATTTTTTATGTCATCCATATATGACTGACAAGGACTTAGTTTATATTAAAATATTTGTTTTTTCTTCTGACATCAGAACTTCTTAGCGTCTGACACATATGACAATTGTTATTATTGTATTGGTTTGTTTTTAGTTATCTTATATTCCAACTTGTTTATATTAATATAAAACTAGTAGTGTAAGGCATCGCGCTTTAAGGCAAATTGCAGGAACTATCCGTACCAAAAATTTAAATTAAGGAATAAAAAAAGATTTGAAAGCTTTGAAAAAAATAGATTTTTGAGTACCTTGAAATTTTTGAGTAAAATGTCTTTTTGATATTTTTAATTTCCTGTAGGGTAAGTTACAGTAATCGCAAAAAATCGAAAATGAAATTTTTTATGTATCTTTACGTTTAAGAGGTTTTTGAACATTTTGGCATACCTTATTATTAGAAAAAATGGATGTAAGTGTGTGTGTGTGCGTGCGCGTGTGTGTGTTTGGATACAAATTTTAGTCGACGATTTCGGGAACACCGATCAACCCGTTTTGATAATTAAAAAATTATTCGATTCTTACTGATAATGCTAATTACTTTTTGTCAAAGGCAGGTCTAGTCGTTTCGAAGATACGGGGCAAATAATGCCAAAAATGGTATTTCAGTTGTTGAGATAACGTAGCGTCCGATTTAAATAATTCAAAAAACATTTTTCTTGTATTGACATAATGTAACTGGTGAAATTTTTGTGAAGGCAGGTCTAGCGTGTCTGGAGATCCAATAAAAAAGTTGGAAAAAACCCTTTGGAGGTCAAAAATGATATTTTTGATATTTTGTCTCCAAAACAGCAACACAGCGCGATCGCTTTGAAAAAAAGTTTAAAATTTACAAAACAAATCAAAATATGAAAAAAAAAATCAAATTGTTTAAAAGTCAATTTCAAAATTCTCATACTTTCCAAAGTATTTCAAAAAAATAAAGTTGGTTTCAAAATGTCTATTTTTAGTACGGGAAGTTCCTGCAATTTGCCTTAAGGCATGATGCAATGCACCTCTGTTATTGTATTGGTTTGTTTCTCGAAAAGTTAAGCACAGTCTAAGCGGCACTCTGGTGCAAATGTTTACCCAAGTGCGTTTAGACTGTTCATGTACTGGAGCACTTTACTAATTTTGTGAAAACTATTGAAAAATGTGAAAATGCCGCCAAGCTAAGCACAGTATAAGTGAAAGTGTCGCACAAAATTATTTGTAAATGCGTTTAGACTGTGACTATACGGGAGCACTTTTTCAATTTTGTGCAAATTAGGCAACTATTTTTTTGAAATTGAATTCGAAATGAAATGACGATTGTTAATGTTCTGGAGATAAATTGATTTATGATTTACATTTGATTTGCTCAGATATAACAAACAAGATAGCAAAAATAACGAAAGTTACAGTATTTGTAATAACAGATTTGAAAACGTTTAAAATTTCTCGAATATTTCATTACGGTACGGGAAGTTCCAGCAATTTGCCTTAAGGCATGATGCCATACACCACTAGTACTCTTATATTTCAACTTGTTTAGCATAAGATTTTATTTTAGTTCATTTAGTAATTACAACTGTCTAAAAATATGATATCTAGTAATTTTTTTGATTAATATAAAAACTAGTGGGGTGGGTGGCATCGTGCCTTAAGGCAAATTGCTGGAACTTCCCGTACCGTAACGAAATGTTCGAGGAATACTGAATGTTTTCAAATAGATTATTATAAATATTGTAACATTGTCTAATATTTATAAGAATTATATAAACTGAATTGCAAAGTTGAAATTATTTGTTTCAACAAAAAACTAAAAAAAAAAAAAATGAAACAAAATTTTTTTTTTCCAAAATCAATTATTTTGTTAAAACAAGCAGAAAGTTTTTTGAATCATTCAAATCGGACGCTTAGTTCTCTCAAAAACTGCCATTTTTTACATGTTTAGCTTCGTATCTTCGAAATGGCTGGGCCTGCCTTTTCCAAAAACTAATAAACACTTCTCCCAATCATTACTAATTGAATGTTTTTTAGATCATTCAAATCGGATACTCCGTTCTCTCAAAAATTCGATTTCTATTTTCCGCACTCTTTGCTCCGTATCTCCGAAACGGCTGGACCTGCCTTTGCCAAAAACTAATCAGCTCTTTTCCCTATCAGTAGGAATCGAATGTTTTTTGAACCATTCAAATCGGTTGATCCGTGCGCCCTAAAACGTGACTGGAAATTTGTATTCACACATACATACACACACACACACACATACACACACACACACACATACACACACACACACACACACACATCCATTTTTTCTGAGGTATGCCAAAACGTTCAGAAACCTTCCAAACGTCGAGAAATGTAAAAATTTTCAATTCCGATTTTCGGCCCATTACAATAACTTACCCTACGGGAAGTTAATGAATGGAGATATCAGGCCTCCCTGTGATATGCCTGACTGTGATTGTCCAAATATTATTATTATTAAGCAGTAGTTATTTTCAAAATAAATTAAAATAGGCTCCATCCAGGTAGTCTTATAAACTAATCAAAATAGATTGAAAATAAAATAATTTTCTTATTTTTTCTAATATTAATCATAGAACCATGTCTCATCTCGTCATTTTTACTAGACTCTCGAGATTATTACTAGACTTAGCGTAAGAAAAAACAAAAGAAATGATGGATTCCATTGATTTTGTAAGATTCCCTTACGCGTTGTGGAAATTATTTAATCTTGCGTTAATAATTAAATAATTATTTCAATTTCAATTTCTTTAATGAATAAATAAATAAATATTGATATTCCAACACGTGCGTGCGTTTTGACGAGATGAGATGGTGAGATGGTGAGAGTAAGTATGAAGTGGCTCTGCCTCTGCCTCTGCCTCCATCGAACGACTGCCTGAAACGCTTCTAAAAATAACCGACGCTCGCCTGGATACAACCAACAACCAACCAATACATCTACTACATCATCCATCCATCCATCTGCATAATAATAATAATAATATGGCAAACAAACGCACAACATAAATATATTTAATTTATATTCTAGCTGGAATTCTATATATTCTATGTTCTATCTAGCATTGCGTTCGACGATGTTTGTTTATAAACACACAGACTCTACTCTACTCTAGTTGCTTTGCAGAATTTGATATAAATACTAGGGGTAGGAAAAAATGGACTTGGTTTTTATTTTTTTAACTTCCCGTAGGGTAAGTTATTGTAATGGTCCGAAAATCGGAATTGAAAATTTTTACATTTCTTGACGTTTTGAAGGTTTCTGAACGTTTTGGCATACCTCAGAAAAAATGGATGTGTGTGTGTATGTATGGATGGATACAAATTTCCAGTCACGTTTTCGGGCGCACGGATCAACCGATTTGAATGGTTCAAAAAACATTCGATTGCTATTGATAGGGAAAAGAGCTGATTAGTTTTTGGCAAAGGCAGGTCCAGCCGTTTCGGAGATACGGAGCAACGAGTGCAGAAAATAGAAATCGAATTTTTGAGAGAACGGAGTATCCGATTTGAATGATCTAAAAAACATTCAATCAGTAATGATTAGGAGAAGTGGTTATTAGTTTTTGGCAAAGGCAGGCCCAGCCATTTCGAAGATACGGAGCTAATTATGTAAAAAATGGCAGTTTTTGAGAGAACTAAGCGTCCGATTTAAATGATTCAAAGAACTTTCTGCTTATCTTAACAAAATAATTGATTTTGGAAAAAAAAAAAGTTTTTTGTATATCGAAAATATTTCAGACTTTATTTTTAATTCTAACTATAGTTCTAATATACTTTACGTATAATTTCAACTCTGCAATTCAGTTTATATAATTCTTATAAATATTAGACAATGTTACAATATTTATAATAATCTATTTGAAAACATTCAGTATTCCTCGAACATTTCGTTACGGTATGGGAAGTTCCAGCAATTTGCCTTAAGGCACGATAATAATTGCCTCAAGACAGAATTCCACTTACAGCTAGTTTTTATTTTATTTTATTTAATATCAATTTTATTTAAGTGAATTGGAAAATTGCCATGGTTTAATATGATCCTACTTAATGTAGTTATAAATTTTCTATCTTCATTTTTAAGACTTTTAAACCAAGTTTTTTTTCTAATTTTTCTTCACCGTGTCATCCCAAATTTCTTGCCATTCCTCTTCTACATTTCTTTTGCTTATATTTTACACATCAATTTTCAGCACAATGTCCTTTTTTTCTCCTTGTTTTGTTGCTATTTTTGCTAATTTGTCCATCTTTTCATTTCCTTCTATTCCATTATGTAATGGACTTGGTTCGATTGTTGATTTTTCAAATGTAATGGTAATAACCCGACATACGAGTTTAATTCGTTTCGCATCCACGCTCGTATGTCAAATCGCTCGTATCTCGAAGCAGTTTTATACTAGATAACCCGACAGACGTTGTCCTGTACCCTCGCCTACAATTTTTTAATATCCTATACTGATATTTACACCATTCAGTTAAAAATAATAATTATTGTCGAATTACTCTTCACATCAAAATGCATATACATTTTACAATATGAGAGATGTTAAATGTAGAATTGCTTTAAATAAAATGATGAGTCTCAATTCCCACACTCAATATTGGCAATTGAAGTCTTTTAAATGGTACAACAAATTAAGAAAAAAATAATATTTAGTATCTGTGGTAAAAGTACAATTTTACCTTGGATTTTTCCACCCAAAATAATTGCTCCAATAATATTGCCTATAATTTTTATAATCTCGTATCATATTTCAACTGGTTTTTATTAATTATATTTATAATATCTAAATCACATTTTTCTTAGTAATAATATAATATACATTATACGCTCCTGGGGTCATCAGCGCCCCTATGCCATTTTTTCCAGCGCCACCCCCTATTATTTTACCTGTTCTAACAGTTTATTATTAAAATTATTATCATTAATTAATATTTGGTTTTAGAAATAGTTTACTTATTTATTTTGGGCATTTTATGCGATTTATTCTATTGAGCAAATCATAGAGAGCAAAAAAATTCTAGCCTTTCATTAATAAACGTAACACTGGTACTTTATGTTGGATTATTTTAATTTAATTTTTTATTATTTAAAATATCTAAAATTGCATCTTAAACTTCTCCTAATTGATATCGTAAGGGCCGAATTGTATGTATTCATCTTTACTTTCCCATTTGTTTTTTTAAAGTGAAATTTTTAACGTATTTTAAAAATATTGCGCAAAGATTAGTAAAAGATGCAAAGAAATTATATATTTCTTGAATTATATTGAAGAAAAAAGTATATTGAAAATTTCATATCCGAATCTTGTGTTGGCGCCCCCTAAGACGTGCGCTCGTTTTTTTCGTTGCATTCAAGGTATGTCCGGTCCTGATTATTACTTAATTTCATATTTTAAATGAAATAATTCGTCAAATCCTGTGCATATATATATATCATTCAATCTGCCATACATATGTGTAACTCATATTATTTTAATTTCTGGCACATCTCAGCTGCTTCTGAGCAATAATAATGTAGGCATTTCATTTTTCTTATTCATAATCATGAATTTATTATACATAATCTAATATTGCCTAAGCTCATAAGTAAATTGAAATTTTTGGCAGATGACAGTTTTCATTTGTTTTCATGCTAAACAATGTCTCGAATATTTTTAATGTCGCTTTTTGCAATTTTTTCCTATTATTTCTACAATATCACTATATTTCTATTATCACACACATCCTAAAAAATTCCCTTAACAAACTTCAGAAAGATTTATCAAAATCCGAATAATCGTTTAGGAAGAGTATATTTACATACATAATTGCAGAAGAATTTTATATATACGATAATAAAGAAAAGCTATAAGCGTTGAAATATATTTTCAACTAAATCACAAATTTGTGTGTGCATAATAATAAGAGGTTCAGTTTTTTGAAAATAGTGATGAATTTGGGTACACAGTACACCATCTTTCGAGTGCGGAAAACACTAAAATAGGGTAAATCACATTTGTTCTGCGTTTACCCACCATGTATTATAATGAAAAAGAGAGCAGCTGGCATACAATAGCTCGCGGAACGATGAAAAAAACGGTTTCTGCGGATCATACATATAGAGATATATGTATGATCCATGATGGTGTTTTCTCAATCTGGAAATGGTGTTGCCACATGAAATTTTTCTCAGTTTTCTGTCTAATATAGTAAATTTATTAATTATTTGTACACACTAGTGTTGTTATTGTAAATATATATATAATTGGACGATAATAAATTGTAGCAAGTGTCAAATCTTATCATCTCGGGCTCAATAATTCCGTCTACGAGTTAATACGCTGTCGTAAACACGACTAATTGTTGTACTAATTGGGATTATCTCTCCACAATGTAATAAATATAGATACAAATATTAATATTATATATACACACACACACACACATATATATATATATATATATATATATATATATATATTTAACCGTTTGACCTCAGTTAGTCACTTCTACACGATATCTCAATTATTTTCCAACGCTTCACTTCTTTGTAAAACCAGATAAATTATTTATTGTTATATTTACACTTTAATATCTTTCTATTTATATTTTTTATCAAGTAAAATGTTTAAAACTTTAAACAATATGTGCCATTATTAACTTCCCGTAGGGTAGCTAGTGGCGCATGGCATCGTGCCTTAAGGCAAATTGCTGGAACTTTCCGAGTCAGTTCAATATTCGAGCAAAATAAATTAATAATCTATAAATATTGATCTGTAATTAATTTTTATTGTTTTAAATATTTTCAAAGATATATTTATAATTACTATATATTTATTCGTTTATATAACTAATATACAGTGACGATCTTATTGCTCAAAACACTTGAAAATGTTTACATTAAGTTGCTGAATGAATCCATCTGAAGATATATTTTCACGAGTAGAATAAGAATAAGGCATATGAGATATATACATTTTTAAACTGAATTGTAAATTTATAATTTTTGTTTACAGTATAAAACTTTGTATATTTTTGAAAATTTTGATAAAAAAAATTCTTACGATTTCGAAATTTGTTTGAACTGTATTAGTGAACTTTGAAAATGAAAAGTCTTGGTATGGAACCTAAAAAAATTTAAACAAAATTAGTACGCATGTTTAAAATCTTTATAAGATATCTAATAATTTGATGTGCATATGTCTAATGATCATTTTTGACCGCCAGATGGCATCTTCTTTTACTTTTTTTTTACTAGATCTCCGAAACCGCTGCCTTCATGAAAATTTGAACAAGTGGTTCATCTTGTCAATACAAGTAAAATGTTTTTTGAATTATTCAAATCAGACGCTCCGTTACCTCAAAAACCAAATTACCGTTTTCGGCACTTTTTGCTCCATATCTTCGGAACGGCTAGACCTGCCTTCGTCAAAAACTACTCAGCACGTCTCCTTATCAATACGAATCGAATGTTTTTTTAATTATTCAAATCGCTTCATCCGTGTTCCTGAAATCGCCGACGAAAATTTGTATCAGCACACACATACATAGACGCACACACACACTCACACACACATTTTTTCTAAGGTATGCCAAAATGTTCAGAAGGTTTTGAAACGTAAATTTATATAAAAATTTTCATTTTCGATTTTTTTGCGATTACTATAACTTGCCCTACAGACATTATATATTTTATAGCAACTGTTACAACCAGCCCCTAGCTCCTCTATTTATTCTGGCAAAATCAATTATTAATGAAATTCATATTTTATAATTATAGGTATATGTCGTTTTATTAGGTTCACTGATCTATTAACACACAAAACGTATTGAAATCTGTTTACCAAGTGTAAACATTCAATTATTAATTGTGTAACAACAATTAGTTGATGTAAGCACTATATACTAGAATTTTGCAATCGTATTAAATTTAAATTATATAGTCACAAAAATTTTTTTACTACAAAAATGATGTAAAGAATTTCTTTTATCTTTGTCCACCAATGCTTTACCTATTCCCAGGTATACTAGAAATAATAATATTTTATATTTCTACCTGCAGGCTGGTTTTTCCCGAATGTATTTAAGTTGTTAAAGCGATTAACACATTTTTAACACGGTCCTGTTAAATTCTTTTGATTCTTTTCAAAAATCCACTTGACGGCAACAAAAGGGCCGAAGGGGGCCCAACGGGATTATTCAGAGGTCCCGCAGACCTCTATAATAATACTTAAGACAAGTTGTAAATAATCGTAGGAGGAGATTTTTAAAATATGAACTGGAGGGAATTTAGATTTAGATTTATTGTGTAGTTTTAGGTGAAGTGGTAAGTGGTAAATGATACTTGCTAGTTGCAAGTGGCATCGTGCCTTAAGACAAATTGCTGAAACTTACCGTAATGTAATTATTTGTTATAGGCACTAGTGGTGTATGGCATAGTGCCTTAAGGCAAATTGCTGGAACTTTCAATTTATTGTGTATTTTTAGATGAAGTGGCAATTGCCAAATGGTAATTAAAATAGTGGTGTATGGCATGTGGAATATTACTAAATCAAATTTTTTTACTAAATTAAGTGTACGTGGTCTGTTCAAAAAGTACCCGGAATTACTAATAATTAAATTTCGCGGGTCTGGAGTGTCTGATTGTCAAAATTTTTTTTTTTATTGTGTTGGTATACATGCCCCTAAAGTATGATGAAATTTTCAGCTATATTCACTGTTTACTTTGTCTGTGGTAGTCGCTAAGGTTCGACGTGTTTTTCTGAGCTCGGCGATTTTTACAATGGAAGAATTGAAAAGTCAAAGAATTTGTATTAAATTTTGCGTAAAAAATGAAATAAAGTGTTGCAAAGTGCAAAAATTCACCAGATATGGCTCCGTGTGACTTTTTCCTATTCCCAAAGTTGAAGTGACCCATGAAAGGACGGCGGTTTTCCTCGATTGAAGAAAATCGCTGAGAGTGCTCAAGGACATATCAAAAAGTGAATATCAAGGGTGCTTCGAAAATTGGAAAAAACGCTGGCATAAGTGTATTATATCTGGGGGGGACTACTTTGAAGGGGACCACATTAATGTAGACGAATAAATAAATATTTTATATTTATATACGAAAATTCCGGGTACTTTTTGAACAGACCACGTATAAGCAAAATTAGATTTTTTTAAAAAATGTTTTCTAATGAATAGTGTTAAAAATAAATGTTATATTTATAGCAGACAGATAGAAGGACGTGCAACAAACTACAGTATGTTTCTTTAACGATTATTTATTGAACAAACAATTAATTTAATTTAAAATAATTATTGAAACATGTTCGAGTTGTCTCCGGGTGTTGGTTTAAACGCGAATGAGTCACTTTGTTACGCGAAAGTTACTCTGACATTTATATATGAACATATATATATATATATATATATATATATATATATACATATATATATATATGTGTGTGTGTGTGTGTAGACATTAGATTTTTTTGTATATTATCAAGCGAATTGATATTTCTAGCAGATGACAGTTCAAAAGTTTTCAACATCAAACAATAACATGTCGTTTTTTGCCATTTTGTTCATTTATTTCTACAATATTACTATATTTTTATAATCATTTACTTCCTAAAAAATTCCCTTAACAAACTTCAGAAAGATTTATCAAAATCCGAATAATCGTTTAGGTAGAGTATCTTTACACACATCGCTACATAAGAATTTTATATGTAAGATATATATTTATTTGAACATTTGAATTTTTTAATTTAAATGATCTAATTACTAAATATATAATTTTGTTTGAATTTGGTTGTTTATTTATTTATTTATTTATTTATTTATTTATTTAATTATATAGGCCACAGATTTCTCCAAGAGGACTCAAAAATACAATTATTATACATAATGAATAACAATTAAAATTTATACAAAATTAAAATATATAGTTAGTAACATAAAATGGTAAGATAAAATTGCATATAATGCAGAATGTAACAATAATATTTATAAACAGAATAAGAAAATAATGAGATATTTGAAAGAAAATAAAAAGATTAACTTGTGCAGATGGAGATTATTTGATTAGGTGAAGTGTTGTGAATGTCTATTTCATTATTAATTAAGTTAAAGTTAGAGGACATAAGTAAAATTGGCGAATTTAATTCTATAAAATGTTAGAGAGCAAGTACCACGTTTGTTTGAAATTATCCCATCAAAGGTGTTGCCCGATTGCGTAAAACTTAATCCTCAGGTTTGCCTGATGACTCAACATTGCTCATTCAGATATAATATATAGGCGAACACAAAAAATTCATTTTTTAAGTATAGGCTCTTATGATGTTACATCATTTTAAATATATTTTTGTACATATTTTATACGTCTTTTATGAAAATTTCTGAAATTTTCTAAAAAGTTCTTATGATTTATTTGTTCTTACACATGCTCAATGATTAAAAATACAATTCGTCTTGCATTTGTTGCAGTTGCATACATCTTCTTAATTACAATTAGAAAGAAAGTTTGACTAACAAATTTGACAAATATATAATTTTAATTTTTATACTTCCAAAATGCAAGAAAACAAGTCTGGGGTTGTATTGTTAGGATTATATAAAACTTACGTAAGGGACTCTGGTGTCAATCAAATTAAATATCAATTTAAAACAAGCAAAAAGAACTCTACCGACGAGCAAATAAAAAAAAACAATTTGAAAGAAGAAACGACTCTACTGACGAACAAATAAAAAATCACACAATATTTCATATGTCTGTCTCTTTCTATCAATCTATCTGTCATTTTCTTAACGTCTATCTCTTTTTTCAATACTTCTCTTTTTAACATCTATCTGTCTCCTTCTCTCCATCCATCTATCTCTTTCTCTTCATCTAAATCTCCTTTTTTCTTCAACTATCCATCTCTTCCTCTCATTTATCTCAAAGCAAAAATCTATTTAAAAAAAGGTAATGAACTATACTGACGAGCAAATTAAAAATCAAACTAAACAAGAAAGGGACTCTACTGACGAGCAAACTGAAACACAAAGATATAAAATATAAAAATGTCTTTGAATATGCAATATGAGATGGAAATATATTAGAAATATTAGAAATCAAGCTAACTTAAAAATTGGACTCTACTGACGAACGAAATGCTGCATTGTTAAAATTCCTCATTATTTAATTTGCTTTTTACTTTTTGGGCTTTTCAACACTTTTACTAAAGTATATGCCGTCATTTTCTTTTGAGTTTGATATAGCCGCCATTTTGTTTTGAGTTGACATAGCTGCCATTTTGCTTTAACTGTCAAATAAGTGTTAAAAATGAAGATAAATTATTTTTGATTCTGGTTTATTTAGTAAGATACAAATTTTTCTTGATAAAATATACAATCTAAGAATATTTAATATGACAACAAGTGATTATTAGAATTTAAACATAATTGATAAAATTATAATCAATTAAATTAAATTAAATTTTCTACCGATTTATTTATTTATCGATTATCTATGTTGCATTGTTAATATACCTCATCGTTTAATTTACTTTTTATTTTTGGGCTTCTCAACACTTTTACTAAAGTATATGCCGCCATTTTCTTTTGAGTTTGACATAGCAGCCATTTTGTTTTGAGTTGACATAGCTGCCATTTTAATTTTATCAATTAAATATATTCAAATAAGTATTAAAAATAAATATAAATTTTTTTCTGCTTCTGATTTATGTTGTAAGATACAATTTTTTATTGATAAAATATACAATCTAAGAATATTTAATATGACAACAAGTGATTATTAGAATTTAAACGTAATTTACAAAATTATAACCAATTAAAATAATTACAACATTAAGTATATCGTTTTATTAATTTATTATTCTACCAATTTATTTTATTTATAGATTCCGCCTCTGTCTCACTTGTCGTAATTATTTTCTGAATCATACATAATTTTACTCTTGTTACTTTTACTATGTGCGTAAAGTCACACACTCGTACTGATATATATGTAGCGGGTTGCCAACACGCATAGCGGCTTGTCAACACGCATCACATGTCTCTGGACAGATTGGCCCATATAGTGACAGCACGGAGAAAAACAAAAGGAAATTCAAGTGTCAGATCGTATTTGGTTTTTGTTTCTCCCTAGTCGAATTTGCCTAAAATGTATAATTCTTGAAACCTTTCTTTTCCATTATAAATAAGAAAATACCAATAACGTTTTATTAATGATCAGTATGACAACACATAGTGTCGTGGATATTAATCATATATAAAATAAACGAAATATAAATAATATTTTATGGAATTTATTATTACTACAATTTGCACAATATTGGTATTAATTACGGAGCACCACTACACTTCTATATTTTGGTGACCCCGAGAGTGAACTAGTAACACACATACAAGAAGGTAAGAAGATCAAGACATATTTTGAAGTAGCACAAGAAAAAAAAAATAAATTGAAGTCTCAAGAATTATTAAGAAAAGAATTTTTAAAAATATAAATAATTATTATAAATGGCTCACAACTTCCATAATTCGAAGAGCATTCTAAGCATACAACTGAGACTCCGACCACGCACTTCAAGATCAACAACAACACGTGCTCAATAAATCACTTATTATCATGGTAAATAAGTCGATAATAAGCACCATGGCAGCAGACAGGGAGCAAACAATTTGGCAACCGCCACATACACTCAACCGCTAACTCACCAGCGAAGGGCCACATACAATCAACCGCTAACTCACCAGCGAAGGGCCACATACAATCAACCGCTAACTCACCAACGAAGGGCCACATACACTCAACCGCTAACTCACCAGCGAAGGGCCACATACACTCAACCGCTAACTCACCAGCGAAGTGTCAAATATACTCAGCCGCTAACTCACCAGCGAAGGGCCACATCTACTCAACCGCTAACTCACCAGCGAAGGGCCACGTAAGCAATCAACAAACTCAACAAGCCAACACGGCAATTTATCACACAATCTCAACCAAAAGAAATTTACAAGGAAGTTCAAGAATGGCAGTCAGAGATGCGAAACAATCTTTTTCATTAGGGCGGAGTGATGTAGCGGGTTGCCAACACGCATAGCGGCTTGTCAACACGCATCACATGTCTCTGGACAGATTGGCCCATATAGTGACAGCACTGAGAAAAACAAAAGGAAATTCAAGTGTCAGATCGGACACGGTTTTTGTTTCTCCCTAGTCGAATTTGCCTAAAATGTATAATTCTTGAAACCTTTCTTTTCTATTATAAATAAGAAAATACCAATCACATTTTATTAACGATAAATATGACAACACATAGTGTCGTGGATATTAATCATACATAAAATAAACCAAATATAAATAATATTTTATGAAATTTATTATGACTACAATTGGTATTAATATGGACTAAGCCTCCATATATATATATATATATATATATATATATATATATATATATATATATATATATATATATATTCGCACAAACAAATAATAATACTCACGAATGCGTTCTTGAGCATTGAGTCGCCTTAGGTCGACGAACTTATCTCTTATAAGATTCTAACTAGAATCATACGCCACGCACACTCGTTCGTAAAATGCGGACATGTTTTATTATTTAAATATATATATATATATATATATATATATATATATATTTCCAAGATTATTCGCATATGCGAGCCACATGTTACTTTCAATTTCTTTCGACGTTCAAATAATTTTCACATAATTTTATATTCAAGAATTTTGTGCATATGTTTTGTTGAACAAATTTTTTGTATACATTTTTAAATAATATTACATTTTGGATTTTCTGTACATGTTTTTACATTTTCTTATACCTTTTAGTATATATATGTATATTTTAATATGCCATATAATCATCACACTTGTAACTTGTTAACAAATTTTTTTTTACCTTTGCGTAATCTATTTAATTTTTTTTTAAACAAATAATAGCAAAAATGTTTCGGTTCTAGTTTATATTACCACATACCTTTGTACAAATCATTCTTATTCATCGTTTTAATTTTGTTTTTTTGTTATGGGCTTTATATTATATTATCATCACACTTATAATTTAACAGGCAATTGTTTATATCTTTAATTTATTCTATTATATATTATTTATATTCCAGCAATTCGCCTTAAGGCACGATGCCATGCACCACTAGTTTTACTACAAGTTTAAGTTCTAAATGTACCCAAATGACTTATATACTAATATTTTTCAGTTTCTTATTATTAGTCAATATATCCTTTTCTCTCTCTCAATAAAATTAGTGTTGCCTGTATTAAATACATGAAATTACAATTAAATGAATTTTCTTTTATCTATTTTTGACCCAATAGTTAAACTTCTTGATTATCTCATTTCATTTAATCATTTAGTCATAGTATAGAGAGAGTCTTAAGTTAGTTAATCCGTCGTTGGTCTTAAGTGTGTTTTCCTTACAATTCGACTATAATTAACTTTTGCGATTTTTGGCTCTGGCCCAATCTTTTGCAAATTTGCAAAGTTGTTGCCAAGTTATTCGCGTCCGTGCGCCGTTTCGTCTGTTCTGTCGGAGTACGCACTAGGCAACACTAATTTTATTGAGAGAGGAAAGGATATATTGACTAATTATAAGAAATAGAAAAATATAAGTGTAAAAGTCAATTGGGTACATTTAGAATCTAAACTTGTAGTAAAACTAGTAGTGCATGGCATCGTGCCTTAAGGCAAATTGCTGGAACTTCCCGTACCCGTAATTAAAATTTTTAAAAAAGATTCAAGTTTTTATAGAACTTTAAAAAATATAGATTTTTGAGATTTTTAAAATTTGGCATCGTGCCTTAAGGCAAATTGCTGGAATTTTCCGTACCTGTATTTAAATTTTTTAAATAAGATTCAATTTTTTATAAAACTTTGAAAAAAAATAGATTTTTGAGATTTTTAAAATTTTTGAAAAAAATGTACCTTTTTGGAAAGTTTTAACTTTTTCATACTTTGAAATTTTTTGAAAATTTAGAACTTTTTTTTCAAGCAACCGCGATAAGTTAGCGTAGAAACGAAATATCGAAGCGCGTGGGCGCCGCGTTGCAGTATAACGGATAAACATTGGTACGGAACCCATTGGAATGTAAACAAAATTTGTTCTCATTATTAAAATATCTATAAAATATGTGATAATTTGATGTGCATATGTCTAACGATCATTTTTGCCTGCCAAATGACATTTTTTTTACTTTTTTTATTGGATCTCGGAAACTGCAAGACCTGCCTTTTCAAAAATTTCATTAGGTTCTAATTTTGTCAGTACAAATAAAATGTTTTTTAAATCATTCAAATCGGACGCTCCGTTCTCTCAAAAACTGAATTATCATTTCTAGCATTTTGCCCTGAATGTTTTTTGAATTATTCAAAGTGGTTGATCCGTGTTCTCGAAATCGTCGACGAAAGTATGTATTCGCACACGCACACACACACACATACGTTCATTTTTTCTAAGGTATGCCAAAATATTCAGAAACCTCTGAAACGTAAAGATATATAACATTTTGATTTTCGATGTTTTTTCGATTACTATATATAACATATATTTTTTTAAAATTAACCCAAATTTTAGAGCACGACGTCATCTGCTAGAATTAACAATTTGAATAACATTGTCTATTAATATTTGAATAACAGTCTTAAACAGCTTTGCAATGTTTCACAAAATAAGAACCAAAATCAAACTTATGATCATTGTTCACATGAAAATACGCAATCATAGAGACGCTTTTCGGAATCTTGTTTTATTCAAATATACAAAACTAGTATCAACAAAAGAAATTGAGAATTATCAAATTTTAAATGTTTTAAAGTTCATTTTTTTAAAATAACTTGTTATAATTATAATTGACATTGCAAAATTTAATTCATATTTTTATTTAAAATGACAACAAATAATTTAGTATGCTTTGTGCAATATTATAGAATAAGTTAGAAAATAAGATAATTTTTGGATATCTTCACGTTTCAGAGATTGCCGTACATTTTGGTGTGAATGAGTGTTTGTATGTATGCACGGGTACAATTTTTTATCGACGACTTTGAGAGCATGGATCATCTGATCTAAATGATTCAAAATCATTTATTCGATTGCTATTAATGGGGAGGTGTACTGGCTAGTTTTTGGCAAAAGCAGGCCAATTGTGTAGGAGATACGGTATAAAAAGTGCAGAAAATGCAAAAGTGCATTGTTTTATTATTTGGTTATTTATATTCTGTTTTCTTTTTAATTTATAGTTCACTGAAGATGACATTGCATAATATGTCGAAACGTATGAAATTTAAAAAAATTAAAATAAAATGTTTCAATTTGTATTTTATTTGTTCTGATGATTTTGATTGTTAATTTTCAACTAATCATTATTTGAATTTATTCTTTGATAAAAAAATAAAATGTCATATCGTTTTTTTCGATATCTCACAACCAGATATACGTAGTAAGAATTCCATTAAAAGAATCTGAACAATATCGGCTTTTATAGATATATACATATACACACATATATATTTACATGTATATATATAATATAATATATACACATTTTATGTGTATATAACGTAAATCCCAAACTTTTTTTGATAATGACCTTGTCACGATAAGAAATAATAATGTAGTCCAAACACTCAAATATACAGGTGTGTATAATGTATATAAATATATAAATATATATATATATATATGTATATATATATATACATGTATACATGTATATATGTGTGTATATATATATATATATATAAAATGTTTCGAAGAAATCTTAAATATTCATTGAGTAAAAAAAAGTTTGAACAAGGTCGCTTCACAATACATGTTATATAATACAAAGCATTCACGTTGATACAAATATATATATGTATATATATATATATATATATATATATATATATATATATACATATACAAAAGTGTGCAAATCGTTAATTCGTCGTCTTCTAAAAATAATCTATCGTAGCATTTAGCGCCTACGCAGCTGCAGCTATTATACAGCTACGTGCTGCTAGGCGCACATTTAGGGGCTGCACGCCCCCGCACCCTGTTGCCAACCTTTATATATAAATATATATATATATAATAAATATATATATTTATATATATATATATATATATATCTTATATATAAAATTCTTCTGTAATGATGTATGTAAACTCCTAAACGATTATTCCGATTTTGATAAATCTTTCTGGAGTTTGTTAAGGAATTTTTTTTAGGATGTATGCGATCATAACAATATTGTAATATTGTAGAAATAAATGGAACAAATTGCGAAAACGGCATGTTATTGACATTGAAAATATTTAAGACATTGTTTGTCTTTGAAAATAAATGAAAACTGTCATCTGCCAAAAATTTCAATTCACTTATAAGCCTAGACAATATAGGAGAAGTTTAAGATGCAATTTTGGATATCTTGGATAATAAAAAATTAAATTAAAATAATCCAACATGAATACCCAGTGTTATATTATGGTTATGTTTAATAATGAAAAACTAGAATTTTTTGTCTTTTTTTGTTAGAAAGTTTTGTCTTTTTTAAAATTATTATTTTAATTTTATTTTTTTTCAAATAATAATTTTAGAAAAGACAAAACTTATAGTAATTTTGATTTACAAAATTTACCAATTCGGCTGAAAAATAACTCATAAATTCATTTTTTGTTAAAATCTTGTTTAGTGAAAAAGTGCTAACGTATATTCAAACATACAGGTAATTAATTCAATTTTGTCATTAACCTTTTCTTAAAATTTTTCATAATTTTCAAAAAAAAATTTTTATCATTTTTAATATCCTGTTATGTAATCCACTCATTTATTTTTATCATTTTCATTTTGATCATATTATCATATTTCTGTACATTATTATTTTTTGCAATTAATTTATTATTTAAGAAAAATCCATTTTCTTTTCTTAAACATATTGTTTGCTTAAATCTTATCAAGATCATGTTTCTTGACAGATGTCCTGAGGATGGAACGTACCTAGTTCCGAAACGTCGACAGTAAATAAATAAATAAAGAAAGAAATTGTTTATTAAAAAACTTTTCTTGTTTTTTATTACTTTTGGATTCTTGTTTGAAACTCTACAAAATATACACAAATCCAAGACTCTACCAGTTAATATATATATATATATATATATATATATATATATATATATATATATACATTGTATACGTATCCATTATATATTATCCATTATATATTCTTTTATCCTGCACACAAACAAACACAAACATTAGGCTGACAAACACACCGACGATGAGGTGAAGTGGAGGAGTGGAGTGGAGTGTCGGAGTTGCCTTTTCGTAGTTCAAGGTCGACCCGTTTATATACTCCTCTATATACATGCCTCTCTTTCCAATCAATGCGATCGATACTTCGCTCTCGCTCGCACACTTGGCTCGAATTCTACTATAATCAAAGTAAATGGCCACGCGAGGTACAAAGATATATATTTATGTGGAAACGGACACCTTTGTAAACGAATTTATATATTGCATATATACACATACATACATAAACATTATTAAAAAACGTGAATTATTGAAAAATGTTTTAAATTCCATACGTTTTGGTTATAATCCTAGCCTTCGTTCAATCGAAATTAAGAACTAAACTAAATGCACTACTATACGGAATATAATATAAACTTCAAAACTGTTGCATTTATCAAAAAATCACAATTTTATTAACATGACAATTTTTAAAAAATGTGTAAGTGTGTAATATGTGTTATCTGCAAACTAGAAAGACAATGAATAGAAAATTTAAAAAAAAGAGTGCGCGTATGGTTCACACGCGATTGAAGTAAAACTTATTTGCTACCTTACAAGATGGCATTTAAGTAAAAACTAGCTGTAAGTGGAATTCTGTCTTAAGGCGATTAAGGCGTCGTGCCTTAAGGCAAATTGCTGAAACTTCCCGTACCAAAAATTATTATTTTTTTCAAAAAGATTAACATTTTTGAAAAAATTTTACTTCGAAACTATAAATTTGAAAAAAATTACTTTTTTGAAAAAAAAATTTTTTTTTGAAAACAAAATTTTTTTGAAAAGAAAAATGTTTTTTTCATTTTGACTTATTTTGGAAATTCTGAACTTTTTTTCAAAGAAATCGTACTGCTTTAACTGCAAAGAGACGAAATATCGAAGCGCGTAAGCGCCTCGTCGCCGCCTAACGGATAAGCATTGGTACGGAACCCATAGGAATATGAATAAAATTTATACTTATTGTTAAAATCTCTATAAAATATCTGATAATTTGATGTGCATATGTCTAATGATCATTTTTGACCGCCAGATGGCATTTTTTTTTTACTTTTTTTACTAGATCTCCGAAACCGCTAGAATTGCTTTCATGAAAATTTGATCAGTTCTTCATCTTGTCAATACAAGTGAATTTTTTTTGAATTATCCATTCTCCTAAAAAGTGAGTTACCGTTTTTGGCACTTTTTGCCCCATATCTCCGAAACGGCTAGACCTGCCTTCGCCAAAAACTAATCAGCACGTTTCCTTATCAATACGAATCGAATGTTTTTTCAAATTAAAAATATATTATAAATTATTCAAATCGCTTCATCCGTGTTCCCGAAATCGTCGACGAAAATTTGTATCCGAACACGCACACACACACACACACACATCCATTTTTTCTAAGGTATGCCAAAATGTTCAGAAGGTTTTGAAACGTAAAGATATATAAAAATTTTCATTTTCGATTTTTTTGCGATTACTATAATTTGCCCTGCAGGAAGTTAATAACTCAAACAATCCTAAATTAAGCTTTGTAAACGTGATTTTTTTTAAATTAAATGTACTGCATTTTGAGGAATATTTTTTTAAAAGACGTTTTGCTGTGGTATGTTTCATTCAGCTTCATAACGAAAAAAAACAATAAATAAACGTAGTGATGACGCTTCTCTTTCGCAATATGCTTAATAAATTTTTATTCTGCTTTATTTTTGGCAGTGACTTGATTTCTGAAATAAATTTTATATATATATATATATATATATATATAAGTTTTAATAAGAGAATAGTTCGGTGTCAACTTCTATCTTGGGCACAGCTGATGTTTACACATGAGCTTGTTTACTCAGCATTTTCAGCATTTACTCGGAATATAATATTATACATATATAAATATATATTTACATATTCAACAATCTATTTATAACATTCTTTGCATACATAGTGACCAGAACTCGACTAGAATTATTATAAAAAATATTACTTATTGTTAGCAAACAAATTTATTTTGTTGTTAATATAGAAAGACAAATTGGTACTTGCTCAAAATTGATTTCCATTCAATTCCAATAATTTCATAATAACTAAATAACTTCATTATAAAATTATAAAATTTATTCCTGTTGATAATTTTAAACAAAACGTTAAAATATTTACCAATTCTATTTATCTCCATTATCGATTTACTCAAATTCAAATATGTATAACGGAAACTTTTAAAATACTCCAAATCGTTTTTTTATACTAATTTTATTAAAGCAGACATTGTTGCACACAAAATGCACAAAAATTATACAATGTTTGGCGAATAAATTTGTTTAATATTCGAGTTTTTGCGACTGAAATAATAATTTGAAATTTAAATTTTCAAAAATCGACGAGCTCGATCTCGAAATGGAGCGTTATACGTCTTCGTTGTAAATGTCAAGTTATTTTTAAAGTAATAAAAATAAAATAAGAGGTAATTGCATTATAAAATAGGTAAATGCGGATTTTGGTATAATTATTTATATTTGTTATTCGTTCAAACTTTAATTCCTTAAAATTCGTATAACTATGTAATTAACAAAGAAGTTACAATTAAAAAAATTATGATATATACGAGGAAGATCGGACTCACAGGTAAATATTTTTTTTAATTTAAATTCAGAAAATCTATAAAACATTTTTTGCACGTGTTTAGAATACATTTCTTTAACTATTTCAATTTCGTCAAAAACTAGTCAGGACGATTGCCAAATGATTTATGTCGAATAATTTTTGAATTTTTAAAATCGTTTCAGGATTTTTGGCTATAATGTGAGCAAAGTATTTTGCATTTTTCTGCTAGTTCTAAAGAAACGGCTCAGCCGATTGTATAAAAGAATCCAAACTTTGAAACCAAAATACAATTTCCAAAATATCAATTTACAAAATTGTACTCACATACTGATAAAAAAAAGTGGCACAACCGTACCCTATTATTTCCTGTATATTTTGTGTTTAATGCAAAAGCTGATGATGGGATGTAACTTGTTCTGAAACGTCAAAGGGTAAGTTACAGTAATTGGCCGAAAATGAAAATGAAAATTTTTGCATATCTTCACGTTTCAGAAGTTTCTGAACATTTTGGCACGGATCAACCGATTTATATGGTTCAAAAAACATTCGATTCCTATTGATAGGGAGATGTGCTGATTAGTTTTTGGCAAAGGCAGGTCCAGCCGTTTCAGAGATACGGTGAAAAGAGTGCAGAAAATAGAAGTTGAGTTTTTAAGAGAACGGAGCATCCGATTTGAATGATCTAAAGAACATTCAATTTGTAATGATTGTGAGAAGAGTTGATTAAATTTTGGCATAGGCAAGTCTAGCCGTTTAGGACATACCGAGCTAAATGTGCAAAAAACGGCAGTTTTTGAGAGAACTTAGCATCCGATTTGAATGATTCAAAATACTTTCTGTTGTGTTGACGAAACAAATGATTTGGGGATTTTTTTTTTATTCCCAAAAAAAATTTTTTTTTGAATATTGAAAGTAATTCGAATTTTATTTTTTTCTAGATAAAGTTCTGAAGCTCAATTATATACTTCAAATAAATAATTTTAACTTTGCACTTTAGTTTATATAATTCTTAGAAATTTTATACAATATCCTTAATTTTAAATTCGATTGATTAAGTTTTGTTTATTTTCTTTTTTCCGTAAACATATATAAGTTATACAATAGTCTATTTGAAAACATTTAATATTTCTCGAATTTTTCATTACATCACGGGAAGTTCCAGCAATTTTCCTTAAGGCACGATGTTATACACCACTAGTTTAATTTAAGATTGAGATATAAATAGTTTGTCTTATTTTTTTATTCTTGCTCTGTTTACATTTAGTTTTTAACGTTACTTTTTCTGTTTTATTTTCAAAATTGTAAAACCACTGATAATGACGTAAAACTTTACTTTATTAATTTTTCACTTGATGTTACGTCCTCCAAGAAATTTATCATATATATATATATATATATATATATATATATATATACAAAAATAACGAGTTAATTAATTAAATTTATAATTCTCTTTGAACAAAAACAAACCACTGAAACCAGCAGTCAACATTGAACAATATTTTTCCTCTCCATTATATATATATATATATATATACAAATGTATATATTTATATATTCGTGTATATAATGTATTAATATATAATTGGCCATGTACTTGACTGTGGAAAATCTGTTTTCCAACGTTTTCCGATAAGTCGGAAAGAGAAAGTCGGTCTGCGCGTGGCCGACACGTGCCTCTTCCATCCATTTCATATAATAATACATTTATAATAAATATATACATTATATATATATATATATATATATATATATATATATATATATATGAAGTTATATGTATATCTGTACATGATCTGTACAAAGCGAATTAAATTAAATAAACAGGTATTCACAAAAAGCTATTCGATATAATTTCGATTACTGAAATGATGAATGAAATTAATTTGTTTAAATTATGAATTTAATATATTTGATTGATGTATTTTCATTGAATAATTATAATTGTACTAAAATGTTAATTATTTGCAACAACTACATTCCATCATCAGACTTTATATCAAAAACTAAATGTATAGATATAATAATGAACAAGGTAAATATTGGACGAAATTTCATTATTATAATACTTGTCTAAAAAAAATATTTTAAGACAAGCAATAATTATTCAGGTGTGAGTGTATCGGAAAGCTCATGTTTTGTGTCTTGGAAAAATCTACTTACAACTAGTTACTTTTTTTAATTGGAAATCCACTGGGACAAAGACAATTTTTTTGAAATCAGACGTTTAGGAACAGTTTAATGACATACAAACTTACCAATTTTATTTTATTTATATATCTATATATTATTATTATATCTCAGTCAGACAATTTTAGATGGTTATGTTTAATACGATTTCTTCGTGGTGGAATATATTATTAGTTTAAATTATTCTTTTAATACTAACAATCCTTCATTTTGCATAAAGAAATAAATTATGTTCTTATAAGAAAATTTGCTTTAAATGTTTTTATCATTTTAAATACTTTATCTAAATAAAAGGTATGTGTTATACTTTAAATTTTTATTATATATATATATATATATATATATATACATATACATGACTTCGATAAGTTATCGATAGACAAAATTTATCGATGAAAACAGCAGCGCGTGCTGCTGTGAGTCAGCATAAGAGAATGTTATCTTAATAAAAAATCTGACTAGATATAGACATAAATTTATCTCACAGATAAGGAATTTATGTGTATCAATAACACATTTATTATTAACTCTAGATAAATATTACGTAACGAGAATAAAAATATTTTGTGCATCTAATAATTTTCTACAAGGCGTCTCCACCGTAACAAGAAAAAAATAGAAAAAATGTACCAAATAAATAGTATTTATTTATTAATTAATATTTTTATTGATTGCTATTTATTGTATTATTATATCAGTATTTATATCTCTATGTTTAGATCATTTAGGTCTTAAAATGTTTACTTAAATAACGACTATACGCAATTTATTTCGGAGTAAAAACGAATGAAATTAGGTGTTCCTCAAGGTTTAATTTTAGGACCAATTTTATGTTTTATCTAAATTAATGATGTAACTATTTGTACTGTTTTTTGTGATTTCATTCAATGTACGTATAACACCAACATTATCGTCAAAACTAAATTTTCTAAAGAATTACAATATAAAAGATAACTAGTGAGGTGTATGGCATCGTGTCTCAAGACAAATTGCTAGAACTGTCCGTACCGTAACGAAATGTTCGAGAAATACTGAATGTTTTCAAATAGATTATTATAAATATTGTAACATTATCTAATATTTATATGAATTATATAAACTGAATTGCAAAGTTGAAATTATTTGTCTAAAGTATATTAGAACTTTAGTCAGAATTTAAAAAAAAATAAAACAAACTCGAATAATTAAATAAATATCTTAACGTTGACAGAAACGAAAAAATTTCTCGATTAATTAATTTTTTGTTGCAATTGTTATTAAATAAACATTATGTAATTAGTACGGAATCGTTCGTGATCAAGTGGTCAGAGCTAAGGAAGTTTCAAGTGCGATACCTAGTTTGGTCAGCTTGATATCAAGCAGTATTGACCTCTGTTCTCACTTGGAATTATAAATAGCAATATGGTTTCAAGTGTTAGCCCTTACCCGTTGTTGATGTATCAATAAAAATTAATCATTTAGTATTACAAAATTTGTAATAATATTTTTTGTTATACAAAGATAGGACAACCGTTTGGGTTGCCATCTATATAAGCCACTTTGTTTAAAAAATCAACACAGAACAAAATAATGAAATTAAATAATAAATACAAATATAGTTAGATTGTGATTTATAGTTAAAATATGTATTACATAAACAAAGTGTCCGTTTCCACACATTATATCAGCGAAAATAAAAATGCTGATAATTATCACATGAAATGCACTAGAATGTATGTCTGCTGAAATATTATGAGATTAGAGCTGTTGTCGTATCAGCGAAAACGTATTCTGTTTTTGATAAGGATTTTTTTTTAGATTTGCCTGCCTTATCACTTGTGAGTACTCGTACCATCCTGTCTAGATGTAAAATGCACACAAGTGTATATAAATACATAAATATTTATTATTTAATGATTTAATTATTGTTTCAGATATTCCATCAACTAACTAACATCGACTAACTAAGTTTTGGTGAACTTAGAAAATGATTTCGGCGACCAATTTGGCGGTGGAAGGAGCTGCGATAAGTGGAGGACATGCCTATTCGACGTATATGCACCACCATTTGGCTAACCACCATTTGAACCAGCTCAGTCACCACCATAGGTAAATATAATAGATTGAAATAGATAGAACTGAACGGAGTATCCAATTTGAATGATCTAAAAAACTTTCTGCTTGTATTGACAAAACAATTGCTTCTGAAGATAAAAAATTATTACAACTTTTTTTATTTTCGTTTGTTATTGTGGTTTTTAGTTTTTTAATGTATTAAATACTTGGGCTGGATCATTCATTAGTGTCACTAATGCACAAAACACTTCACTCATCATGTAATAATTGCGTTTAAAGAACTTCATGTAATTAAAATTAACATACATTCATTGACTGCTTGTATTTTTTTTACTCTTTCGCTGGCGATATAATCTCATTCTTTAAACAGCTGTAATATCTGTCTTGCGTAAAAAATATTTTCCATTGTAATAACCTCAAAGATTTATAGAAACTACAAATATTATAGAAATAATTTCTAATCAATAAACTTACGTTTAGTACACGACACAAATGTTTAATTGTTTTTTTTTTTATTTTCAAAGAACAGGGAAAATAATCTTCTGGTTCAGACAAGATTAGTACTAGGATGTAACTTTAAAATGTTTATCTATCTATGTCGATTTCCTTGTTGATATCGGTACGCATACAACGTTGATGCCGGTACACATACAACGACAGATCTCTATTCACATACGCGACGACTAATCACAATCGACGCGTATAGAAATGATATCAACGAGAGCGAATGACGAATCATTGGCATTCGACTCTTATTGACTGTTATCTGCCGTAACGCACTTCCGTTGCATTTGTACGGTTTACACCCTAGTTTTACTTCAAAAAAATCATCAATTCAAAAAATCATCTTTTTTTTGTTTTTGTCTATCAAAACTTTATTCAAGTTTTATAATACAAAACTGTTGAGTATATAAAAAACAAAAAATTAAACCTAAATACAAAAATATAAATGTAAATAATAAACAGAATATTAACAAAACTAGTGGGGTGGGTGGCATCGTGCCTTAAGGCAAATTGCTGGAACTTCCCGTACCGTAACGATGTGTTCGAGGAATATTCATTGTTTTCAAATAGATTATTATAAATATTGTAACATTGTCTAATATTTATAAGAATTATATAAACTGAATTGCAGAGTTGAAATTATTTGTTTTAAGTATATTAGAACTATAGTCAGAATTAAAAATAAAATCTGAATTATTATTTTCGATATACAAAAAATTAAAAAAAAAAAAAAAATTAAACAAATTTTTTTTTCCAAAATTAACTATTTTGTTAAAACAAGCAGAAAGTTATTTGAATCATCTGAATCGGACGCTTAGTTCTCTCATAAACTGCCATTTTTTACATATTTAGCTCCGTATCTTCGAAATGGCTGAGCCGGCCTGTCCCAAAAACTAATAACTCCTTCTCCCAATCATTACTAATTGAATGTTTTTTAGATCATTCAAATCGGATGCTCCGTTCTCTCAAAAACTCGATTTCTATTTTCTGCACTCTTTGCTCGTTATCTCCGTACCTGCTGGACCTGCCTCTACCAAAAACTAATCAGCACATCTCCTTATCAATAGAACTCGAATGTTTTTTAAACCATCCAAATCGGTTGATCCGTACGCTCGAAAACGTGGGCGTATATTTGTACATACATACACACACACACACACATCAATTTTTTCTGAAGTATGCCAAAACGTTCAGAAACCTTCAAAACGTCGAGAAATGTAGAAATTTTCAATTCCGATTTTCGGCCCATTACAATAACTTACCCCACGGGAAGTTAATAAAATTACAAAAATATTGAAATAATAATCTTAACATCAACTATGGCTGGAACTGAGCATTAGCTACTCTGTCGAGTGGTGAATGCTTTTATGATGATAGATGAGGAAGGTCATCAGGCCATTTCTTCTTCAGTCTTTTTATTGGGTTAAGCAGAGATTTGATGATATTTGTGTCGAGTTCTAATTTCCTGATGTGGGATATGCTTCTTGATTTTATGCATCATATAATGTCATATATTTTCTAGGTCGTCTTCAACCCAAGACCGTTACCACCATCACACCCGACTGAACCCTCCAGCGCCTCCTGGTTCTACAAATCTGGGCACCGCAGCACCTTCTCTCAACTTAGTCCCAGCACCAACGACCCAAGTACCTCTAAATCTAGGAACCTCTTTACCGATCTCATCTTCCACCGGTGCCCCTATCAAAGTTCAGGCTATTCATCCTGGAATGAAACAGCATCCGAATCAGGATCAGATTAATTGTCTGGGACTTCGTCATATGCATTTAGGAAGCAATGTGGAAGCTGGTGATTTGAGGAGTTTAGGAGGCACCGAGGCGCTCCTGAATGGGGTGCCTCATGAGGCGCTTTTTAGGCTCCACAAAAGCGGCGGGGACTTTGCTAGACCTGTGGCGAAAAGGTCAGTAGACGATTGAGGGTGATAATTGGATAGATGTATGAATTTGTTTTTAACTTCCCAAAGGAGAAGTTTATGTTTTCATCAAAAAATCCGATTCGCTAATTTTATGTTTTCTCGTCGTTTCAAGCCATTCTGAATAGAATGAGATCAACATTGGAAAAAGTATGTGTGTGTGTGTGCGAGTGTGTGAACTAGGGTTTATACAAAAACCGACATTTCAGAAAACCGGTTTTTAACTTCCCGAAGGAGTTTGTTTTCATCAAAAAATTCGATTATCTAATTATGTTTTATCGACGTTTCAAGCCATTCTGAATCGAATGAGACCGAATTTTAGGAAAAAGTATGTGTGTGTGAGAACAGATTTTTTGCCGTAAATCGACGTTTTCTCAAAAACGGCTGGACCGATTTCAAAAATTTAAAAGCCATTCGTTGTATCTCGATGAGGACTATCGTTTGTCAGTTTTGCGCTACGATCGGCCGAGACGTTTCTTTGTAAATTGCAGAAAAGTGAAAAAATTTTCGTCCACGTTTTAGCCCGCAATTCTGAATCGATTTTGAAAATTCAAAAACCGTTCGAAAGATATTGGTTGGGAATCGTGCTGATTAGTTTGTGGTAGAGATCGGCCGGACCGTTTTCTTGTAATAAGGTTTAAATGTTAAAAAAATTTTTTTCGCCAGTTTTTATTATTATTTTTTTGACGGTAAATACCATACTCTTCTAGATCATACTGAAATATTACGGACCTACGACAACTCGTTTAGCTTTAAAAATTCGTCAAAGTTTGCAAAAATTAGTATCGTTTCTTTGGCATTTGTCAAAATTAGAACTTTCATCGAAGTTTGCTCAAAAACGCCTGAACCGATTTCAGAAATTTAAAAGCCATTTGATGTATCTCGATGAGGACTATCGTTTGTCAGTTTTGTGTGATAATCTGCCAAGCCGTTTCTTTGTAATTTGGAAAATGTGTTAAACTTTTCGTCCACATTTAAGCTCATACTACCGAATCGATTTTAAAAAATCAAAAACTGTTCTAAAGATATTAGTTGGGAACAATACTGATTAGTTTTAGGTGAAAATCTACCGAGCAGTTTTGTTGTAATTAACTGTTGAAAAAAAAATTAGGCCGATTTTTATGGAATTTTTTTTTGGCGATATATATCATGGTCTTATGGAACTTACTGAAATATTACTGCCTTACGACAAGTAGTTTAATTTTAATTCATCAAAGTTTGAGAAAATGAGTAGTTATTTTGACATTTTTTTATCTCTTTTATTTACAACTGTCCAGTAAAGGACATTCAATTAATTTGATGAATTTACAATAGTCGGCCGAAAGGGACATTATACTACAAGGGCATGTTGGGAAAAACAACTCAGTAGTTGTTTTTCCATTTGATATAAAATTCACAATATTTTATTGATAATTATATAATTTTAACTATTTACTTATTGAATAATTTCTTATAAATAATGATTAAGTTATTTCAATTTTTTATCAGGAGAGTTGATGGCTTAAATCCAGTGGCGCTTCTCTTTTCAATCTTCTTGGATAGTTCTCTGTTATCAAGGAATTTTTTTGACATTTGTTAAAATCAAAATTAGACGATTTACTTGGTATAACGATAAAGTACTTGGTCTTAATGAACATACTAAACCATTAAAGTCCTATGGAAACTGGTTTAATTATAAAAGTTGTTGATTTTTGAAAATTTGCTTTTAGAAAATACTCCGAGTTAACGTGTTCGTTCTTTTTCAATTATGTGTAATAAATTCTCTCGGAATACTTCTAATTACTCACAAATTAATTTATCTATCATGGATTTATAATAAGGTTCAAGGTTTTAACGAACATCTTAAAATATTACAGGTCTAAGAGAGGTTGAATAATAGAAAATCGTTGAAGTTTCAAACTTTTCCCTCAAAATTTCAAAATCACATAAAATATATTGTTAATAATTTAAAAGTGGCTAAATCTAAATTAATGAGTAATGAGTGAAATATTTACAAATTTATATGCAAAATTCTACTTACACTACACTATCAGATACTCTAACAACTATTCTCATTGTTTCAAGGTGATTAACAAAAATCCAGATTAAAATAAATATATTCCTGTAAGTCATACATATTAGCATACTTACTATGTTTCATGTTTTAACGCATGTATGTATATATACGATAATAAAAGATTAAGTCGATTATTTACACATATCGGGAAGTTCATGTAACTTGCCTTAAGGCAAAATACCAAACCAACTAGTTTTTTTTTTTTTTTTGTAGATACTCCAACGGTGTTCCGGATTCGCCCCATCCCCAATCCTCGACGCCAGGCCCTGTAGACTTGGCTCAACCGAAAGACTCCAATCACAACTTTAACCACCAGCCAAAAATTTCCCTGAAATACCAAAACCAGCAACACTACCCTCAGCACTACGAAACTATGAACCATTACACGAACGACAGGAGGCGAGAAGAACCCACAAACCACCATCTGAACCGCCAAATAATTTTACCAAGGAACTTGTCAGATACCTCACCGCCAATCGATACCAAAAGTTCCTACCGCCAAATGGTACCGACGACGAATTTTGGACAACATTTCTTCAACCAGGATTTGACCAATTTTTATGCGAAGGAGATTTATGATATGAGAAATGGTGGTGGAGGTTTTGTACCTCCAAAACCGCCTGTTGGGTACGGAGGACACCAGCAGCAGCAGCATTTGCAGCAGCAGCAGCTGCAGCAGCTGGAGCTGGTTAAGCAGAAGTGCGTTATGAGCACTGGTGTAGGGAAGAGCTTCGAATGTGAACAGGGATTCAAGGTAAGATAAAATAGTAAGAGGACGCAGAAAAATGTTATGGCAAGGCTATGTTACGCTCCAACTTGGATACATTGTGCTACTGAATCATACTTGCATACATTGTGCTACTGAAACATGTCATGTATTTGTTGTGCATTCAGGCGTTTTACGCATAAACTGCAACGTCACTCGTATGTTATGAAGCTGCGTCAGAAACACCTTGTTATCTAAGATCGTTGTGTGGTTTTTAGTTAACTTCCCGTAGGGTAAGTTATAGTAATAGCAAAAAAATCGAAAATGCAAATTTTTATATATCTTTACGTTTCAGAGGTTTCTGAACATTTTGGCGTACCTTGGCATACCAAATGGATGTGTATGAGCGTGTGCGTGCATGTGTGTACGTATATATGTGTGTGTTCGGATGATTATGGGTAGGGTTAGAAATTAGGTTTTATAAAATTGGATACAAATATTTTAATAGAAAAAAATTAGTATTTTTTGGAAATATGATTTTTACCAGTAATTTCTGTATTTTATATTTATAAACCTTTAATTTATGGTAATAATTTAATAAAGATTTCGAGAACACCGATCAACCGATTTGAATAATTCAAAAAGCATTCGATTCGTATTGATAAGGCGACGTGCTGATTAGTTTTTGGCGAAGGCAGGTCTAGCCGTTCCGAAGATACGGGGCAAAAAGTGCCGAAAACGGTAACTCAGGTTTTAAGAGAACGGAGCGTCCGATTTTAATAATTCAAAAAAACATTTCACTTGTATTGACAAGGTGAAGATCCGATCAAATTTTCATAAAGGCAGGTTTAGCGGTTTTGGAGATTTAATGAAAAAGTAAAAAAAATGCCTTTTGGCGGTCAAAAATGATCATTAGACATATGCACATCAAATTATCAAATATTTTATAGAGATTTTAACAATAAGTATAATTTTGGTTTACATTCCTATGGGTTCCGTACCAATGTTTACGCGTTAGACGTCGACGCGGCGCTTACGCGGTTTGATATTTCGTCTTCATGCAGTTAAAGCAGTACGATTGCTTTGAAAAAAGTTTAGATCTTTCAAAATATGTCAAAATAAAGAAAACATTTTTTTCAAAACAAAAAAAAATAAAAAAAGTCTAATTGTTTGTCAAAAATCTTATTTTTTCGAAGTAAATTTTTTTCAAAAATGTTAATCGTTTTTAAAAAAAATAATAATTTTTGGTACGGGAAGTTCCAGCAATTCGCCTTAAGGCACGATGCCTTAATTGCCTTAAGACAGAATGCCACTTACAGCTAGTTAGATCATTCAAATCGGACGCTTAGTTCACTCGAAAACTGCCATTTTTTGCACATTTAGCTCTGTATCTTCGAAATGGCGGGATCTGTCTTTGCCAAAAACTAATCACCTATTCTCCCAATCATTACAAATTGAATGTTTTTTAGATCATTCAAATCCGATACTCCGTTCTCTCAAAAACTCGATTTGTATTTTCTGCACTCTTTGTTCCGTATCTCCGTAACGGCCGGACCTGCATTTGCTAAAAACTAATCAGCACATCTCCCTATCAATACAAATCGAATGTTTTTTAAACTATTCAAATCGGTTGATCCGTACGCCCGAAAACGTGGACGAAAAAATACGGACATACAAAACACACACACACACACGTCCATTTTTCTGAGGTATGCCGAAATGTTCAGAAACCTTGAAAACGTCGAGAAATGCAAAAATTTTCATTTTCGATTTTTGGCCCATTACTATAACTACCCTACGGGAAGTTAATAATAAGGCTATGTTACGCTCCAACTTGCATACATTATTCTACTGAATCATACTGAACACTGCCGAAATGTAATGTATTTGCTGCGCATTCAGGCGTTTTACACATAAACTGCAACGTCTTTCATACATTATGAAGCTGAGTCAGAAAGACCGTGTTATCTAACATCATTTTTTGGACATTTATGCGGTTTCTTGGTTAGGTTTTCTATATGACAACATGAAAAATACGCCTGACTGCACACCAACCGCATGGTTTTTGTCAATATTAGTGGAGCAAATTTGCTCCAAGTTAGATTTAGTGTGCCATGATATTTGCAATACAAAAACAAAAGAATGTATAGAAAATAATATCTCATATAATCAATTCTAATAAAATCATCGTAGAATAGTGAAGTATTGAGTTTTAATTAAATATAACTAGTTATTTATGGAATGCGCTCCAATTAGTATGGGAAGTTTTTCTTAACATGGCCTTGCTATAACATTTTTTCTGTTATGCGGCAGAATCAGTCCATAAAATTAAATTATTTATTTAAAATTTTATTTTATCATTTTTCAGGTGCCATCAGGTAAAGAAGGATCTTTGAAACACAGAATTTTAAGGCCGTCACCACCAGCATCGGTAGCGCCTCTGTCGCCACAGTCGCCTTCATTCTCAGTCACTTCGCCGACGGCGCTACCTACAGGTGAAAATTAATAAATATAATATATATATATATATATATATACTAGCTGACCCGGCAAACGTTGTTCTGCTAGGTAAGGTATATTCTAAACAATTTCTAGAGAATCAAAAATATTAATACTTTAAGTGCATAAGGATGCGTTGTTTGAATGCTGTATACAATTAGGTATTATAAAAACAATAAACCCCATTAGTTTGTCTATATTTTGCCAATACAATCAAACTGGAAGTTTTATACACTTTCTATAGAAAACATATGGTATAATCCAATCCAAGTGTTTTTAGGTCTTTCGACTTATTGATTACCTTTCAAGTTTTTCAGTTTCTTTTTGGATTCTGGATTTTGTATATAATTGTGAATAATACTACTGAGCTTATACAAAATTTTCAAATTTCGGAGGAGAGATAGAAAATCAATTAAGTATTTCTTCTTTCACCTTCTTTTTGAAAAGTTTCAAGTAACATTCGATGAATTAAAGTAAATTTAATAAAAAGTATTTATGTAGAGCAGGGCGAGGCACAAATGTCGAATTTGACTTGAGCAAATATAAACTATATTATGAAAACCATAACAATTATATCACAACAAATAACACATTTCAAATGAACAATTATCTGACTACGTTTAGTGAAACTGCCAGCTACTTCATCATTGTAAAAATGTGCTTTTTTGATGTCTTTCAACAATATGTTATCTAGACTATTTTACCCTATAGGCGGGGTAACTTTTAACGGCCCGGAGGGAAACAGGTGTAATGTCTTATTTTAATTTTGAAAGTATTTCACAAAATAATTACATTTTAACTAATGCTAAAAAACTACCAACGGAAGAAAATACTTTTATTATGGATTTTCAAAGATAACCGTTTACCTCCCGATAGCAAAGTCATGAGAATCAGGTTATAGCCGGTTATACATCTTTTTCCCTCTACTTTTAAATGTTGTTGTTAACAATGCTTAACTTTACTGGTTTTTGACACATCGGTGGTGCATCTTTTTAACCCCGGACCTTCATATATTACTATATATATTTCGATAAATTCTGGGAAATTATAACTGGGAAAATGTTATTCGACAAAATGTCCCTTCGTTCGATACCAAATTTAGGTTCTGAATTTAAATAACATAAATAAAAAATAATATAACCTAGAAAATGTTTTATAAATACCAATGAGTATATTATTATACAAATGAGATCTTTCAGAGCACCGTGTTTGAGAAAAATATGATTTGAGTGTTACGACGCCAAAAAGTGCATTTTCATATTAACATTTCAAAAAAGTTGATATTTTGAGTTTCTAGTAACACTTGTGGCCCGTTAAATAACGTTTTTGTGCACAAATAAAACTACAAACAAAACTACTCACTACAATTTAATCATGATTAAATAATATTCACGTAAAACATCCCATTAAAGGCAATTGAACATCATTCGTCAAAAACGTTTGACATTTGACGTATTAGCCACCGTCCATTGTTTTATTCAAATTACGCTTCTACAACAATGTTCAAATTAAAAATGTAAAGTTTCTACCCGGTTTTGAGATAATATCTCACCTTTCCGACAACCTACTGATTAGCACGAATTTTTCAAGACAAAGACTGGCCAAATCGGTTCAGCCGTTTTCGAGTTTTACCGAATCATTTGATCGAGAGCTCCATTTTTATATATAAGATTATTCTTGCATTATTATAATTAATTTTTAATTATCTATTTCCAGTGGCCTCCGGTTTCTCCCGCGGCGCCCTCATTCGCCTGGCGGACGGCGACGTGAGACGAGTGGAGGACATGAGGGCGGACGATTTCCGACGATCTGCGGACGTGACAGGAGATGTCACTCTGACAGATGTCACCGTCGTCAGGATAAACGTGACGACGTCGGGAGGTGAAAGTGCTAAAGATGACGGCGGAGGAAGGGTTACCTTGACGCTGAGTTTTAACCAGCATAGGGACAGGGTAAGAAAGGAATTGATAATATATATATATACTAGCAAACCCGACGAACTCCGTTTCGCCACCAGATGGTTTCGTGAGAAAGATGAAGAAATTTTTTGTTTGTTTTATATTTGAAAAGGAAAAATTTGATTTTCTTATACAACAGTAATGAATTTATTTCGATTACAAAAATTAAGTGTTTTTTAGTTGAACTTCTCTAAGTAGATGAGAGTGAGAAACCTTGCGGAGACCGAGACCTTTCCAACTAATGCAATCATTGTCGAAATCGGTTCGTGCGTTCTGGAGTTATATCGTCAGGAAGGAAAACAAGTCGCAAGGCCAATCGCTTAGTGTTTGCGGGATAAATTTCAAATAGATTATTTAGAAAATCATTGTTTTCCTCATGGGCAGTTATACGTCCCCTGTTCACGAGTTGGAAAACCATCAGCTTTGTTTGTGTTAACGTCAGACCAAAAAACAAAAAATGTGGTTTACCAAAGAGCACTTCAATGAAACGGATAATTTGCGGATTCTCTTTCATTTACTTAGAGAAGTTCAACTAAAAAACACTTCATTTTTATAATCGAAATAAATTCATTACTGTTGTGTAATAAAATCATTTTTTTTCTTTTCAAATATAAAACAAACAAAAAATTTCTTCATCTTTCTCACGAAACCATCTGGTGGCGAAACGGAGTTCGTCGGGTTTGCTAGTATATATATATATATATATATATACTAGCTGATCCGGCAAATGTCGTATTGCCATAAAAACTATTTCTAGTAAAAAATGTTTAGTACGAAAATAACTAACTGATTGCAAATGTGGTGCATAAGTGAAAGAGGCAGCTAACAAAAAATATATGAATAGTTTACCCACTGCAAAGTACGCTACATATAAATATCCCTCAATAGTCTTTGCAAGAGCCAACCTAATCCGAAACTGATTCTATTTAAATTGAATTGGCACATTTGAAGTTTCATGATTTTAGTAAATTATTACCGCGCTTTTGATTATTTTAGTAATTTGAATTACGAATCAAAATCCGATAATTTATTTTTAAATTATATTGTTATGTGGCATGCCCAGCGAATTGACTGAGATTGAAGAAAATTAGGAGAGTGGAAAATTTTACAGCTTTGCCATAGATTCGTATGGTACCTATAGATCCCTATCAAAAACTGTTGTATCTTTTTATATTAATATTCAATCTTTCTATATTTTTTTGCAAAAATTGCTCTTTATGCAAACCATTTATCAACTATGTACTGTTTGTGCGCATCGGGAAATATTTGTACAATGAGAAAATGGGAATATAAAATTTGGTAAAAATCGGTAAAGCCGTTTTGGAGGAGTATGTGAATGAACATTGTGGCTTGTTAGATATTAATTAGTTAATTTAACTAGATTCGCCAATGACGGTGTAGTTGCCATTTGTAATGCAATTAGTGTTGTGCATCAAACAAGAAATTTATTTTCGACATTTCGGAAATTAGGTATGCTTCATCTTCAGGAAAACAAATTGTTAAAATATACTTGCAACAAACATTTATATTCAAAAATAATTAAAATTACCCAAATCTAAATAAGTTTATAATAAATAAATTGAATAATAACTGAACAAGTAATGAAATAGTTAACAGTTAATTAAATTATATTAAATCTGCTGAGACTTATTATATCATTATACTGACGGCTTGTAAAATAAATATATATATATTTATATATATATATATATATATATATATATATATATATATTTATATATATATATATATATATATAAATGTCTTTTATCACGAGTGATATACATTATTTATTGTATTTCCTATGTCGTCTCAACGAGATATAAAAATAAGTATCTAATTATGACACATGACTAATAGGAATAATATATATATTTATATATATATATATATATATAAATGTCCTGCAGCTGCTGTTTTGATGCAAACATGTCGCAACTTGATCAACAATTACTCATTATTTAATTTATTCTATACAAATGTTTACATCTCGTGATAACAGATATATATATATATATATATATATATATATATATATTGATATTTAATTGATATTGTCAGTAGATTCCACTTTTTTACTTACCTACCAAATATCTAATGTGCTCATCAGTAGAGTCTTTTTTTCTAGGCAGATATTTAATTTGCTCGTCACTAGAATCAATTTTCTACTTTCCTAGACAGATATTTATTTACTTGTCAGTTGAGTCCATTTTTAACTTTTTTATGCAAATATTTAATATACTCGTCAGTAGAGTCCCTTCTTTACTGATAATTTTTTTGTCAGTAGAGTTTTTTTCTTACTTTTCCACGCAGATTTTTAATTTGATTGTCAGTAGAGTCCCATTTTTGATTTTCTTAGACAGATATATAATTTGCTCGTAGTAGAATTCCTTTCTTACTTTCCTAAACAGATATTTAATTTGTCCTTTTTCTAATTTTTTTGTTGATGAAAATATTTCTCAGTTATTTTTATTACTTTTAATTATTTTTTCATTTAACGATTTTCATGAAACTTTGATGACAAGTTATAGTAATCGCAAAAAAATCGAAAATGAAAATTTTATATATCTTTACGTTTCGAAGGTTTCTGAGCATTTTGGCACATCTTAGAAAAAATTGATGTGTGTGTGCGCGTGTGTGTGTATGTATGTACGGATACAAATTTTCGTCGACGATTTCGGGAACACGGAGAAACCGATTTGAATAATTCAAAAAACATTCGATTCGTATTGATGAGGAAACGTGCTAATTAGTTTTTGGCGAAGGCAGGTCTAGCCGTTCCGAAGATACGGAAAAAAGTGCCGAAAATAGTAACTCAGTTTTTGAGAGAACAGAGCGTCCGATTTGAATAATTCAAAAAACATTTTACTTGCATTGACAAGATGAAGAATTGATCAAATTTTCATGAAGGCAGGTTCAGCGATTTCGGAGATCGAGTAAAAAAGTAAAAATAAATGCCATTTGGCGGTGAAAAATGATCATTAGACATATGCACATCAAATTATCAGATATTTTATAGAGATTTTATCAATAAGTATAAATTTTGTTCATATTCCTATGGGTTCCGTACCAATGTTTACGCGTTAGACGGCGACGCGGCGCTTACGCGCTTTGATATTTCGTCTTTATGCAGTTAAAACAGTACGATTGCTTCGAAAAAAAGTTCAGAATTTCCAAAATATTTCAAAATAAATGATTTAAGATAGAATGATTTAATATGGTTCGAAATTCTATTAAAAGTTTCAAATCATTGATCAACTTTTTTTGATTATTATTATTGATTATTTTTAATTACTCGAATTTTGAATTGCGGTACGGGAAGTTCTAGCAATTTGCCTTAAGGCACGATTCCCTAATTGCCTTAAGACAGAATTCCACTTAATTCAGCTAGTTAATTTAGTTTTCGGTACGGGAAGTCCAGCAATTTGCCTTAAGGCACGATGCCATGCACCACTAGTTTAAGTTTATTTTGTATACGTATCAGAAATTTCATGCAACTGGCCTTAACGTCCAATGCTATCTACACCTAGTTTAATATAATAATTATTTCCCTTCCAGGTTGAGTTCGAAACATCCCAAGAGCACCCATTCTTCGTCTACGGTCAAGGCTGGGCCTCGTGCTCCCCTGAAGCCACGATGCGAAAATACGGCCTAAAGTGCAACCGGCTTCAAGTCGGCGACATCTGCATATCTCTAACCCCCAAAGACAAAACCACCACCAACCCTCAAACCCCACATCATGTTTCCTCCAAAAGTCTACAAGCCTTGAAAACCGCCAAACCTCACTACCCAGAAAGGACGACTAATAACAAACCACCAGCTCCTGCTGCATCTCATCTCAATGCTGCAAGACAATTGCAAATGACACCGGCTGTGTCATATCCCAGGCAGATGTCAAAGGTGACATCCATGTGTCAGCAGAGGCCTCAGGAAATGCCGAGGTCGGCGACTGCTGATTCTAATCTTTATCAGTTTTCGGAGGAGCCTCAGAATTTGACAAAACATAAGTTTTTGTGCGACAAGAATAAGGAGAGACTGGCCGATGATGGTTTCGCGAATTGTAAGAAGAGGCGGTGGTCGGCGCCTGATGATACACTAACGAGCCAGAAAATGGTGGTGAAGAGGCTTAAGGAGTAACATGGTAAGATGGTGAGTTTGAGGTTATGTGCTGTGATGATTAAAATGATTTTAGGATGATAAGAGGACATATTTTAAAGCAAATGCAATGATTTTTGTGCAAAGCAAAAAATTGATTTATTTTTAGTTTTAAATTTTTTATAATACAAATGATTTTAAAAGCAAGGTATATATATATATATATATATATATATATATATAATATGTGAGTATGGTTTTTTTTTAAATTTTCAAAATTTTTTCCATGCTCTTCCCATACAAACTTTGATTGAATTGCGCTCTATCTAAATGTTAATATTAAGAGCTAAAACTTTCAGAGAATTGTTTTTTATCTATTTGGAACCATTTGAGCCCCTGGGAGCAAGGAAATTCGAAAATGACCATTTTAAGGACCACCCTAATACAGGGCGTCCCGGCCGAAATTATGAAACTACGAAACAAAAGGATTTAAGTGCGTTATCAATTATGGGACAATTTTTCGGTTTTTTTAACGTCCCGAAGGAAAAGTTTATGTTTTCATCAAAAAATTCGATTCGCTAATTTTATGTTTTCTCTTGGACGTTTCAAGCATTCTGAATCGAATGAAACCAAATTTGGATAAAGTATGTATGTGTGTATGTGTGTGTGCAGATTTTTTGCCCTAAATCAACGTTTTTTCAAAAACGGCTAAAACGATTTCAAAAATTTAACACCCATTCGATATATATCGATGAGGACTAGCGTTTATCAGTTTTCTGTGACAATCAGCCAATCCGTTTCTTTGTAATTTGAAAAAAAAGTGTTAAACTTTTCGTCCACATTTAAGCTCATCCTACCGAAACGATTTTAAAAAATCAAAAACTGTTTGAAAGATATTAGTTGGGAATGATACTGATTGGTTTTAGACGAAAATCTACCGAACCGTTTTCTTGTAATTAACTGTTGACAAAAATTTAGGCCGATTTTAATGGAACTTTTTTTGGCGATATATATCATAGTCTTATAGAACTCACTGAAATATCACGGCCTTACGACAAGTAGTTTAATTTTAAAAATTTATCAAAGTTTGAGAAAATGAGTAGTTTTTTTTGACGTTTGTTAAAATTAAAATTAGACGATTTACTTGGTATAACGATAGAGTACTTGGTCTTAATGAACATACTAAACCATTAAAGTGCTACGGAAACTGGCTCAATTATAAAAATTATTGATTTGTGAAAATTTGCTTTTAGAAAAAACTCCTAGCTAACGTCGTGTTCGTTCGTTTTCAATCATGTGTAATAAATTCAATCAGAATACTTTTAATCATTCATAAATGAATTTATTTTTTATTGATTAAGTCGATTATTTGCACATATCGGGAAGTTCATGTAACTTGCCTCAAGGCTAAATACCAATACCAACTAGTTTTTACTCGAAATTTTTCAATAATGAAATTATCAAGTATTGTACCTATTGATGAAATTTGCCAACACCCTCTAGTGCATTTTATTAAAAGCAGAGCTTCTCAAAGTCGACCGATTTGAAAACTAGTTGAAAGTAGCATTTTGCCTTAAGGCAAGTTGCATGAACTTCCCGAAATGTGTAATAGTAGTGTAATAGTCATTATAGTAAGTTTATTTCGGAATTCGAGATAATCAGCTGTTAGCCTGTAAATACTTGTATATTGACACCCTAAAAGTTGTCTCAAAACCTACATATGCTGCGTTCACCCTACCATATGTAGGTTTTGAGACAACTTTTAGGTGTCAATATACAAGTATTTACAGACTTTCAACAGAGAAAATTCCGAGATTCTTACCTAATTTAAGCTTAAATGACTGGACTATGATGATTGACTTAATCAACCAAAATTGAGATTTTGATATTTAGATGAAATTTTCAACTGCACGATTATGTGTATTACGTACATAGTCCATGAATTTTTGTAGACTTATTTTTCCGCTAATTCCAAAAAAATAGCTTTTAAATTTGTGGAATCAAATGTTGACTCATCGCATCTCAAAGGCGACATTATTCTTTTTTGCTATTATAAACATTATTCAAATATTGATGGATTTTAAAAATTAAACTACTTTGTTATTATTTAGGACCACGATGTCTATCAACATAAAAAATTCCATCGAAAAAATTTCAACAGTTAATTGCGAAGAAATGGCTCGGCCGATCTTTATCCAAAACTAATCTGGTCGATTCCCAAATAATATCTTTCAAACAGTTTTCGAATTTTTCAAATTAAGCTAGAATTTTTGTCTAAAACATGGACAAAATTGACAAACGATGGTCCTCGTCAAAATACATCGAATGGCTTTTAAATTTTTGAAATCGGTCTGGTTCTTTGAAAAAATATTGATTTAAGGTAAAAAAAAATTTCACACACACACATACTATTTCGAAATTTGGTCTCATTCAATTCAGAATGGCTCAAAACGTCGAGAAAACATAAAATTAGCGAATCGGATTTTTTGTTGAAAACATAAACTTCTCCTCCGGGAAGTTAAAAATTAAATTCAAAGTTTAACAAAAAGTCTTAATTTTTAAAACCTTGAGGCAATTGTGTTATTTTTTTTTGATTGTGTGTCCTAGAAATATTATGGTTATTAGGTTCTAAAGTTTAAATGAACAAAATTGGTAGAAATTAATAAAAACCGAAAAATGGTCAGAATATTTTTTCACTTATAATTTTCAAACAACGTGAGATAATTTTTTTTCGCTAAATTTTTTCAGAACTATTAAGGTCAACACTATTACTCGATCTTCGCTTACTCTGTATATGTTTTTTAATATTTTTTAATCTTTTTAGCACAAAAGTTTTTGTTTTTGCATATGTATATAATTTTCGTTGTCCCACTTATATGCATTAAATGTTTTTAAATATTTTTTTAAACATTTATATTTATATTAAAAATAAATTATATATATATATGTATATGTATATATATATATATATATATATATATGCAATAAGGTGATATTTAAAATAGGTTGCATCAGGTTTTGTAATTATTGAATATATATTATAAATAAATTAAATGTATATAGGGTACAGCGGGGCTTAAAGGTCTTAGGGTAAAAAATCCTATCAACCAATATCTTAAATACCAGTAAAGTTAAGAATTTTTTAACAGCAATATTTGAAAGTAGAGGGCAAAAGATGTATAACCAGTCATGACCTTGATTCTTACGACGTTGCTATCACAAGATAAACAAAAATGTTTGAAAATCCATAACAAAAGTTTTTTTTCCTTGTGAGCACTGTTGTTTAGTTTACGAGACCTTAATCAAAATTTTTAAGTACACGTTATATAATTGTTTTATAAAATGTATTGTTAATTTTAAGTGAGATTCAACAGTTTTTTTTATATAACTCCTATAAATGCTTATACCTGGGTGGAGTAAAAAGGACAAACTGAACCTTGACCTTGGCAAAGGTGTGAAAAATATAAAATTGCAAATAAATAGTAAATTAAGTTCAAAAAAATCAATTTTACAACAGATAAATTAAATAAATAATTATTCGAACTTTGATGATGAATATTTCTGACGAAATACCAAATCAAGGTTGTATACAGTGGGTTGTATCCATGAAATTAATATTTTGCATTGACTGTTTGACTCTTGGCCGTCAAATTTTTGAAAAATTGCATAAAAACACATTTCTACAATGGTGAGTTAGCTGGGAGTTTTACTGAACATAGTCAGATAGTTGTTTGTTTGATATGTGGTATTTGTTGTAATACAATTAGCTTGGTTTTCACAATATATTTGCTCAAAGTCATATTGGACCTTTGTGCCCTGCCCTACCTTATATATATATTTATATATATATATATATATATTTAAATAAATTTAACAATTTCAGAACCTGATTTTGCAATCGTTTTGACAAAAAAAAGAAAACACGATCTCTACCAGACCGTATATATATTTTATTATTATTGTATTATTATTATACAAATTTGTACATATATAAATCTTACAAATAGTATAAATTATATATATATATATATATATATATATATATATATAATTTTTTTTGAGAAGCGTGAATGTGAATGTGTAAATAATTTCTTTATAGTTTATTTTAAGTACCATTATGTTTAAACAATTCAAATATTTAACTCTAATTGTGGCTTTAGATGTGACATAGTCGAAAATCTATTAAATTTGTCATTTATATTTTTCTTATACTTTAAATAATATTATATATTATAAAAAGCCATTTTTAACCCTAGACTACCTCGCAGAGCCACATTTTTTTAAATACAAAGATCTCGTGAAAATTGTTTAAAAGTTTTTTTTTAAGAAAAATTAACTGTATTAAATTTATAACATCTGCAATTTAACAGAACTAAATGTTATTATAGATAGAAATTAAATAAAATTCAAGTCACTTGAAGTGAAACTTCTGAACTCACTTTAACACATTATTGAAATCTGTTTATTTCATTATATCTGCAAATTATAATTAATTTTGTTATTAGTATACTAGTTATTGATATATTTTTTAATGTTCTCATTTTAAATCTTTCAAGTTTTTTTAATCAAGTTTTATAAATAATTTTAATTTAAATTCTTGATACTTACGAAATTTTTAAAATTAATAACATAACAATTATTTCAATTTTTTATAAATTGTAAATGAATTTTTATTAAATTTATAAATTTATTTTCCTTCATTTTATTTCGGCTGGTATGGCTTAACAAAGGCTCCGGTGTCAAAAATTACTCAAGAAGTTTCACTTGAAAAATTAAATGGTTTCCTACATAAATATATTACAAATGTGCTATTAATAGAAAAAATAAACTTATATACGTACAAATAATATACGAAATAAATGTTATGGTAATATTTTTATAAACAAAATGTCAATTCTTAATAAAGTGTAATTTTAAATATATTTATATATATATATATATATATATAATTAAATAAATTAAATTTTGTGTAATATAAATGAACAACGTATTAAATGTTAAGCATTTAAAGATTATTTTCTAAATGTGAAACGAATGTATATTTTGTGTAAAAAAAGAGAAGTTATGTTGTAAATAAAGTCTATGTAATGTTAAAAGTTATATTTTATTATAATATATATATATATATATATATATATATATATATAGGACTTTTTTGCTATTTACAAGATGACTATTAAATCAAAAATAAATTCTTCATTTAAGAATTTAAAATCATGTTTATTGGTAATATGGTAATACTACTAATAACACATTTAATAATGTCAACAACTATACTAATATTTTTAAACAATAAATTAGTTACTTTAATATGATATAATTAGTTCGAGATTATTGAAATGTGAGACATAAATTTAGTCGACAAATTGTCTAAATTTTGTGAGAAAGAAATGGAGAATTATTCTTTGTTAAATTTATTTTCACAATGTTTTAGATTCTCCCGAATAAAACTTAGTCGCGCCTAAAGAAGTTTTACTTTATAAGATACAGAGAAGGAGAGAGAAATTAAAAATGCGTCACTATTAACATTAAGAAATTAAACAATAATAAATAATCTTGATACTTTAGTCATAAACTACTAAATATTTCATTTGAATATGATATCAAGTAAAAACCATGGAATACTATTCACGGTTTTTTATAAACATTTTTATCAACATTTAGTCAAATTTAGTTTTTTCGAACAATAAGGTAAGGTTTTTTATCGATAAAACAGTACTTTCAAAATCGTCGGCAAAAAAAAGTTTAGCACACACATATATATGTATATACACACACATAAATCGGAAACATTTTTTCGTCGACGATTTTGAGAGCACGGATCAACCGATTTGAATGATTCAAAAAACATTTGACCCCTCTTGATAAGAAGACGTCCTAATTAGTTTTTGGCAAAGGCAGTTTCTACCTTTTAAGAGATAAGAATTAAAAAGTGAAAAAATGGCAATTCAATTTTTGATTTGATTTCCGAATATTTCAAAAAACATTTAAAATTGACCAATTTTTGGAAGGCAGGTCTAGCGATTTTGGAGATCCAAAAAAATGTTAATTAGTTGTGCATGATATTGTGCCTAAAGGCAAATTGCTGGAATTTTTTTCTTGAAATATATTTGCATATTTAAAAAAATAATAATTTAGAAAATTTCGAGGTTATTTGAAATTTAAAAAAAAAATTAAATTATCTTAAAAAAAATATTTTTTTAATCATTCTAATCGGGTTATTATTACTGTCAAAAACTATATTTTGCCTTCTGTACCTCCAAAATGACTAAACCTGCCTTTCGCAAGAACAAAAACAAAGATTTCTAATTTTTAAAGTTTACTTATTTGGTTCAGACAAATTTCCTCAACTTGTAATAAACGACCTAAATGCTTATATATATATATATATATATATATATATATATATATATTTATGTATGTATATATATTTATTTATTTTATTTTATTTTCAAATTAACAGTTTCGACATTCCATAGACACACAATCCGCAATTTCCTCAAAGAGTCTCCTATCTATACACACGACTTCGCCCTCTATGCTCACAACAAGTTCTTGTTTTGATGTTTGTTAAAATTAGTCATAAATTTTAGGTTACTGTTATAAAAATTATGATATTTTAACATATCTGTGAAAAATAACAACTAAAACTAAATCTACTTACTACCATGGCTGCTAGCATTAAAGGCATCTTTGAAGAAAACCTTCAGAATTTCTATTTTAAATTCAAAAATCTTCTTGGTAGGAGCCGGCGGGATCGGCTGCGAAATTTTGAAGAATTTGGTTCTTTCTGGATTTAAGGACATCGAAATAGTAAGGGAGAAATGAAATATATTATTAGTATGATTGTTTTAATGTTTTGTTGTGTTTTTAGATTGATTTGGATACAATTGATGTCAGTAATTTGAACAGACAGTTCTTGTTTCATAAAGAACATGTTGGGAAATCCAAGGCTGAAGTTGCGAAAGAGAGTGCTCTCAAGTTTAATCCTAATGTTAATATTAAAGCTTACCACGACAGTATTACTAGGTAAAATATAAAATATATTTTGATATGTATGGTATGTGTTTATGTATGACTCATCGATACAATGACTTCGATAGCAAATGCTTTTTGGATGTATCGAAATATCTTTGAGTTAATCTCTTTGTGTTTTAGTCACTTAATTGTTTTCAAAAGACTAATTTTGTAAAATTAAGCTTTAATTGTAAATTCCATTAGTTTTTTAATAACTTCATTAAGACATGTTATAACAAAATTAATTCTAATAATCAATAGTTTATTTTAAGAGTAATTTATGCTATAGAATGTTTAAATCTAATTTGTGATTACTTTCTATATTTACAGTTCTGAATATGGTGTCAACTTCTTCAAACGCTTCACTCTAATTATGAATGCTTTGGACAACAAGGCCGCAAGAAATCATGTAAACAGATTATGTTTAGCTGCTGATCTGCCTTTGATCGAGAGCGGTACTGCTGGTTATTCTGGACAGGTAACTAAAAAGTATATTTGCTATTATTATTAACTATAATAAAAAAAACTCATGCGCTTTGAAAATTATGAGCTCCTAAGAACAACCAAATTTTGATTATTGTAACCATAACCATAAATAACATTTCTAGGACCACATTTAATTATAATGACCCAATTGCCCCAAGTTTTTAAGAATTAAGACTTTTTTTTTGAACTATGAACTTGAAATTTTCAAAATTCATTGACTTTTAAAGAGCGTTCTTTACTAATTTAAATAAGACTAGATCGAAGTAAAGTCCTTAAAAAGCAATTAAGCAAGTTTTACTATCTCATTTTACTCAAAATCAATTTGAATGTTTTTTATTCACACAAACTCAATGAGCTAGATAAAATTATTTAAGCTTAATTTAAATTAGTTATATTTATATTTATTATCATGTTCACTTTTATTTCAAGGTTGAGATGATCAAGAAAGGCTTATCACAATGTTATGAATGCTTGCCGAAAGCGACTCAAAAATCATTTCCAGGCTGCACAATTAGAAATACACCTTCAGAACCGATTCATTGTATTGTTTGGGCCAAACATTTATTCAAGTGAGTAAAAATTTAAATTGTAAGTTAACAATCATGATTATTAACTCTTCTAATACATTTTTGGATAGTTTACAACATTTTCAGACAGTAGTAACATTTTTAGGGGTTTTATAACATTTTTGAACAGTTCACAATATTTTCATAACATTTTATAACATTTTTGGACCGTTTACAGCTTTTCTAGACCGTTTACAACATTTGTAGGAGGTTCATAATATTTCTGAACAGTTCCTAACATTTCTGGGTGGTTTACAATATTTTTTGATAGTTTATAATATTTCTGGGGGGTTCACAACATTTTTGGACCGTTTGCAACATTTTTTTGGGAGTCCACAACATTTTCAGGCAGTCCATAACATTTGTGAATGGTTTGCAACATTTATGGACGGTTTGCAATGTTTTTCAGCAGTTTATAATATTTTTGGACTGTTTGCAACATTTACGGACGGCTTACAATATTTTTAGGAACCTTGTGATATTTTTGGACAGTTCACAATATTTTCAAACAGTTTGCAACATTTCTAAACTATTTATAACAAACTAAGGCGGTTCATAATATTTTTGGACAGTTTCTAACATTTCTGGATGGTTTGCAACATTTCTGGACGGTTTGCAACATTTCTGGACGGTTTGCAACATTTCTGTACTTTTTTGAACCGTTTGCAACTTTTTTGGACAGCCCACAACATTTTTAGGCATTTTACAACATTTCTGGACGGTTTACAACATTTTTGAATAGTCTACGACATTTTTTAACAATTTGCAACATTTCTGGATGGTTTACAACATTTTGGAACAGACCACAACATTTTTAAACGATTTGCAAACATTTCTGGATGGTTTACAACATTTTTAAACGGTTTGCAACATTTTTAGGCCGTTTGCAACATTTTTGTGATTTGAAACATTTTTAGGCGATTTGGAACATTATGGTCGTTTGCTACAGTTTAAGGCGATTTGGAACATTTTTTCGTCGTTTGCAACATTTTAAGGCGATTTGGAACATTTTTATGTCGTTTGGAACATTTTAAGGCGATTTGGAACATTTTTAAACGATTTGCAAACATTTCTCATTTTTTATTTATAATATTTTTGGATGTATTATAACATTTTCCAACAGTGCAACATTTTTGGACCTTCTACAGCATTTCTGGACATTCTGCAACATTTCTGGAGAATTTGCAACATTTTTGAACAGTCCACAACATTTTTAGGCCGTTTGCAACATTGTTTGGCGATTTGGAACATGTTTAAATGATTTCCATTATTTTTAAAGGATTTGCAAACATTTCTGGACTATTTTGCAATATTTTTAGATTTATAATATTTTTGGATGCGTTCTCTGGACGGTCTGCAACATTTCTGGCCCTTTTGCAACATTTCTGGCCCTTTTGCAACATTTCTGGCCCTTTTGCAACATTTCTGGCCCTTTTGCAACATTTCTGGACCTTTTGCAACTTTTCTAGACGGTCTGCAACATTTCTGGACCTTCCGCAACATTTCTGGATCTTCTGCAACATTTTTAGATCGTCTTTAACATTATCATTAGATCGTCCTCAATATTTTTAGATATTTTATAACCTTTTTAGATAATTTACAACCTTGCTTTTAGAATTTTAGATTTTAGATAAATCATCTACAGCATATTTGGACTGCCACATTTTTAGACTGCTTACATAATATTCAGACAATTTACAACATTCGTGGATAATTTACAACGTGAAAAAATATTATTCCCACTTTTCAGCTTAGTTTTTTATCTATTTAAATTAAATTAAAAGAGTATTGCATTTTTCTAATATAAATTAAATTATACAAGAAACTAAATTTATTTGCAAAATCTTATGATATTAAAAATTATAATTAATTTAAATAATTTCGTTCTATTTTATTTCATTTTCAGTCAACTATTTGGCGAAACCGATGACGATGAAGAAGTCTCACCAGACACTGCCGATCCTGAAGCAGCAGGAGACGCTAGCGAAAAAGCACTTGCTGATGAATTTTCAGAAAAGGTTGGTGAAGAGATTATTGTGTCACAAATTAAAAATCTAAATTATGTTGCTTTTTACAAACAACAATTATTTTTCAGGGTAACATTGATCGTGTAAGCACAAGGCAGTGGGCTGAGTCTTGCAACTACGAAAGTCAAAAGCTGTTTACTAAATTCTTTCATGATGATATCGAGTATTTATTGAGTATGAAGAATCTGTGGAAGGAGAGACGCCCACCTGTGCCACAGATGTGGACCGAACCCATGGGTAAATAAATAGATAAATATATAAATGTATATATATATATATATATATATATATATATATATATATATATATATATATACTAGCTGACCCGGAAAACGTTGTTTTGCTAAGTAAGGTATATACTAAACAATTTCTAGAGAATCAAAAATATTAATACTTTAAGTGCATAAGGATGTGTTGTTTGAATGATATATACAATGAGGTATTATAAAAACAATAAACCCCATCAGTTTGTCTATATTTTGTCAATACAATCAAACTGGAAGTTTTATACACATTCTATAGAAAACATGGTATAATCCAATTCAAGTCTTTTTTGGTCCTCCGAATTATTGATTACGTTTCAAGTTTTTCAGATTCTTTTTGGATTCTGCATTTTGTGTATAATTGTAAATAATACTACTGAGCTTAAACAAAATTTTCAAATTTCTGCGAGGAGAGATAGAAAATGAATTAAGTATTTCTTCTTTAATCTGCTTTTTGAAAAGTTTCAAGTAACATTCGATGAATAAAAGTAAATTTAATAAAAAGTATATATATGTAAGGCAGGGCGGGGGCACAAAGGTCCAATTTGACTTTGAGAAATATTAATTATATTATAAAAATCAAACCAATTATATTACAACAAATAACACATTTCAAACGAACGATTATCTGACTACGTTCAGTAAAACTGCCAGCTACTTTGTCATTGTAGAAATGTACTTTTTTGATATCTTTCAAAAATTTGTTATCTAGACCTTTTTACCCTATAGGCGGGGTAACTTGAAACGGCCAGGTGGCAAACAGGTTCAAAGTCTTATTTTAATTTTAAAGGTATTTTACAAATAATTACACTTTTAACTAATGCTAAAAAAACTACCAATGGAAGAAAATACTTTTATTATGGATTTTCAAAGATTACCGTTTATCTCCCGATAGCAAAGTCATAAGAATCGAGGTTATAGCTGTTTATACATCTTTTTCCCTCTACTTTCAAATATTGTTGTTAAACAATGCTTAACTTTACTGTTTTTTCACACATCGGTGGTGGACCTTTTTAACCCCGGACCTTCATATATTACTATCTATTTTTTGATAAATTCTGGGAAATTATAACTGAAGAAAAATGTCATTCGGCAAAATATCCCTTTGATCGATACCAAATTTAGGTTCTGAATTTAAATAACATAAACAAAAAATAATATAATCAGGAAAATGTTTTATAAATACCACTGAATATATAATTATACAAATGAGATCTTTCAGAGCACCGTGTTTGAGAAAAATATGCCAAAAAGTGCATTTTCATATTAACATTTCAAAAAAGTTGATATTTTGAGTTTCTAGTAACACTTGCGGCCAGTTTAATAACGTTTTTGTGTATAAATATAACTATGAACAAAAGTACTTACTACAATTTAATCATAATTAAATAATATTTACGTAAAACATCAAACATCATTTAGTAATATTTAATACATTTGACGTATTAGCCCACCGTCCATTGTTTTATTCCAATAACGCTTCTACAAAAATGTTCAAATTAAAAGTGTAAAGTTTTTACGCGATTTTGAAATAATATCTCACCTTTCCCACAACCTACTGATTAGCACGAACTTTTCAAGACAAAAACTGGCCAAATCGGCTCAGCCGTTTTCGAGTTTTAGCGGATCTCATGTTATCGAGAGCTCCATTTTTATATATAAGAAGATATATATACATTACAATTTTTATTTATTTTAAAACTTATTTTTATTGTAGTGTATATATTATATCTATCTCTTTCAGATTCAGAGATGAAAGACGACGCAGTAACCCGTGAACAAAGAAATCTTTCCCTAGCAGAATGGTGTTGTGTTTTCAAAATGAGCGTCATGAGTTTGTTCAAACAGTTGGAAGAAAAGAAGACCACTCTCGTTTGGGATAAAGACGATCAGGCTGCCATGGACTTTGTTGCTGCCTGTGCCAATATTCGGTCTTACTGTTTTGGTATTGAACAGAAATCGAGATTTGAAGTAAAATGTAAGTTGGATAAAAAAAGCAATAGAAATAGATTTTTTTTGTTAAAAATTATTAGGGGCATTTTGTCATAAAATTAGCGATATGTGTAAATAATCGACAAATAATTTGTTCCATTTATAATCTACTTGGCCTCCTGTTTACCTGTCTACTTTTATACCTGCCTACTAAGGTGGTCCTTAATATGGACATTTTCATTTTTTTCCTCCTAGGTACTCAAATGGTTTCAAATTAATAAAAAAAAATCTCTAAAAGTTTCAGCTTTTAATATTAATATGTAGATAGTCCGTAATTCAATTAAAAGTTTCGTGTATTTATTATTAATATATGTCATTAAGTAAATTCTTCCGCCATCTGTTTTAAATTCTTCCAACAATATTTTTAGGCAGTTTCTTACATTTTTAGACGGTGTACAACATTTTTGGACTTTTCATAACATTCTTAAGCGATTAATAATATTTTTAGACGGAGTTATAATATTTCTGGATAGTTCACAACATTTTTTTAGGTAGTTTCCTACATTTTTGGCCGGTTTACAACATTCCTGGACGATTTACAACATTTTTAGGCAGTTTCTTACATTTTTGGCCGGTTTACTGCATTTCTGGACAATTTACAACATTTTTAGGCAGTTTCTTACATTTTTGGCCGGTTTACTACATGTTTGGACAATCTACAACATTTCTGGACAATTTACAACATTTTTAGGCATTATCTTACATTTTTGGCAGGTTTACAAGTTTTCTGGATGATTTACAACATTTTTAGGCAGTTTCTTACATTTTTGGCCGGTTTACTACATTCTTGGACAATCTACAACATTTCTGGACAATTTACAACATTTTTAGGCATTATCTTACATTTTTGGCAGGTTTACAAGATTTCTGGATGATTTACAACATTTTTAGGCAGTTTCTTACATTCTTGGCCGATTTACTACATTTTTGGACAATTTCAAACATTTGTAGGTAGTTTCTTACATTTTTGGCCGGTTTACTACATTCTGGACATTTTACAACAGTTTTAGGCAGTTCCCTACATTTTTTACCGGTTTGCAACATTTCTGGACGATTTACAACATTTTTAAGCAGTATTTTACATTTGTTACCGGTTCACAACATTTTTTGGCGTCTTATAACATTTTTAGGCGGTTTATAATATTTTTGAACGGTTTGCAATATTTCTGGACGGTTTGTAACATTTTTAAACGATTTATAATATTTCTGGACAGTTTATAACAGTTTTGGACAGTATATAGCATTTTTATGCAGTCTACAACATTTCTGGCCGGTTTGCAACATTTTTGGACGATTTACAACATTTTTAGGCAGTTTCTTACATTTTTGGCCGTTTTACAACATTTCTGGACGTTTTATAACATTTTAGGCGGTTTAGAATATTTCTGGACAGTTTACAACATTCCAGGACGATTTACAACATTTTTAGGCTGTTTCTTACATTTTTGGCCGGTTTATTACATATCTGGACAATTTACAACATTTTTAGGCAGTTCCTTACATTTTTGGCTAGTTTATAATATTCCTGGACGGTTTACAAGATTTTTAGGCAGTTTCTTATATTTTTAGCCGGTTTACAACATTCCTGGACGATTTATAACCTTTTTAGGCAGTTTTCTTACATTTTTGACCGGTTTGCAACATTTCTGGACGTTTAACATTTTAGGCGGTTTGGAATATTTCTGGACAGTTTACAACATTCCTGGACGGTTTACAATATTTTTAGGCTGTTTCTTATATTTTTGGCCGGTTTATTACATTTCTGGACAATTTACAACATTTTTAGGCAGTTCCTTACATTTTTGGCTAGTTTATAATATTCCTGGACGGTTTACAAGATTTTTAGGCAGTTTCTTATATTTTTAGCCGGTTTACAACATTCCTGGACGATTTATAACCTTTTTAGGCAGTTTTCTTACATTTTTGACCGGTTTGCAACATTTCTGGACGTTTTATAACATTTTAGGCGGTTTGGAATATTTCTGGACAGTTTACAACATTCCAGGACGATTTACAATATTTTTAGGCTGTTTCTTACATTTTTGGCCGGTTTATTACATTTCTGGACAATTTACAACATTTTTAGGCAGTCCCTTACATTTTGGATAGTTTATAACATTTTTGGACAATATACAGCATTTTTAGGCGGCCTACAACATTTCTGGACGGTTTATAGTATTTTTTGACGATTTGCAACATTTTTAAGCGATTTATAATATTTCTGGATAGTTTCTTACATTTTTGGACGTTTTATCATTTTATTGGACGTCTTATAACATTTTTAGGCGGTTCATAACATTTTTAGGCGGTTTATAATATTTTTGGACAAATTCTTACATTTTTGGACGTTTTGCAACATTTTTAAGCGCTATATAAAATTTCTGGACAGTTTATAATATTTTTTGGCAGTATACAGCATTTTTTGGCAATCTTCAATATTTCTGATTTATAATATATTTGGACGATTCGCAACATTTCTAGACTATTTGAAACATTTTTATGCACTTCATAACATCAATAATAGCGTCAACTCTATCCGAATGACGTCATCGACCAATGACGAATCAGAATTCAGTCAGACGTAACCAACTTCCGTCCTATTGTCAGTTTCATATCATAGAATTACTCCCTAGTCGCGCCTAAGGAAGTTTTACTTCAAAATAACTGAAAAATGCCCAAAACACTTGGTAATACTTAAATACATATAATTTTCAAAATGAGTGCAATAATTTTATTTTAAATTGAGTTCTGGGACACCCTGTTTACTATTACTATTACTGGAATTGCTGGTACTTCCCGTACCGTAAATATGAAAGCGCGTAAGCGCCGCGTAGTCGTCTAACGTGTAAACATTGGTACAGAACCCATATAAATATACACAAAATTGTACTTATTATTAATCTTTATAAAATATCTGATGATATGATGTACATATGTCTAATGTTCATTTTTGACCGCCAAATGGCATCATTCTTTAATTTTTATTGGATCTCCGGAGACGCTGGACCTGCCTTTACAAAAATTGTACCAGTTCATTTTGTCAATACAAGTAAAATGATTTTTGAATTATTTAAAGCGGGCGCTCCGTTTTCTGAAAAACTGAAATACTATTTTTGATACTTTTTGCCCCGTATCTCCGAAACGGCCTTTGCCTTTGCCAAAAACTAATCAGTACGCCTCCTTATCAATAGTAATCGAATGTTTTTTGAATTAATCAAATCGGTTGATCCATGTCGACGAAAATTTGTATCCGCACACATGCACACACATACATCCATTTTTTTCCAAGGTATGCCAAAATGTTAAGAAACCTCTGAAACGTAAAGATATATAAAAAATTTCATTTTCGATTTTTTTGCGATTACTGTAACTTACCCTACGGGAAGTTAATAAATAATTGGTGTTATCTTTCAGCTATGGCTGGTAATATAATTCCCGCGATTGCCACTACAAATGCAATCGTTGCTGGAATTGCCGTTATGCACGCTTTTAAAATCCTGCAAGACAAAATCAAAGAGTGCTCCACTGTGTATGTACGTCTTACAGAGAATCCACAAAAGCAAATACTGGTACCGGAGAAATGTAAGTCACAAAAAAATTATCCTTTTACCATTTCTATTATACTAATCTTGTGTCTTTTATCCAGTTCTCAATCCTCCAAACCCTAAATGCTACGTTTGTAGTCCAAAGCCTGAAGTAAATCTAATGCTCGATGTGAACAAGATGACTGTTAAAGAATTGGAAGAAAACGTTTTGAAGAAGTCGTTGAACATGATTGCACCTGATGTCATTTGCCAATCTAAACAGTTGGTTATCATATCTTCCGAAGAAGGGGAGACTGAGTGCAACAATGATAAGAAATTGGCAGAATTGGGAATTGTTGATGGAAGCATGTTACAAGTAAGATAATTAGATTCTCTCCTGTCTCGTGATATGAATATTTTTGAAGTAAAACTTCTTTAGGCGCGATATGGGTGTAAAGTAATCGCTTGCATGATTCGCGCTTACGACGCTATTAACACTATTCCTACCGACATTTTATGTTTACTATTCCTACCGCGACCGGTCAAATGACCGGCCATACAAAATCTATATTTTTCAGTATTGAATGAAAAGTTAATGCTAGTTTAAGAGTTTATAAATACAAATACAAAATATTTTTTTTATTTTAGAATGCAAAATATATTTTTTAATCTGTTTTATCCAATTTTTTACAATTGTTGTCTTAGAGTGTATTTTCTGCACACGCATTTTTTACGTTTTTAGCCCATTTTGTTCGCTCTATCATCCTTCTAAAATATGATCTGAAATATTTTCTTTTAGGAAATCTGTTTTGTACTTTTACTTAGTTTTTTTTCTGAATTCTTGTTGGAACTATACGGCAAGTTAATTGGAATAGAAAATTCCTGCCTTGTACATCATCTTTTTGTAATTTTTTGATGTGAAAACAATGGATTTATCCTGAATAAATACAAAATAATGTAAATTCTTGATAAATTCTCTCTAAAATTCATATTTTACCGAATGATTTCTGACTACTTTATGAATGACATCTACACCAAACACGACGCGAATACCAATTGAATTGACTCCCGTATTAGTGTAATTTTTTCAACATATGCGTATGTAAGTGAAAATTAAAATCTTCTTTCTTAGCTTCCAAAACTGTAAATATTATTTGAGTCCTTGATTTTTAGTTCTACCAGTATTTGTAGCTGTTATATTGCTTCAATTGTACCTACCATCACAGTTTTTCTTTACTAAAAGTTTAGCTATAAGTAGGATGGTAAAAACGTTTGAAATTTTTACATCGTACTAGCGATTTTGATAATACGGTTTCATTGGTTATAAATCTTCAAAGAAATTCTCAGTTTTCTACGTATACTGGATGGTTATCAAAATTTTATACCCCATTTGTGCGATTTGCTGGGCATAATTAAATTTACATCATATATTGAAAAGTTACTAAAATTTTGTACTATGTTTTTCTGAATATTATTGAACATGTGTTGAATAATTTTACACCTTACCTTTATTGAAAATATATGTTTGCCGATAGTAATACGTGATCTTTTACAACAATTTTGATTGCTGTCAATGTAGTTGAACCAATCTTTGGATTCAAAACAAAACCTATCAATTTGTTGTTTGGATTGCTTCGTAAAAATCTGTCTACACATAGGCATTGAGCAAAAATGAAAAAAAAAAAACCTTTTTATACCGTAGAAGTGCAATATTTATACGCCTTGCCTCATATGCGCAGCGTGCATACAGAATTGAAAAAAAAGGCATATAAATTTGCAGAAGGCAGAAATTCTTCTAAATTTACATTTTCTTATAAGTTCGATCATATTCTTAACAATTACTACAACAAATGCCGTCCGAACATCGTTTTTCGTACTATCGGTCAAATGACCGGTTGCGGTAGGTAAGACAGTATACAATTTTTTTTCCAAAAATAAAAATTGAAAAAACAAATTAACAATAAAATACGTATCATACTCATATATTAGGAAAAGTCATGAAGTTTGATGACGATTCAATTACGTTTGATATAAAAAATACTAATCGAAAAATCAAAAACGGTCTTTTGACTCGCAAGCGCAGCTATTGCAATTATTCGATCTAGTCTGCGAGCAAAACAAAAAATACATCAAATGTCAAATCATATGTCAAAAACAAAACAAAATGTGTCGACTTTCACTTGAGTTTTGTATTTAGCTCGTAGTCTCTAAACATTTTTTGAAGTAAAACTTCTTTAGACGCGACATGGGTTAGCAGTATAATTCGTGAGTTAATAAAAATGTCAGGATCGGAAGAATATTTTATCCCGTCCCCCATAAATAATTAATTGTAGTGCAAATGATCGCAAATAAATTATGAAACAAAGGAAAAATCTGCGCTGCGTAAGAAATGATAGCTTTGACAATGTATTTATGTTTCGTATGTGATCGACTTTGGCTTCAAAGTGACTTAAAAATATCAAATGATGCTCAAAAACAAATTCTTAATGATGTTTTTTGAATATTGATTTAAATAATCAGGTTGGATGTCAAACTTGTCGAAAGATATTAAATTCGGGTAAAATTCCTACTTTGTGTAAATTTAACGGGTTTGTATTTCCACCTATACCAAATTATCTACCTAAACTAGATACTGTATCTGAAAGATTAATTCCACCTAGGTTGTGTTTCATGCAAATTAGACGAGTGCGACATGCAAATGGACAATTTGGAATGTTTGGCCAAATTATAAATGTGCCTGTTGACATTAATAATATAGTTAATTTATTACCTCGTAATATTGACGATGATCATTGCATTAACGTTCATATAAAAAAGCAAATGATTCATAGACCAAGCTATGTGCAGGGCTTGATAAATAAAACAAATATAAAAGTATGGCTTCAATTTGATAGGCAAGACGGATATTACAGCTGTTCAAGGAATGAGATTATATCGTCAGCGAAAAAGTAAAAAAATACAAACAGTAAATGAATGTATGTTAATTTTAATTACATGAAGTTCTACAAACACAATTGTTACAGGATGAGTAAATTTGCAAAAACAATATTTGTTTAGGCGTTGTTTAACATAATCCATTGTGTGAATGAATATTATAGAATTTATTAATCAGCAATTACTTTAAAACGATCATGTCATATTTCAAGTACGACTTTGATTACATTATTGTTTGTAAATATTATACATATTTTTAATGTAATCATAAATATATAATTTATAATTTATCATTATATAAATGTGTATAATGATTGACGACACTAATAAATGTGTGCATCACGAGTGTTACCATATTACTAATAAACATTATTCAAAATTTTTAAATGATGTAATTATTTTTACTCAACTTAAATTTGCTACTTTATACAGTAGCAAATAAGTTTTACTTCAATCGCGTGTGATCCTTACGCGCACTCTTTTTTTTTTATTTTTCAGGTCGATGACTTCCTGCAAAATTATGAATTAAGTATAACGATACACCAATATGAACCAAAGAAGGACGAACCTGAATTTCAAGTATTATCAGATCCTTCTGTTTTAAAACCGAAAGAAAGTGCTGCTCCGGCAAACAATGGGAATGGAGATGAACCGTCCAGTAAGATAAAATACATTATAAATTATTATGTGTATATATATATATATATATATACATATATATACACCTAAGTCTGGTTTTACACGGTCTTTTTGTACACGGTTTTGATATAACACGGTTTGAAAATTGAATATTTTTAATTTTTTTACACGATTTTATTCCATTTAGCACGATTTAAAATTTAATGTACTTAATTTTTTTGTCAAATTTAATTTTTGCGAAGTATGTTCATATCACAAAAAAGTTTTTATGAAAGAAAAAAGTCTGAAACCATCGATAGTATCGATAGTTTGCGAACACTAGCTTAAAGATTTAAGTGAATTCCCTTTTAGCGCGTACAAACAATTTTTACTGGTCAAAGCAAATGTGAATAGCACTAATTTAGGGAAATTTCCTTTATGTGCATACAATAAAATTATTTTTTACCTTAAAAATTGAATAACCTATTCTTTTCGTTCACAACATAGTTTTTTAGTTCCTGAACTTGCCATACATTTAATTTATATTACTTTTAAGATTAGAGTGCATATCTTTTTTATCATTAATTACTATGCTTGTGAAAATAAGCATTATATTTTTGATTTAATAAAATAAACATGAATTCTTGTTCTTAAAAATTCTTGTTTTTCACCAATTTTAATAGGTTTTAGACATTAGGAACACATCACCCATTTTTGTATAAGATCAATGTCTTTTTTTACACGTTTTTTTTTTTACACGGCTTCTTCTGGAACCAATCTCCGTGTAAAAACAGACTTAGGTGTATATATATATATATATATATATATACATATATAATATTGTATTTATATTATAATTTTTTTCCTTCAGCTTCCTCTGGTCCTTCATCATCCAACAACCCCCAGGATGACGATGAAGATGATGTTTGTATCATCGAAGAATCTGATGCAGCACCTGATTCCACACAATCCCCGAATGCAAGGAAACGAGCCACTTTCGATGACTTGAACAACAGCAAAAGACGCAAGAGTGAAGTCACAGAGCAAAATGAAAGTGATGATGATATTATTATGCTAGATAATTAAGAATAAAAAGAACCTTGCTTTAAGTATCTAATATTTATAGGTATTTTATTGTTTATTATTAATTAATTATTAGTTTAATACGAAAATTTTTCATAATTTATAGGAGATTGTATGAAATAATCTCTCAGGAAAATATTGCTCGAGATATTAGTTGGTCATCACTGCCGAATGTATTTCATATATTTTTTTGACAATTGTATTAATTTTTTATTTTAACATATTTATATAAATACAATTGTAATATGGTTATTTCTACTAAATTGTTTTTATTTTAAACATAAAAAAAATAGAAATTTATATGCAAAAATACTAGAAATTAGCCATTTGTGTGGAGCAAAAATATATAGATAAATATTAACCTTTTTGCTTACAAGATAGTTCACCGTAGGAATGACACTGCTGTACAAGCCAGCAAGCTACCGAAGTATTTGTTCCACACAATTCTAGAAATAAGATTAAGATTCTCCAATCATTATCGATAAAAATGCATTTAAATACACAAATGCATTTAAAATTTGAAAAATTATATTTCTAAAGAACTAATTGAGAATTATAAACAATATAACTCGAAGTGTTAAATCTTGAAGCAAAAATTAATTCTTTAGATATGTCGTCTATATGCAACACTCGTACACACAGATCGACAGGCGGATGCCGTCTATAGACGACATAAAGAGTTATTAATAATAATCAATTCTTTTTTAGATTCATTCAGAATTTACATTGAATTTTATGAGAAGGAGTGAACGATGACCTGGGAGATATATTTTAAAGTAAGATTCTAAATTTTTAATATTTGTATTACTTACTGTATTTTTAATCAAACTTTTTTTCATTTTCATTATTTCACCATCTTTAAATAAGATGTATTAACTTCCCGTAGTGTAAGTTAATTTAATCGTCCAAAAATCGATATTGAAAATTTTTACATATCTTCATGTTTCAAATGTTTCTGAACCTTTTACTGGCGTACCTCAAAAAATTGCATGTGTGGTGTGTGTGTGTGGATACAATTATTCGTTCACGTTTTCGGGCGCAACCGATTTGAATGATTCAAAAAGCATTCGATTCCTATTGATAGGGAGATGTGCTGATTAGTTTTTGGCAAAGACAGGTCCAGTCGTTTCGGAGATACGGAGCAGCAAAGAGTGCAGAAAATAGAAATCGAGTTTTTGCGAGAACGAAGCATCCAATTTGGATGATCCAAAAAGCATTCAATTTGTAATGATTAGGAGAAGTGGTGATTAGTTTTTGGCAAAGGCAGGTTCAGCCGTTTCAAAACTACAGAGCTAAATGTGCAAAAAATGGCAGTTTTTGAGAGAACTAAGCGTCCGATTTGAATGGCTCAAAGAACTTTCTGCTACTTTTAACTAAATAATGGCTTTTGGAAAAAAAATTCTTTGTTTCAATTTTTTTGCTCAATTTTTTTTTTCGAAATATAATTTTTTTAAAAACAACGCAGTTTAATACAATAAAATATGTAATGTGTAATAATATATTCGCAAATTGTAAAACAAATATTTTAATCTATAAATTATATTAATAATAAAAACAATATAATCCATAACATATTTACCAAATTTGCACAGCCAAGTTTGTGAATGTTATTACTTCCGCATATATATACATACCGATTGTGAGTAATTATTACAAGATAAAATGCTTCAAATAATACTACTATCAATTTATAAACGTGATGTTTATATATTTTTATAATCTTTGCAGAATTTGTAAATCAAAACAAATACGTTCGTGTGTAAACAGATTTCGACATTGTCACATTTAAAAATGTTAGTCAACGCAATTACATAAAAGACATTGAAGAACATTACATATTTATTTTTAACACTTTTCGTGAATACGATTTGCAAACAAATTTATTTATTTGACCTAAATTTTAAAAAAATTCAAGTTATTTTTAAATAATAATAAAAACTCGTCGTCACTTAAAACTGTCAACTTGTGCAGGTTCAGTGTGAAGTTGGTAAAAGACACATATTATATAAAAGATTAACGTACAAAATTATTATATATTTATTTTTTATTAATACTTTTTGTGTTAAAATTAATTTATTTGATTTCAATTTTAAAAATTCAAGTTATTTTTAAATAATAATAAAAACTCGTCGTCACTTAAAACTGTCAGCTTGTGCAAGTTCAGTGTGAAGTTGGCATGTGAATATAAAAGACCACTTCATTTAAAAGACTAACAAACCAAATTATTATATATTTATTTTTAATAACACTTTTTGCGTTAAAATTTATTTATTTGATCTTAATTTCAAAAAATTCAAGTTATTTTTAATATCGTGATCATTTGAAACTGTCAACTGGTGTTAAGTGTGAAGTTGGCGTGTGAAGTGTTTTTATGTGCTGTCTAAATTCTGACGTTTGCTGTTGCTTCGTTATTTAGAAAATGTACAATAAATTTAATTAAACGTAATAAAACTCGCGAACGTTAAAAATGCAATAAACACATTACTTTTCAAACTTTCTACCAGCATTCGTCACGCCTTTATTAACATACCTATGAATCATAATTTAACACCTCCAAAAATCCGTAGCGTTCTAGGAAATGTCATGCAATACATAATTATAAGTGAATTTTAAATGTGTCTATTATTACCACTGTGATATTTAGCCCCTAAATCCTCGCTAGCAATGGATCTGAAAGATTTGATGATCTTAGCCAATAATTTGAGGCAGGAACGTTTGTTGGTGACCTCAGAGCAACAGGCTATACAGAATCTAAATGAATGTGTAGCTAAAGATTGTGTGCAGGTTCATCAATGTTCTTGGATTAAATGTCAACAGAGGATTAATTTGAATAAGTTGACAATTGCAAGATCCAGTTATAGTCCGGCTAATTGCTGTCAGAAGGCTAATGCTTTGGCCTCGACTAAGTTTGTGGAGGCACAGAAGGTCTTGAAATACCAGGTAATACAAGACACATGATAATAATAATAATGATATATATATATATATATATATATATATATATGTATATATATATATGTATATATATATATATATATATATATATATGTATATATATAATATGTATACACCCAAGTCTGTATTAACATGATACTCTGAAACAGTCTTGACAATTTATAGTCAAGTCTTTATAATTTTATAAAAATTCTATAGAATCCTTATGTTCATTGTTACATACATAAAATCAACGACAACAATCAATTATTTATATATATAACTTAAAAAAATGAAATTTCACATGCAATTTCATCATAATAATAAAAACAATATTCTGCGAATTAAAATATATGTAAAATCTCCTTGATGAAACGTTCGTTTTTTACTAGTTTTTCATTCAATCCACTTACAACATTATATTTGGTATTATAATACAAATATTTTTCAAATAATATTTTTAATTTTTTTCTTAGGATGTCCAATCCTACGGAGAATTCCTTCACTTTCTAAGATGCAATCCAGAGCTGATAGCAACCTGTCTGATAGCCGGAGACCAGGTTGCTCCTGATTTAGTACAATCAGTATGCTGCAGCTTGGTCACAGGATTATATGGAACCTGTCTTCTTACAGAAGACACCGAGTATGTCCTGCAAGTGCTCAAATGTCTTATGGAAATGCAGCTGATGCTGAGCGAGGATCCGAGAAGGTAATGATAGTGATAAAGGATATTATATATATATACTAGATGACACAACAGACGTTGTCTTGTACCCACGTCTACAATTTTTTATTACTACAATTAATACCCCATACTAATATTTACCGTTTAGCTAAAAATAATAATTATTGTTCTTTAAATTACTCTTCACACCAAAATGCATATACATTTATAATATGTGTGATGTTAAATGTAGAACTGCTTTAAATAAAATGATGAGTCTCAATGCCAACATTATATTGGAAATTGAAGTGTTTTAAACGGTATAACAAATTCAGAAAAAATTTAATATAATATATAGTATAGGCAGTAAAAGTACAATATTACTTTTGATTTTTTCACTCAAAATAATTGCTCCAATAATGTTCCCTATATTTTTTATAATTTTGTATCATATTTTAACTGGATTTTAGTAATTTATATATAATATCTAAATTACATTTTTGTTAGTAATAATTTAATATACATTTTTACCAGGGACGCTCCTGGGGTCCCCAGCGCCCCTATTATTTTATCTTTTTTAATAGTTTATTATTAAAATTATTATCATTAATTAATATTTGGCTTTTGAAACATTTTACTTATTTATTTTGGGCATTTTATGTGATTTATTCTATTGAGCAAATCATAGAGAGCAAAAAAATTCTAGCCTCGCATTATTAAACATAACCATAACATAACACTGGTACTTCGTGTTGGATTATTTCAATTTAATTTTTCATTATTTAAAATATCCAAAATTGCATTTTAAACTTCTTCTAATCGATATCGTATGAACTGAATTGTATGTATTCATTTTTACTTTCCCATTTGTTGTTTTAAAGTGAAATAATTAACGTATTTTAAAAATATTGTGCAAAGATTAGTAAAAGATGCAAAGAAATTATATATTGAAAATCAAAACTATATTGAAAATTTAATATCCGAATCTTGTGTTGGCGCTCCCTAAGGCGTGCGCTCGTATTTTTCTCATAATTAATATCCCTTAATTTCATATTTTAAGTGAATTAATTTGTTATATTTTTTCATATGTGTATAATTCAATCTGCCATACATATACTGTATATTATATTATTTTAATTTTTGGCACATCTCAGCTGCTTTTTGGCAATAATAATGTAGACATTTCATTTTTCTTATTCATAATTATGAATTTATTATATATATTGTCTAGGTTCATGAGTAAATTGAAATTTTTGGCAGATGATAGTTTTCATTCATTTTCAATGCAATGACATGTCGTTTTTTTCATTTATTTCTACAATATTGCATATACATCCCAGTACTTCATAATCACATACATCCTAGAAATTTTTTTTAACAAACTTCAGAAAGATTTATCAAAATCCGAATAATCGTTTAGGAGGAGTATACAGTGAGTGCATGAACTTTATATAATAGCAATAAAGCTCAAATTGATTCTATGTTTTAGTTAGAAAACGTTTGTTTGTGAAAAAGCAAAGGGCTGTTTTTAGGGGTTTTCCGGCAATTATTCGATTTCTCGTCGTAAGAACAATTCTTGGACTTCAACAAACATTTTAAAAAAAGAATTGGTCAAATTCGATTCATTTTTATATATAAGATATATATATATATGTATATATATATATATATATATATATATATATATAATATTTTTTTCTTTCAGGATGCTTAGAAATGGCTCGTGCGCCTTCTCCAGATTGTACCTCATGTTCCACGAAGTATTATTCTCTGCCAAATTATTTCTTTCGGCGTCTCTGAAAGAACCAGTTATGCAATTGTTGATGGAGGAAGAAATCTACTTAGATATGGATCCAGATTTAGCTTTAGGAAGGTCAGCAAATTAGTAACATGTAGCTGATTTAAGAGTATGTGATCATTTTTTTGTTGTTGTTCAGGAATCCCGATGATGAAATGTTGAAGAAATTAGGTAGAGAAGGTCACAGAAAATGGACTATAGATACTTTAGTAACGATTGTCAATCATTTTATCAAATCTTTGAGGGAGCATTGGATTTTGTTCCCGAATTGTATTGCTCGGTTGGTTCATCAGATGGTTGCAATGCTGAGGAAGCAGAATTTTGCAGACGAAAAGGTAGTAATACTTTTAGAAACTAGCTGTAAGTGGAATTCTGTCTTAAGGGGGGCGATACATGTAACAAGAAAAAAAAAATCGATTTTTTTTTTTTTCATAAATCGTTACAATAACATCTCAAAAATATGCCTGTAAATATTCAAAACAAAATTATCATTATTTATACAATAAAAACTTATTTAAGTGCCACGCCTCAACTCTTATCTGTTCTATGTGTCAAAACTTTAAACGCGTTTTTCTCGAAACGACATTTTTGAAATTTGCGGGCGTGATAACTCAAAAAGTTCTCAACCGATTCCAATGAAATTTTGCACACATCTACTTTACAGTAATAGCTTCTAGTTAAACCTCAAACATTCCAAAAAATGTTTCAAAAATTAACCCTTTTACCAAAAAAACCATTGAAAAAAAGGTGAAAAATCGAACTTTTTTTTTCTAAGGTGTGCCAATTTACGATTTTGTGACTTTTTTAATTTTTTTTTGGTTTAACTAGAAGATATATGTTTTATGAACACGTACAAACTAATTTTTTTAAATTCAGATCACCGTACGAAAAGTGAGAACGCCCGCAAATTGATGGCGTTTCCCGAGAGGGTCTTGGCAGATTTATTTTTACGGCAGCCATTTAAAAAGAAAAAAATAAAAAAAAAATTTTTTGTGTATTTTAATATATAATAAATAACCCTAAAAAAGTTCAAAAAGATTCAATCATTCCTTCCCAGTTTAAAAAGTCCTCAAAAAATGGTAAAAATTAAGGCGATTACATGTATCGCCCCCCTTAAGGCAATTAAGGCATCGTGCCTTAAGGCAAATTGCTGGAACTTCCCGTACCAAAAATTATTAATTTTTTAAAAACGATTGACATTTTTTAAAAAAATTTACTTCGAAAAAATAAGATTTTTGAGAAACTATAAATTGGACAAAAAATTACTTTTTTTTGAAAAAAAAATTATTTTCAAAAAAAATTTGACAATTTTTTTCAAAGCAATCGTACTGCTTTAACTGCATAGAGACAAAATGACAAAGCGCGTAAGCGCCGCGTCGCCGTCTAACGAATAAACATTGGTACGGAACCCATAGGAATGCAAACAAAATTTATACTTATTGTTAAAATCTCTATAAAATATCTGACAATTTGATGTGCATATGTGTAATGTTCATTTTTGACCGCCAAATGGCATATTTTTTTACTTTTTTCGTTAGATCTCCGAAACCGCTAGACCTGCCCTCATGAAAATTTGATCAATTCTTCATCCTGTCAATACAAGTCAAATGTTTTTTGAATTATTAAAATCGGACGCTCCGTTCTCTTAAAAACTGAGTTACCGTTTTCGGCACTTTTTGCCCCGTATCTTCGGAACGGCTAGACCTGCCTTCGCCAAAAACTAATCAGCACGTCTCCTTATCAATACGAATCGAATGTTTTTTGAATTATTAAAATCGGTTGATCCGTGTTCCCGAAATCGTCGACGAAAATTTGTATCCGCACATACATACACACACATACATACATACACACACACACACATACACACACACACACACACATACATACATCCATTTTTTCTAAGGTATGCCAAAATGTTAAGAAACCTCTGAAACGTAAAGATATATAAAAATTTTCATTTTCGATTTTTTTGCGATTACTATAACTTACCCTACGGGAAGTTAATAATGATTAATTGTTTGTAATATCATACTTGTCTCAAATAATTGTCACAAGATTGAAGATTTTTAAAATTTATAAAATAAATTGTTAACAGCAGTTCAAAAATTCGTTATAAAACGTTTTTTGTCTCTCCTGAAAAGTAGTAGTTTCTGAGATACGAGGTTGCGTCAGAAAACCATCGATATGTTGGTAATTAAATTTAGAATTCATCTCTATTTTTATTCTATTTCCAGATAAATGCCATGTGCACCGATTTGATTTTTACCCATCTGATATGTCCAGCAATAGTTTGTCCAGAGAGGTACTCGATTGTCGATGCACCAGTATCGGCAATTCAACAATTCAATTTGGTTCAAGTCGGCCAGATTATACAAATGTTGGCATTGGGGAAAAATGATGGAGAAGTTAAATATCGGGAGCTGTATTGCCATTTCGAAAAGGTAAAGGATAATTGAAATAGATAATGAAAATTGATTCTCTAATAAAATAAAAATGTTATGGTAATGCTATGTTGCGGGTGAATCTTTGTATGAATTGGAAGTAAATACTAGTGGCGTATGGCATTGTGCCTTAAAGCAAATTGCTGGAACTTCTCGTACCAAAAAATTAAATGTTTTAAAAAAAGTTAAATTTCTTTTTAAACTTTGAAAAATTAGATTTTTGAAATTTTACATTTTTGGAAAAAATTGACTTTGTAAAAATGTTTTTTTTATTTTGAAATATTTTGGAAGTTTTGAACTTTTTGAACTTTGAAAAAATTTGATTTTTGAGAAATTTTCCATTTTTGAAAAAAAATAACTTTTTGGAAAAAAACTTTCGAAAAAAATGCGATTTTTTATTTTGAAATATTTTGGAAATTTTAAACTTGTTTTTCAAAGCAAGCGTACTGCTTTAGCTGCGTGAAGATGAAAAAGCGCGTGAGCGTCGCATCGCCATCTAACGGACAAACGATATTGCGGAATCCATAAAAATATAAACAAAATTCATACTTATTATTCAAATCTCTATAAAATATCTGATAATTTGATGCGCATATATCTAATGATCATTTTTGACCGCCAATTGACATTTTTTTCACATTTTTCACTAGATTTCCGATACCGCTGGACCTGCCTTCCCAAAAATTTAATCAGTTCTTCATCTTGTCAATACAAGTAAAATGTTTTTTGAATTATTAAAATCGGTCGCTCCGTTCTCTTAAAAACTGAGTTCCCGTTTTTGGCTTTTTTTGACTCGTATCTCTGAAACGGCTAGACCTGCCTTTGCCAAAAACTAATCAGCACGTCTTATCTCTATAAAATATCTGATAATTTGATGCGCATATATCTAATGGTCATTTTTGACCGCCAATTGACATTTTTTTCACATTTTTTACTAGATCTCCGATACCGCTAGACCTGCCTTTCCAAAAATTCAATCAGTTCTTCATCTTGTTAATACAAGTAAAATGTTTTTTGAATTATTAAAATCGGTCGCTCCGTTCTCTTAAAAACTGAGTTTCCGTTTTTGGCACTTTTTGACTCGTATCTCTGAAACGGCTAGACCTGCCTTTGCCAAAAACTAATCAGCACGTCATTATTCAAATCGGTTGAACCGTGTTCTCGAATTCGTCGACAAAAATTTGTATCCGCACACATACATCCATTTTTTCTAAGGTATGCCGAAATGTTCAGAAACCTCTGAAACGTAAGATATATAAAAATTCTTACCGTACGGGAAGTTAATAAAAAGCTATGTATTTTCTGGGCAATTAGGCGTTTTGCACATAAAGCCTAACTTCACATATGTGCTATCAATGGTACATCAGAAAGATGCATTTATGACTCTTTCTTGTAGGTTTAACACACGTTTTGTGGGTTAGGTTTTATGTGTAAGCTTTTTGACGGTTTTTACTACAAATTCATACAAAGATAGGACCATATCATAATTTTCTAAACTTGTCCACAAAAATAAAAATAGGAATTCAATTAAATAAAATAAATTTCAGGTTTACCAAATTTTCCCCAAAAATGAATGAAATATGGGAATCAATAATTTTTTCTTAAAATTTTCCCAAAAATTATAGAAAATAATAAAATTATTGCCAAAATATTGGAAAATAGAGAAAATTTGTAATTGTTTTTTTAAAGTCCTTTGAATTTACCCGAAAAATGATAGAAAATGTGAAAAATCTATAATGATTTTACAAAGTTTCTCTAACTTTTCTAGAATATTTCTTTAAATTTCTCCCATTTTTCCACAATTTATATAAGTTGCCTCAGTTTCTCTAAATTTTCTCTAAAAATGATAAAAAAGAGGGGAATATCGAAAATTTAACTGTATCTTAAAAATTTAACTCGTAGGGTTGCCATAACATTTCTACTTTATCAGAGATTTGGCCCATATAAGGAGGCGTCCATTAATCACGTGATCGATTTTTTAAGGATTTTTGAACCCCCTTTTCCCTTGGTGATATTTAAAATTACCTCTCCTTCTCCACCAAACATCATGTGTATTTTTAGTTACGAGAAAAATTGTAAAATTTATGTTTTTTTGAAAATGTTTAGATTTTTTTTCCTAAATTCGGGTAAAAAATAAATTCACGTGATATTTTACTATAATGGACGCCCCCTAATTACAAATAATCGCTTGCAACTTACATTAAATTTAATTTCCAGAATTGTGTTTCTTCTCTCCTGGAACCTCTAATCGAAGGTTCAGGTAAAGTTTTGAGTCAAACACACGAACTTAAGACTGATATTCCTAGACTAAACAGGTCATCGTTGATGTTCACACTACAAGAATTAAATACTTTTGTGAGTAAAGTATAAAGTATAATAAACATTTTGAAACTCATTTTGCCTACAATATTATTTGTTATTTGTATTTATGGTTGCAGGTATCTTATTTCCAATTAGTCGTCGACCAATCGTCTGTTGAAGGTTCGAATCGTTTAGATTCAGCTTATAAAACTCAATTGACGAGATTGTTATCAACTTTGCCAATTACAAATACGATATGTGATAAAAACAATTCGTCTTCGAGCACTGCTTCACCTGCTGAATCGCCAAAGAAGGGATCATCTTTATTAGGAAGTAAAGGTATGTAGTAAGTTACTATTACATAAATACTATCATGGTTTTACCTTGTTTCGGTGTTTTCCGCACTCAACAGAGGGTTTACTGTACCCAAATTTATCACTCTTTTTAACTTTCCGAAGGAGAAGTTCATGTTTTCATCCAAAAATCCGATTTGCTAATTTTATGTTTTCTCGACGTTTCAAGCCATTCTGAATCGAATGAGACCAAATTTGGAAAAGGTATGTGTGTGTGTGTGTGTGTGTGTGTGTGTGTGTGTGTGTGTGTGTGAACAGATTTTTTACCGTAAATCGACGTTAACTCAAAAACGGCTGGACCGATTTCAAAAATTTAAAAGCCATTCGATGTATTTGCGAGGACTAGCGGTTATTAGTTTTGCGCGACGATAAGCCTAGCCGTTTCTTTGTAAATAGCAGAAAAGTGAAAAAAATTTCGTCCACGTTTTAGCCCACAATTTTGAATCAATTTTAAAAATTCAAATTGGAAAGATATTGGTTGGGAATGGACCTAATTAGTTTTTGGTAAAGATCGGCCGGGCCGTTTTCTTGTAATAAAGTTTTTTAAAAAAAAATTTCTACGATTTTTATGATTTTTTTTTTGACGGTAGATACCATAGTCTTCTAGATCATACTAAAATATTACAGCCCTACGATAAGTCGTTTAATTTTAAAAATTCTTCAAAGTTTGCAAAAATTAGTATAGTTTTTTTGGCATTTGTCAAAATTAGACCTTTCATCGACGTTTGCTAAAAACGCCTGAACCGATTTCAGAAATTTAAATGCCATTTGATATGTCTCGATGAGGACTATCTTTTGTCAGTTTTGTGCGACGATCTGCCAAGCCGTTTCTTTGTAATTTGGAAAAAAGTGTTAAACTTTTCGTCGACATTTTAGCTCAAACTACCGAATCGATTTTAAAAAATCAAAAACTGTTTGAAAGATATTAGTTGGGAATGATACTAATTAGTTTTAGGTGAAAATCTACCGAGCCGTTTTCTTGTAATTAACTGTTGACAAAAAAAAATATTGATTTTCATGAAACTTTTTTTGACGATGGATATCATGGTCTTATAGTACATACTGAAATATTACAGCCCTACGATAAGTAGTTTAATTTTAAAAATTCATCAAAGTTTGATAAAAATATGAATCATTTATGTCAAAAGTCGCTTTTTTATGTGGTAAATCAATCAAGTCAATTAGAAATGGTTTTGGAATTAGCAAAAAAGTAAATGAACAGTATATTACTACATTGTATACTTGATATTTCACAAAATAATTTATTAAGTATTTTTTAATAAAAATGCTTCGACGTTTTTCATGAAATTTAACATTGCATAAAATCCATGCACGAAATAGTTCTAAGGAAATTGGTTGAATTATATATGATTAATTAAAATATAGAATAAAAGGCTACAATAATGTAATTACGGTTAATTTAAATGTATTTTGAGAAAATGCAATTGGAAATCGCGATGTTTTATCTTAAAAGCGAAAACTTGATTTTTTAAATAAACAGTTGAAAATTTTATCTAATTATCTAAATCCCAATATCAATCGATTAAGTCAATTAATACATCTGTCGGGAGGATTTTGCAACTTGCCTTAAGGTAAAATGCCACTTTGAACTAGTTATTAACTTCAGAAAATCTGCAATGCAATTTTTTGCATATCTTCACGTTTTAGAGGTTTCTGAACATTTTGGCATACCACAAAAAATGGATGTCTGTGTATGTGTATGTGTGGAAACAATTTCTTGTCGACGATTTCTGGCGTACGGATGAACCGATTTCAAAAATTCAAAAAGCAATCGATTCTTATTGATAGGGAGATGTGCTGATTAGTTTTTGGCAAAGGCAGGTCCAGCCGTTTAGGAGATACGGAGCAAAGAGTGCAGAAAATACAAATCGAGTTTTTGAGAGAACGGAGTATCGGATTTGAATGATCTAAAAAACATTCAATTTGTAATAATTGGGAGAAGAGGTGATTAGTTTTTGACAAAGACAGGTCCCGCCATTTCGAAGATACAGAGCTAAATGTGCAAAAAATGGCAGTTTTTGAGTGAATTAAGCGTCTGATTTGAATGATCTAAAAAACTTTCTGCTTGTATTGACAAAACAATTGATTTTGAGGATAAAAAATTATTACATTTTTTTTTATTTTCTATAAAATATTTTTGTAATTTTGGATTAAAAATTCAAAAAATTACCCAGGCTATGCACAGTCTAAGCGCCACTCTGGTACAAATGTTCACCCAAGTGCGTTTAGACTGTTTATTTACTGCAGAACTTTTCCAATTTTGTGAAAACTATTGAAAAATGTGAAAATGCCGCCAAGCTAAGCACAGTATAAGTGAAAATGTCGCACAGAATTATTTGCAAATGCGTTTAGACTGTGACTATACGGAGCACTTTTTCAATTTTGTGTAAATTAGGCAACTATTTTTTTTTTTAAATTGAATTCGAAATGAAATGACGATTGTTAATGTTTGTGGAGATAATTTGATTTATGATTTACATTTGATTTGCTCAGATATAACAAGATAGCAAAAATAATGAAAGTTACGGTATTTGTAATAATATATTTGAAAACGTTTAGCATTTCTCGAGCATTCCGTTACGGTACGGGAACTTGCAGCAATTTGCCTTAAGGCACGACGCCATACACCACTAGTTTATGTATCCTTTCCCCCCAGGTTCAAAATCCCGTCTAGCAAGATACAACAGCGCCGACACCAACAATACATCACCGACAGACAATCCGTTGCCTTCATCTTCCTCAAATAATTTGACATCGACCAATGGATCAGCCAGTAATTCAACATCATCAACTGCTCTGAATGTTTCTGCATCAACATCAACAGGAGGCCTAACGTTAACCAATCAACAGAGTATGAGCAATTCTAGTTCGGGCACTAATTGTTGCAACTTTTTGATGAGCGATGATAACAGAAATATTGTGCAGGATGTTCTGATGATTCCTTTACCGGGGGCTATCTGTGGAGGAGATGTCATAGGTAGTAAAAGAAATATATGTATTATATATTTGTATATCTTCTTATATATAAAAATGGAGCTCTCTATCAAATGATTCGGTAAAACTCGAAAACGGCTAAACCGATTTGGCCAGTCTTGGTCTTGAAAAATTCGTGCTAATCAGTAGGTTGTCGGAAAGGTGAGATATTATTTCAAAATCGCGTAGAAACTTTACATTTTTAATTTGAACATTTTTGTAGAAGCGTAATTTGAATAAAACAATGGACGGTGGCTAATACGTCAAATGTCAAACGTTTTTGACAGATGATATTCAATTACGTTTAATAGGATGTTTTACGTGAATATTATTTAATTATGATTAAAATTAAATTGTAGTGAGTAGTTTTGTTTGTGGTTTTATTTGTACACAAAAACGTTATTAAACAGGCCGCAAGTGCTACTACAAACTCAAAATATCAACTTTTTTGAAATGTTAATATGAAAATGCACTTTTTGGCATATTTTTCTCAAACACGGTGCTCTGAAAGATCTCATGTGTATTATTATATACTCACTGGTACTTATAAAACATTTTCTAGATTATATTATTTTTTATTTATGTTATTTTAATTCAAAACCTGAATTTGGTATCGATCAAAGAGACATTTTGTTGAATAACATTTTCCCAGTTATAATTTTCCAGAATTTATTGAAAAATAGATAGTAATTTATGAAGGTCTGGGGTTAAAAAGGTCCACCACCGATGTGTCAAAAACCAGTAAAGTTAAGCATCGTTTAACACCAATATTTGAAAGTAGAGGGAAAAAGATGTATAACCAGCCATAACCTTGATTCTTATGACTTTGCTATCTCGAGATAAAGGGTTATCTTTGAAAATCCATAATTCTTTTTATTAAATTTACTTTAGTTAATCGAATGTTACTTGAAACTTTTCAAAAAGCAGGTCAAAGAAGAAATACTTAATTCATTTTCTATCTCTCCTCGCAGAAATTTGAAAATTTTGTATAAACTCAGTAGTATTATTTACAATTATACACAAAATCCAGCTTTCAAAAACAATCTGAAAAACTTGAAACATAATCAATAAGTCGAAAGACCAAAAAAGACTTGGATTGGCTTATACCATGTTTTCTATTGAATGTGTATAAAACTTCCAGTTTAATTGTGTTGACAAAATATAGACAAACTGATGTGGTTTATTGTTTTTATAATACTTCATTGTATTATAGCATTCAAACAGCACATCCTCATACACTAAAAGTATTAATATTTTTGATTCTCTAGAAATTGTTAAGAATATACCTTACTTAGCAAAACAACGTTTTCCGGGTTAGCTAGTATATATATATATAATGTTACAACTGTTTTTTTAGAAGTGATGTCAGAACAAGAAGTTCTAGCTCTCGAACTACCTTCACATGAGCATCGTCACATGCAAAATAATTTATCAAGACTGAATCGTTTGAATGCAGTTGACGGTATCATTTTATCAAACGACATTGGTTTGGATCAATCGAATGCAACAGTTAGAGGTAGTGGTGTTGGTATCGAGAAAAGGACCAGGTAATTTGTATAAAAAACACTAAATGAATATTTATATATATCTAAATTCATGTGTTTTTTTTATTTTCAGGTTTTCCTTGTCGCACGAAGAAGGATCTTTAGGAAATGCTAGTGACAATATTGAAGTGGTTTCAGAAGCTGCAAGCAATCATTCTGTAGCAAGTTCTTTGGAATTGGAACATGAGGACCAAAATGATAATTTGTCAGATATGGTAAGTGAAAAATAAGAAACTTAACTGTTGCATGACAAATTGCTGGAATAGTGGGACGCATGGAATCGTGCCTTAAGGGGTTAGGGGTACTTGCAGGCACGAAAAAATGAGTGTTTTCAGTATTTTTTTTTTGTTATTAAACGATGTTTTTCTACAAAAATATTAACACAGCATTATTAACCAATGTTTTGACTTGATGTAACAAAAATTTCAGAAAAAAAAAATCAATATTCCCAAAGTTATAGCTGTTTTTGTTGACCCTGTTTCGAAAAACGGTCCTGGCGGTGACCATCATAACTCCTTGGAGATTCATCTAAAATCAATCAAATTAAAAAAATAGTTTTATGAATAGTTAATCTCGGGCCGGATCGAAGGTTTTTCTTTTTTTGCAAAAATTAACAAAATGGCAGCATCAGAAAGAAAAAATCTTGATTTTTGGGTAAAAAATCAACTGTTAATTGGTCTTAAAAAATTCAAATTTTTGAAAAAATAAAAATCCTTCGATCAGGCACGAGTTTATTATGTATTCTAAAAGCTGTATAAATTTCATTAAAATCTACTAAGCGGTTTTTGAGTTACAGTGGTCACCGATTCAAAAAACATAGTTTTGAGAAAAACGCGTTCAAAGTTTTACATTGGATTTACGTACAGAAATACGAATTATTAATTCATTTACACCAAGTCATCTATTCCTGGGCCATATAACAGTTCTTCAGCCATTGTGGAAGTTTCCAAAATTTTCATTTGGTGTTGCCTACGAAGCATTCTGCCCTCCCGTGTCGTCTCGTGATCTGCTACTTTCACACGTGCTGCATCCAATTTTTCAGCATACCAATGGGAATTATACCCACAATTAGGTCCTAGGGTACTCATAATCAATAGTAATGATTATGTATATGTATTCAGCAATTTGTACGATAGTAGAACTAGTATTCACGGTTTTTAGGCATAATTTTTACACTAGTTGGTTGAAGCTCTTAATTTTTTCTGATTATGGATTCAATCTTGAACTACACATCTTGAAAGTAAATTATCATTGCTGAGATCGTTTTAAATCGGTTTAAAAGCTTTTAAAACATCAGGAGGTGAGGGAGAATAATCTTGAGTATAAGTATCGAGCTCTCCACTTGCGTCAACGCGCTGGTAAGAGTCCAATAACTCAAAAAGTAATCATCGGATCAACTTGAAATTTTCAGAGAATATTTTCAAGATGTTACCCTTAATGAAAATGCAAAAAAATAAAAATCGATTTTTCAAAAATCCCAAGTACCCCTAACCCCTTAAGGCACATTGTTGAAACTTCCCGTACCAAAAATTATTTTTTTTTAAATATTAACATCTTTGAAAAAATTAGATTTTTGAAAAACTATAAATTTTTGACAAAAATTTACTTTTTCAGAAAAAAGACATTTTGAAAAAAAAATGTTTTCTCTAATTTGAAATATTTTGGAAATTTTGAACTTTTATTTAAAGCAATCGTACTGCTCTAACTGCATAGAGACGAAATATCGAAGCGCGTAAGCGCCGCGTCACCGTCTAACGGATAAATATTGGTACGGAACCCATAGGAATGTAATCAAAATGTATATTTATTGTTAAAATCTCTATAAAATATCTGATAATTTGATGTGCATATGTCTAATGATCATTTTTGTCCGCCAAATGGCATTTTTTCCACTTTTTTTATTGGATCTCCGAAACCGCTAGACCTGCCTTCCCAAAAATTTCATCAGTTCTTCATTTTGTCAATACAAATAAAATGTTTTTTGAATCATACAAATCGGACCCTCCGTTCTCTCAAAAATTCAATTACCATTTTTGGCACTTTTTGCCTTGTGTCTTCGAAATGGTTCGACCTGCCTTTGCCAAAAACTAATCAGCGCGTTTTCATATCAATACGAATCGAATGTTTTTTTAATTATTCTAATCGGTTGACCCTTGTTTCTAAAATCATCGACGAAAATTTGTATCCGCACACACACACACACACACATACATCATTTTTTTCTAAGGCATGCCAAAACATTCAGAAACCTTTGAAACGTAAAGGTATATAAAAAGTTTTATTTTCGATTTTTTTGCGATTACTGTAACTTACCCTACGTTAGAAGAGAAGTTAAAAATTATATTCAGGTATCGTAAACTAAATAACAGTGCTCAAAATCTAAAAAAATATCAACGAACAAAAATATATTTTCGATAAAAGATTTAATATTGTGGACGTTTCTCTCTTGAAAACGACGTCGCTCGATTCAAGCCCATGGCTGGTTACATACCTTGTGTACTCTACTTTAAAATAGTATCGATAAAAAATACCAAAATTTACTTGTTTTTGATACAATGGTGACGGGCTTTTTTCCTTAAAGGGGCATCCATTAATCACGTGATCGATTTTTTAAGGATTTTTCGGACCCCCCCTTGGTGATACTTGAAGATATTCAAAATTAAACAACTCCCACCCCTTCCCCATCAAACATCACAAGTATTTTAAATACAATTGTTTTTTTTTTTGAAAATGTTTGGATTTTTTTTAAGTTCATATAAAATAAAAATATACGTGTTATTTTACTTTAGAAAGCGTGATCGATTTTTTAAGGATTTTTAGACCACCCCTTGGTAACACGTGGTGATATTCAAAATTATCTTTTCTCACCCACCAAACATTACTTGTATTTTAAGTTACGAGAAAAATTGTGCAATTTTTTTTGAAAATGTATGGATTTAAAAAAAAATCATATAAAAAATAAATACACCGATATCTATATACACTATATCCCACCTTCCCCATGTGATATTTCGTGATTTTTTATCAAACCCCCACTCTCCCTAAATACTTCACGTCATTAATGGACGCCCCCTAAATACCTTTAAGCTTTACCTATTTTTTTTTCGTAGACATCTGCAAAAGTCTCCAGCCGTATAAAAAATAAATACACGTGATATCTTACTATACCCCTTCCTTCCTCACGTGATATTTTGTGATTTTATGTCAAATCCCAAATCTCTCTAAAAACTTCACGTAATTAATGCACTCACCTTTAAGCTTCATCTATTTTTCTTTCTTTTCCCTAGACTTCTGCAAATGTCTCCGGCCGTGGTTCGCCAAATATTTCAGGAAGGGACACTCCGTCCTCCCAAGTTACAGAAGGCGGCGGAGGCGGCAACAATCCCAATAATAATAATCAAAATGGCGGCCCGAATCAGAACGGCGGCGGGGGTTCCAATCAAAATGGCGGCGGATCGGGTTACGGAAACAATCATGGCGGACCGGGACCGAATGGCGGCGATTCTAGGCCGAATAATAAATTTGGCGGAGGCGGCGGTGCGAAGATTCTGAAACAGGCTAGGAATAATGATATACAGGACAAGTTTTGCAAATTCGAGATAAAGGTAACATACATTTATATATATAAATATAAAATTATAAAATAGTAAAAAATTATATTTATATATATATATAAATAAATATAAAATTATAAAATAGTATAAAAATTACCTACTTGTTCTTTTTTTTACTATACAGAAACTTTTGGAAGGCGATGAAACTGTGTCAATAATATCCGATACCTGGTCCACTGATGTTTTAGCATCAGATTCTGAAGCTGTTGAAACCAGCTACGAAAGAAGTTATTCAGGAGGTAACTATTGAATTACATTTTCATATAAATGCTACATCAATTATATTCTAATAATATTCTATTCCTCTTTTAGCCCGTAACCACCATCAACCAAATCAGCAACAACTCCCAGTTTTGTTGGAAAGAAATAATCGAATAGTTTTAGCACCTCCTACTTCAGACAGAGACAGGGATCGAGAAAGACAACCTACTGATGTTGCAAGCGATGCTGCCAGTGAATCTGCCTGGTCGACTGATGTCTTGGCAAGCGATTCAGAAAGAACAGCCGAGGTAAGATGATAAATGATATATGTATATATATATATATATATATATATAATATTAATTTAATGGGTATTATTATTTCTTCAAATTGTTTCAGATTGACACCGATGACTGTCACAGTGTGGCTCGATCTGATACAGATACAGCAAGATCAGAAGTAGATATAGATAATATTATCGAGAATCAAGCCTCTAACCAAAATTTACCAAGAAGGTATATTTTTTTATTTAACTCTGAGTGCAAAAAAATTTAATAGTTGAGTTTGATAACAATGATAAATTAAATAATGAAAAATTACATGTTTCAACACTATATGGGTCACTAATTGAGTTAAAGAGAATAGTATCTAGTATTAACAAATTGCATATTATATTAAATTTAGTAATATATTTACAAGAATTAAAATTATATAATTATATACAAAATTATAATTATATATATAAATTAATATTACCCAAAAAAAATTAAAACGGACTTAATCTTTTAATTCTAAAATATAATAAATTTTTAATGGTTAATTTATTTGTGTTCCTGTTTCAAATGTATTATAAATATAATGTAATGTTTTTTTTTCTTTGCACAGATATCCGAGTCCACTTTCACCTCTAGTTAATATAAGTCCAATTTACGCTCCACAAGCTGTTCGGAGAGATATTAATGTTGTCGAGAATTCCAATATGGAAAGTCCACTTTCTGATGGCAGTGTGCAATTAAGGTAAGAAATAATATATTTATCTAATTATTAAAAAGCATTTTAAATTAAATTAGTTAAGAGAATAATAAAAGTAAATTTTAGAGATATCGAAGCAATTATGTTGAATTTTAATATTTTTAAATATTTTAAGGCAAATTTTTTTGTCATCAGCGGATCTACAAATTCAATGTTTTTGCAAAAAAAAGTCTAAAATGATTTTTTTTTGTATCATTACGTTTCAAAGGTTTCTGAAAAGTTTGGAATATCTTACTTAATATCTTCAGAAAAAATGGTTATTTGTGTGTGTATGGATACAATTTTTCGACGATTTCGGACGCACGGATTAACCGTTTTGAATGGCTAAAAAACATTCGATTCTTATTGATAGGAAGATGTGCCGATTAGTTTTTGGCAAAAGTCGGTTCAGCCGTTTTGGAGATACGGAGCAAAGAGTGAAGAAAATGAAAATTAAGTTTGTGATAGAACGGAGCATCCGATTTGAATCAAAAAATTTTCCACTTGTATTGACGTAATGAAGAATTGTTTAAATTTCCAAAATTTCAAAAAATATTATTTTCAAAAAAGGCATTTTTTTCAGTATTCAGATTTTTAAATGTTTTCAAAAATGTCAAATTTTAGGAAATTTGTCAAAATTTGAGAAACGATACCATGCACCACTAGTTTTTATAAAAATCATATTATTTATTGTTATTACCATTAAATTAATTTGATATTACAAAAAATCATTAAATTGGTTTATTTAACATCCATTTTTAAAAATGTACAATATTTTATTTGTTATTAATTTGTTCATTTTATTATTCTTACAAACTTCCCGAGGAAGACGTTTGTTTTTGCCAGAAAATCAGACTTGCTATTTTTTTTTTGTTTTCTCGACGTAAGTCATTCTGAATTGAATGAGACCAAGTTGGGAAAAAGTATGCATGTGTAAAAAAATGTCTGGGTATGTCGGGCTCTTAATACCGCCTAATACCTCCGATTACTTCATGGGGGGAGGCTCTAGAATTCTCTAATGCCAACGTCACAATTAAACTTTTTTTTGTTCAACTAATTGGTTCTATTCGATCTTCTTCAATTCGTGTGTGTGTGTCGAAGTTTGATCTTTCGTCGACGTATTCTCAAAAACGGCTGAACTCATTTTAAGAGGTCAATTCATATAATTCGACAGAAACTCATGTTGGATACGTTTTTGAGACCATCGGCCAAGCCGTTTCTTTATAATTCGTATAAATGTGAAAAATTGTTTGTGTGTGTAAGTTAATTATAACACATTTCGGGAAGTTCATGAAACTTGCCGGACGGCAAAATGCCACTTTCAACTATTTTAATCCAGTAATTCACCTAGTAAATCATACATTATAGATATTATAAGCGAACATATTATTTTCGAAATAACAGGCGAACATTTTACCTAAGTACTAGAATCTCAATTCTTATTGATGAAGTTGATTATGTATACGTATCGGAAAGTTAATGCAACTTGCCTTAAGGCAAAATGCCACTAACACCTAGTTATTCTCGTTTCCAGAACTAGAAACAGTAGTGCTTCAAGCATCGGCAGCAACCGCCCCAGCGGCGTAAACGGCCTCTCATCATTACTATCATCAAACCCTCTAAATTCAACCCTGAACACCTTCGATTCAGACTCTGCATTTTACAACAAACTCGAATCCACCAGCAATGCTAATTCAAATCTTCGATTCAATCCTCGGAACAGCATGACCAACAACGATGTGTTCCATTCGATGAACTCACCATTCGTCTCTGCCATGGCCACCACTGCTCGAGCTAACGGATTCATGGATGGCTATCATAGTTTTGATAACGACAGGAAATTTTCTGATGACATCACTGATTCTGCGGAGAGAGGTCTGTTTAGACCCATACAGGATGCAGGTGTACAGGATGGTGGATTGTTGCAAGGACAAGATCCTGATTTGATTCCAAGTGATCCTTTATCCATAAGACATGGTGATTCTTTGGAAGATGGTTTAGCACAGAATTTCAACGTCACTGGACGTGGAGGCAGTGTATCAGAATACAGAAGAAGAACTATGGAGTATGTGGATTCCAATGCAAACAACCAAGACTTGACACCACATTCACCAGGTTCGAACGAGGATATTTTAAACAACCCTCTAGAGAAAACATCTGATTACAGCACTGCTCGGAGTGACTTCCAAACCGATAGTTCCACCCAAGAAGGCAACGTCCTGTCCAATCTGGTATCACGCATTACCATAGTATCAGAAAGAAGAGTGACTGTCAAAATGAAGGTATAATTTCCAAACCAGGGACTTCTACAGGTGCTATTCCGAAGAGCATAAGCTTCGACAGCACTGCTGATAAATACCATCCGCATAGAGATTTTGATGTCAGACGAGGAATGGGAAATATGTTTAATAAATTGAAGCAAGGTTTTAAGTCGAGGCGAGGAAAAGGTGGCAGGAACGATGCTGAGAGGTATGATGAATTTGAAACAAGGGGCAATAGCAGACGACAGATGGGGGGAGTGGATGATATGGAAACCAACGACAGCAGGCCTGTTGTAAACAATCAAGGTAATAATAACACAGGCCTACAAAATTTTTGTTTGTTTGGTGCATCAAATGTTAGAGCTGATTCTTATAGTATTTTTTGCGCTGATTTCAAATCTGCGAACCATTTTTTTTGTATCAGCTCTAGTTTGGAACTTGGAAAAAAGTTGCCGAAACCAGGTCCATTGTAGGTCGTCACGGAAAAGAACTTTTGTTTCACAGTGTCAACTAATGTCCTAACTAAGGCCGAATGGGTCTTGTAAGTTTGTATGTACGAGTAGGCATATCTCATTAAAATGACATTCTTAATTGTATTACTATTTTGTACTTTCATTCCTTATATATCATACTAGCAAACCCGACGAACTCCGTTTCGCCACCAGATGGTTTCGTGAGAAAGATGAAGAAATTTTTTGTTTGTTTTATATTTGAAAAGGAAAAATTTGGTTTTATTATACAAGAGTAATGAATTTATTTCGATTACAAAAATGAAGTGTTTCTTAGTTGAACTTCTCTAAGTAAATGAAAGTGAATTCGCAAATTATCTGTTTCATTGAAGTGCTCTTTGGTAAACCACATTTTTTGTTTTTTGGTCTGACGTTAACACAAACAAAGCGGATGGTTTTCCAACTCGTGAACAGGCAACGTATAACTGCCCATGTGAAAAACAATGATTTTCTAAAAAATCTATTTGATATTTATCCCACAAACACTAAGCGATTGGCCTTGCGACTTGTTATTGCGAACTCAAGGCGAACTGGAAATTGCAATCGTTTGAAGTCAAACGGAAGACCAGTCGGAATCATTGGTATGTCACCAAATCGCCAGCAATTTTTGATTTAATGGTGAAATTCAGTGCGTGTATATCATTATTCTTTGCGGCAAGAATTGCTCGTTGACTTTACCAAGCATAATTCTGATAATTCTCACTAATGTCATTACTCAAATTTTTAATTACGGTGCGTGAAGTTCCAGCAGCTTGCATTAAGGCACGATGCCATGAACAATTAATTTTCTTAGCTATAAACCTTGCGGAGCCCGAGACCTTTCCGACGAATGCATAATTGTCGAAATCGGTTCGTGCGTTGTGGAGTTATTTCGTCAGGAAGGAAAACCCGACTTATTTTTATATATATAGAAGATATATCATATCTTGAAAACTAAAGCTCATAGGAAAAAACCAACGTCATTGTTGAAATCAGCGCCCCAAATATACTTAAGAGCAGCTTTAAATAGTTTGCACCATTTTTTTTGTTGGCCTGTGTAATCATAATGATAATTAATTCTAAATAAACGTTTATATATATATTTTTAGATACCACTGAAGATATTCTGGCAAAGTATCGAAGAAAGATTTCGAGTTCTAGTGAAGCTGCAACTTCTGGTGCATCAGACTCGACAGGAAGTGGCAGTGGAAGTTCATGTTCCAAGAAGAATAATTTGCGACACAATGACAATAATAATATGGATTCAATTTTAGATAAACAAAGGTATAAAAAGAGTGCGCGTAAGGTTCACATGCGATTGAACTAAAACTTATTTGCTACTGTACAAGATGGCATTCAAGTAAAATTAAATACATCATATAACAATTTTGAATAATGTTTATCAGTAATATGGTGACACTCATGATGCACACATTTATTAGTGTCGACCATTATACACATTTATATAATGATAAATTATAAATTATATATTTATAATAGCATTAAAAATATCTATAATATTTAAAAACAATGATGTAATTAAAGTCATACTTCAAATATTACATGATCGGTTTGTCATTGTAATTAGCATTTACAACTTGAATTTTTATTAGAGAAATGAAGTAATTGCTGATTATTAAATTCTATAATATTCGTTTACACAGTGGATTATGTTAAACAACGACTGAACAAATATTGTTTTCGCAATTTTACTCATCATGTAATAATTGTGTTTGAAGAACTTCATGTAATTAAAATTAACATGCATTAATTGACTGCTTGTATTTTTTTTACTTTTTCGCTGGCGATATAATCTCATTCTTTGAACAGCTGTAATATCTGTCTGCTTAAAAAATATTTTTCATTTTAATAACTTCAAAGATTTACAGAAACTACGAATAATATAGAAATAATTTCTAATCAATAAACTTACGTTTAGTACACGGCACAAATTTTTAATTTGTTTTATTATTTTCAAGAAACAGGGTAAAATATTCTTTTGATTTAGGCATTTTTCATTAAATCAAGATTTGTACTAACAATAAAATGTTTATTTATCTATGCCGATACGCATACAACGACAGAATTCTATTCACATACACGACGACTAATCACAATCGACCAGTATAGAAATGATTCCATCGAGAGCGAATGACGTACAGTGCGGGCGTAACGCTATTTCCGTTGCATTTGTACGGATTTACACCCTAGTCGCGCCTAAAGAAGTTTTACTTCAATATACTACATTAACTATATACTAAATCAATTAGTACTATTTTTTGAATTTTTTTTTTCAGAATGCGTAACAGCATATCAACAATGGAGCCTTCTTCTTGCAATTACGAAGATGCAAAACATAAACTCAGGCTGGTTCTGTCCAATGTGGATTTGCAAAGTGTAGACTTCAATACGAGCTGTGTGAGTAATATATATTATTTACTTCGATTTTTTCTCGCCGTAAGAACCATTCTTGGACTTCAACGAACATTTTAAAAAAAGAATTAGCTAAATTGGTCAAGGCGTTGTTGAGTTATGCGCTTGCCAACACATTTTGCGATTCATTTTTATTATAAGATTAATATTACTACTTATTAAATTCCCAAAGAAGATTATGTTTTCGCCAGATAATTCGATTTCCTAATTTTGTGAGACCAAATTTGGAAAAATATTTGTGTGTATGTTAGCCGATAATTGATCTTCTGTCGACGTTTGCTCAAAAACGGCTGTACCGATTTCAAAAATTTAAAAGCCATTCGATGTATCTCAATGAAGATTATCGTTTGTCAGTTTTGTGTGATGATTTCTCGACGATTTTCATGCTTTTTTTATTTGACGGTAGATACCATAGTCTTATAGATCATACTAAAATATTACGGCCCTACGACAAAAGTGTTAACTAGTTAACTTCCCGAAGGAGAAGTTTATGTTTTCATCAAAAAATCCGATTCGCTAATTTTATGTTTTCTCGACGTTTCAAGCCATTCTGAATCGAATGAGACCAAATTTGGAAAAAGTATGTGTGCGTGTGTATGTGTGTGTGTGTGTGTGTGAACACATTTTTTGCCGTAAATCGACGTTTTCTCAAAAATGGCTGGACCGATTTCAAAAATTTAAAAGCCATTCGATGTATCTCAATGAGGACTATAGTTTGTCTGTTTTGTGAGACGATCTGCCGAGCCGTTTCTTTGTAATTTGAAAAAAAGTGTTAAACTTTTTATCCACATTTAAGCTCAAACTACCGAATCGATTTTAAAAAATCAAAAACTGTTCGAAAGATATTAGTTGGGAATGATTCTGATTAGTTTTAGGTGAAAATCTACCGAGCCGTTTTCTTGTAATTAACTGTTGAAAAAAAAATTCATACGGATTTTTATGAAACTTTTTTTGGTAATATATAATATCATGGTCTTATAAAACTTACTGAAATATCACGGCCTTATGACAAGTAGTTTAATTTTAAAAATTAATCAAAGTTTGAGAAAATGAGTAGTTTTGTTGACGTTTGTTAAAATTAAAATTAGACGATTTACTTGGTATAACGATAAAGTACTTGGTTTTAATGAACATACTGAACCATTAAAGTCCTACGGAAACTGATTTATTTATAAAAATTATTGATCTGTGAAAATTTGCTTTCAGAAAATACTAACGTATTCGTTTGTTTTCAATTATGTGTAATAAATGCACTCGGAATTCTTTTAATCACTCATAATTTCATTTATATTTTATTGATTAAGTCGATTATTTACACATATCGGAAAGTTCATGTAACTTGCCTCAAGGCAAAATACCAATACCAACTAGTATTCTTTTTTTTTTCAGGCTCTTTCTGAAAACACTCTAACAACTTTCCTGCGCATTCTTCTGTCTGAGTCTCACAGCACAAATCTGGATGACAACTCTCTATCAGTGCAACTCTACGAGACGATGAGAAGTATAGAACAACTATCGAGATCTACAGGTCTCAATGGAATCCTGGATCTGTGTCGAGATCTTCAATTTGAATATCAGTCTAGATCGCTTTATGTACAATATTTGGTCAACACGAGAAGAGTTTTGTTGCAGACTTTGGCCTACTTGGAAAGGTAATGGAAAATGAATCTCAATAACATAATAAATATTAGTAATATAAATATATATATATATATATATATATATACATACATATATATATATATATATGTTTAATTATTTATTATTATTATTTTAGGATTTTAAATCGTTTGAACTCTGAGCGAACAGCATGTGATGAGCATTTACTTCGAGTGGGTGTCAGGGCTTTCCTCGAAAGCAGAGAGCGAGAAATGACGACTTTCTGTGAGGACTTTTGTGCTTTGAGATTGTCGGATGAAAAAATTGATTTACTTGAGACTTTCTTGAGAGCTATGCACAGTAGCATGCTGAAGGATGTTAATTGGCAAGGTAGGAATAATATAATAACAATAATAATGTATAAATTATAAGTGGCCAGTTCCTTATCAATATAATTAACTGAATTCGAGTTTATACTATATTTATACTAGCTGATCCGGAAAACGTTTAGCCATAAAAAATATTACTAGAAAATTTTTAGTGTAAAAAATAACTAATTGTCATAGTCATTGAATTTTTTTATATAATTTTAGTTCAGATAGTTGAGCTTGAAGAAAAATCTAAAAATTTTCTTTAAAATACAATTTATTATTATTAAGGGTTGTCCAACCCTAATACACTTTGTTAATTATGAAGCGAATATTTTTATTGTAATTTTTTAATGCGGAATTGAAAAATACATACATACATATTAGTCATTTTCGTACTAAACATTTTATACTAAACATATTTTTTATGGCAAAATAACGTTTGCCGGGTCAGCTAGTATAATTACATAGATCTATTATTTTATATATATATATATATATATATATATATATATATATATGTGTGTGTGTGTGTGTGTGTGTGTATGTGTGTGTTTAATTTGAGTTAAAAAGTCGGACGTTACATCAATAAAAATAGTAGGAGAGTTTTTGAAAATTTATTTATTTAAAATGATGTTAACTGAACATATTAAATTAAACCGTAATATAGATTTCTTCAACCCTTAAATTTTACATTTTGAAGAGAACGTAATTAAAAGAAGATTCGCTGAGGGGTTGTTTTACAATTACATGACGACAAAGTCATAAACAAACGGTTCGACAATACGGCCCTGAACGAAACAAACACGTGGTTCCTAAATATCGTGTTAAAATTTCTTATAAAATGACAAGATCCCATCGCTTTTTAAATTGCCCGTAAAATTTGAACACATGTTAAAAACTGCTTCAAGAAAAAATGTGACATTTCTATCTTAAACTCCGAACAGTAAATACATAGTTTCGACAACTTGTTAAGTTATCATATTTATTTGTGTGTTTTACCATATGTGATGTTAAAAAATATATATTTTATCAATGTGCACATACTCATACCATGGATTAATAATGTTTTCATATGTTATTTTAGGATACAAAATTGTAAGTGTTTTATTACTATTATTATTGTTTTTCTATGAAATTTCTTACATATTATTTATTTAGTTTTAATTTTTATAGTTAAATTGATTACCACTGAATGAAGGCTAAGATACTAGCCGAAACGAATGGATTTTAAATAAATAAATTTCTAAAAACTCTCATACTATTTTTTATTGATGTAACGCCCGACTTTTTAACTCAAACATATTATATCATCAATTTCAAGACTATTCAATATATATATATATATATATATATATATATATATATACAGGGCCGGATTTAGAAATTTGGCGCCCCGGGGCACTGACAAAAATGCCGCATCAGCCCTGAAATTTTACGAACTTTGGAACTTTTTTTAAAGCAATCGCGCTGCTTTAGCTGCGAGGGACAAAATATAGAAGCGCGTAAGCGCCGCGTTGCAGTCTAACGGATAAACAATGTTACAGAACTTATATAAATGTAAACAAAATTTATACTTATTATTATAATATCTTTAAAATACCTGATAATTTAATGTGCATATGTCTTATGATCACTTTTGTCCGACAAATGTTTCTTTTTCAATTTTTTTTATTGGATCATTGAAACCGCTAAACCTGCCCCCCACAAATTTAAGCAGTTATTTAATTCTGTAATTTTTTTTGAATGTTATTCGACGCTTTTTTCTCAAAAACTGAATTATCATTTTTGGCATTTTGGCCCGTTTAAATTTTTTTTTCTACGCTATAAGCTTGGAAGTGCACAAATACTTGGAAGAACATATTTTTCTTAAACTTTCAGCTTGTTTACGGATCTTTATATTAGCCAAATTGCCAAATTTGATAACTTATTAACCAACTTGATAATTTACGTTCGGAGGGAGAGGCAAGGCAAAATAATAAATTTTAGTTATCGTTTATTTCAACCAAAATTTTGCATTGCAATCGTATTATGTTTTGTTAATTATATTTCTTGAAATAAAATATGTTGTTAAAAAAGTTGATTATATTGTATAGAATTTTTTTCTCATTATCCAAATTTTGCCGCCTACCAAAATTTGCCGCCCTGGGCAGTAGCCCCGATTGCCCCTACTGTAAATCCAGCACTGTATATATATATATATATATATATATATATATATATATATAACTATTATCTTTCATACATCTTTTACCCTCTAGCTGCCAATGAAGAACAGCTAGCAGCAGCCACCCTCTGCATAGAACGCATAGTGATGAGCCGAGTCTACCTGAACGCCCTCTACCCCAACGGCGAAGGAGACATAGCCCGAGACAACGTCCTGCACGCCCACATGGAGCGCCTGTCTCGTGTCGTCACGGTCAGCCATCGAGACCTCAGGATTCCGATGAGGCACCAGAGAGAAGCCCCGTGGCCCAGAAGTCAGGCGCTGCTCAGACAGATGTCCGCCTATCGGGCTGCCAGGGACAAGGCGAGGTGTGTTGCCAGGTGTGTGACTTCGGTTATGCACGTGCTGGCCATGACGTCGCCAAGGGCCACTCCTTCGGCTGATGATTTGGTACCTGTTTTGGTCTTCATTTTGATAAAGGTAAGGGGGGAGATTGAGATATACAATAAGCTGTTTTTATAATTAGTGCAGTAAACGGAAAGGAAAAAAGGGTATAACCGCTGAATTTTTTTACTGTGCTCCGAATTGAATGGAATTTTGGAATTAGGTTCATCTTACCCTCAAGTTCAAAAGTGAAAACAATTCGGGTTGCGCCATCACCCCCCGGGGGGATGACACCCCTTCTCAATTGTGTAATCACATTTTTTCAAAATAACGTCGGCAATCGATAGAATAATTAATTATAAGAAAAAAATGTCTTCTATAGTTTTTCAAAAAAACTAATACTTTTCAAGTTACTGGCCACTAAAAATTCATATATTTTTGGCGTTTTTGTTCGTTTTTTTGCAAATATCTTTTAAAATATACATTTTAACAAAAATTATGTAAAGAACAAAATAATGTCAATAAAAATCTTAATAAATCGGTATTACACAAAGTGTTCTAGGATAAATATTAAGCAAGATTTGAAAGAGCAAAGTCGTTTTTTATTTCGTTCAAGATTTAATTGTTGTATTTAAAACCATCTAGTATCAAGGTTTTACATTTTATGCATTTCGGTGAAATTGGGTTTTATAGTGCTCAACATAAGCTTTAAAATGAGTGCTCTTACAAGTTTTTTGCGTGTAAAATGAGTGAGCTATCATGGAAATAAGAAGCAGATACAAAGTTTTTTTCTTATAAATCATATGGTTTAATGAGTGCCATTTCCACCAGAATTAATGTAATTCACATTCCATCTAGAGTTCACTTCATTATAGACATCTTGATGGATCTTAGCAGATTCACTACTTTAGTACAAACTATTTTCAAAAAACTCACGATTTTATAAAAACTTTTTTTTCCAATTTTTTTAAAAATCGAAATTATTTTCATTATATCTCAAAAAGAATAAGAGATACGTACAAAAGCATATAGATAAAAATAAAAGGGATCTTTCTGGCTTTTTATTGTTTTTTATTTATTTTTTTTTCACATAAAAATTGACAGAGTTATAAATGTTTAATGACTGCGCGGCCACGCAAATTGGAAAAAAAAGTTTTTATAAAATCGTGAGTTTTCTGAAAATAGTTTGCACTAAAGTTGAGAAAAATTGAGAAGGGGTGTCATCCCCCCGGGGGGTGATGGCGCAACCCGAATTGTTTTCACTTTTGAACTTCAGGGTAAGATGAGCCTAATTCCAAAATTTCATGAAATTCGAAGCACAGTAAAAAAATTCAGACCTAAAACGCTCCGTTTACTGCACTAAATAACGTTATAAGTTTATGTTGCTAGTTAACTTCCCGTAGGGTAAGTTATAGTAATCGCAAAAAATCGAAAATGAAAATTTTTATATATCTTTACGTTTTAGAGGTTTCTGAATATTTTGGCATACCTTAGAAAAAATGGATGTATGTGTGTTATATGTGTGTGTGTGCGTGTGTGTATGTGTATGTATGTGCGGACACAAATTTTCGTCGACGATTTCGGGAACACCGATCAACCGATTTGAATAATTCAAAAAACATTCGATTTGTATTGATAAGGAGACGTGCTGTTTCGTTTTTGGCGAAGGCAGGTCTAGCCGTTCCGAGGATATGGGACAAAAAGTGCTAGAAATGGTAACTCAGTTTTTAAGAGAAAACGGATCGTCCGATTTTAATAATTCAAAAAACATTTTACTTGTATTGACAAGATGGAGAACTGATTAAATTTTTTGGAACACAGGTCCGGCGTTTATGGACTCTCAATAAAAATAAGCTAAAAAGATGTCATTTGGCGGTCAGAAATTATCGTTAGACATATACACATCAAATTATTAGATATTTTATAGAGATTTTAATAATACGTATAAATTTTATTTACATTTATATGGGTTCCGTAATATCGTTTGCCCGTTAGACTGCAAGGCGGCGCTTGCGCGCTTCGTCTCTATGCGTTAAAGCAGTGCGATTCCTTTAAAAAAAGTTCAAAATTTCCAAAATATTTCAAAATAACAAAAAAAAAAATTCATTTTTTTTCCAATTCAGTTTTTACCAAAAATTAAAAATTTTTCGAATATCTAATTTTCTCAAAGTTTAAAAAAAAAATCTTTTTTAGTATGGGGAGTTCCAGCAATTTGCCTTAAGGCACGATGTTACTTATGACCTCTTAATCTCTTTAAAGGTTTTATGGTTTCTGAACATTTCGGCATACCTTGAAAAAAAATCATGTATGTGTGTGTATGAAAGTGTGGATACAAATTTTTGTAGACGATTTGGGGCGCACATTCGATTCCTATTGATAGGAAATAGTAATCGAGTTTTTGAGAGAAGGTAGCATCCGATTTGAATGACTCAAAAAGCATTCAATTTTTAATGATGGGGAGAATTGGTGATTAGTTTTTGGCAAAGACAGGTTCAGCCGTTTCGAAAATACGGAGCTAAATGTGCAAAAAATGGCAGTTTTTGAGAGAACTTTGAGAGCATCTGATTTGAATGATTCAAAGAACTTTCTGCTTGTCTTAACAAAATAATTGATTTTGAAAAAAAAATTTTTTGTTCCATTTTTTTTTTTAATTTTTTGTATATCGAAAATAATTCAGATTTTATTTTTAATTCTGACTATAGTTCTAATATACTTTAAACAAATAATTTCAACTCTGCAATTCAGTTGATATAATTCTTATAAATATTAGACAATGTTACAATATTTATAATAATCTCAATATTTATAAATCATTCAGTAATCCTCGAACATTTTGTTACGGTACGGGAAGTTCCAGCAATTTGCCTTAAGGCACGATGCTACCCACCCCACTAGTTTTAAATTTAATTTTGACTAAAGTTCTGAAGCTCACTTACATACTTTAAAAAAATAATTTCAACTTTGCATTTCAATTTATATAATTCTTATAAATATTAGACAATGTTACAGTATTTATAATAATCTATTTGAAAATATTCAATATTCCTCGAATATTTTATTGCGGTACGGGAAGTTCCAGCAGTTTGCCTCAATGCACGATGCCATTCACCACTAGTTTTAAATTAATTGGGTTATCTTTTCTATATTATACATTTATATAAATCTTATCCAGAATTGAACCTAGGGGTAAATTTACGTGCTACAGTCAGTGGCGCCTCTATCGAGGACGCAAACAATTAATATTTATACTTCTTTTATGATTCATAATATTTTTTAAATTTCATTACTTTTAACTTCATGCAACTTGCCTCAAGGCAAAATACCACTTACAACTAATTTATATTTTTTCCCTAGGCCAATCCTCCTGCCTTATTGTCCACTGTCGAGTACGTAAACAGTTTTTATGGTAACTGCTTGCAAGGAGCCGAACACTATTGGTGGATACAATTCTGTTCAGCAATCGAATTCATTAAAACCATGGATGATAATTAAAACACAGATATGTATATATTTATATTTATATAACTACTAATATTATTTTTATTACTCAGTTTATCATGAACAACCAAAAATTGTAAAATTGTAACAAAAATCTCAATCGTCCGTCGTTAGATTTTAACAGACATAAAGAGTTGATTATGAAAAATGAATTAATATTTTATTTAATTAGTGTTTAGCGAAATAATTTGTACAGGGCATTCTTGTTCTCCAAAGAGCTTGAGGAAGAGGTAGAAAAAATGAAGCATTTTTGAAATTAAATAAAATATTTAATGTGGGTCACAAGGATAAGGAACAATATGGATTTAATGGAAAGTAAATTGTTTCATAGCAAAATGCTTCAAAAATGCGTTTGTTAGTTTTTTTGGTAGATTTATTGTAGACGAGTTCAAAAAATCTATAAACATAAATAGACATTGTATTTATATATATATTAGGGTGGTTCTTAATATGGACATTTTCGAATTTCTTTGCTCCCAAGGGCTCAAACGCTTCCAAATTAATAAAAAACAATTCCCTAAAAATTTTAGCTCGTAATATTAACATTTAGATAGTCCGCAATTCAATTAAAAGTTTCGTATATTTATTATTAAGTAAATTCTTGCGCCATCTGTGACAGCAGACTTGTAATTTTGATGGCAATTTATTACTGATAATTTGAGTTTCAAAATCACCAATTAAATAATTTTTTTGTTGCAAAATCAATTTTGATGCCACGATGAATAAATATTTCGTTAAACAGTCCACATGGATTTAATTAGAGGTTAAGTGATTTATAAATATTTTTAAGTGTCAGTAGGCAAAGAAGTTAGAAAATGTCCATATTAAGGACCACCCTATATATATATATATATATATATATATATATATATATATTTGAAAATAATTAGCAGCCCATTCGCCAAATAATTTTTATTAATTATGCGTTTCGACACTTAATTTGTGTCATCATTACAAATACAATCTAAATTTAAAATACAATATAATGAATAAAAGTGTAGGAAAAATTAATGAAAAAATATATAAAGTGAAAAGAAATATATATATATATATATACAAACCAGGATAAAACAATTAAATTAGTTTAATACAAAACGATAAAATTAGTTTAATTTTTTTTTAAATTCATAAGAAAATCGTCACATATTAGTAACACAATTAGTAAAAACACATAACTAAAAGTGATAATTAATAATTTAATTATTTTTAGTAAATATATATATTTTTTAAATAATTTTGGTTTTTAATATAATATTTGTTTCTATTTTATATATCTTTTCATCAAATTCTATTTATTTGTATTTATTATATTGTATTTCAGATTTGCTAAATGATGACACACATCAAACGTCGAAACATATAATTAATAAAAAATGTTTTTCTTTTGACTGTTATTATTTATTTAGTATATAATTATATGTATATATGTATATATTTATATTAGATAGTAGAGTCTTGGATTTGTAAATATTTTGTAGAGCTTCAAACAAAGAATCCAAAAAGTAATAAAAAACAAAAAAGTTTTTTAAAATCACTTTTTTTTGATAAAAACTTTTTTAGTGAAAAAGTGTTAGTGTATAATCAATCATACAAGTAATAAATTCTGTTTTTTTTTGTAAACCTTTTTTTAAAAAAAACTTTTGAAATCTTGCTAATTTTTTAACATTTTTAATATTTTCCATTAATCCATTCATTTTTTTTCGTTACTTTCATTTTGATTATATTGTCACATTTCTGTACATTATTTTTTCCATAATTTTATGTCTTTTATATAAAAAAAAATTCTTCTGCTTTTCTTAAACATATTGTTTGTTTAAATCTTATCTTAGACCATGTTTCCTAACATATGTCCTGAAGATGGAACGTACCTGGTTCCGAAACGTCGATAGTAAATAAATAAATAAATGGTTTTTTAAAAACCTTTTTTGTTTTTTATTACTTTTTGGATTCTTTATTCGAAGCTCTACAAAATATTTACAAATCCAAGACTCTACCATCTATTATATATATATATATATATATATATATATATATATATACATACACATTGTCTATTTCTGTTTATTTTACTTTTATCAATTCATATCCCATGTAGTTAGTTTTATAATAAAGTTCTCTATAGTAAAAATATATATATTTTGTTATAATAAGACCTGTAAGTGTATTCTCCTAGATTTAGATAAATGAAGAGTTATTTAAATATCTGTTATTTATATATAGTTTGATAATTTATATAGATATTTTTGCTGGTTTGTTTGTTTGATCGATAATTGAAAATCAATTATAAATAAATAAAAATTATATTTTCTTAATTGTATAACAAGTTGTGTAGCAAGATGTAGAATGTATTTTTGATAAATACATAATTTGATGAGAGAAGGAGCTGGCGGTAGTGTTGTTGTATGTTTAAAACATTCCATTATTTTTACAATGAATAAAGGATGAACATCTTGCAAAGTATGTTTTATTTAACAATAATAATATTAATAATATATATATATATATATATATATATATATTAATTTTTAATAAGGTTTCTTTTTTATTATTTTTATTTAAGGATTTTATTCACTATAAAAGCCAGAAGAGTTTTATTTGTAATATTAGAAGAAGCATAAAATCTTCAACCCCAGACTCATTTAAAATTATATATATTTATATCATGTTAAGCTTAAAAAAATAAACTAAGAAAGAAATTAAAAAAAAATTATTTTGAATAAAAAATTAAATATAGAAAGAAACAAAATGGCATTTGCTGCAAAGAAAAGTAAAATAATTTATATGTCCTAAATAACATAAATGTTATTATTTTATATATTAAATATATTACACAAAAATAAAATATAAATTTATCCTTAGGATAAAAAATATAATAAGAAGCAAAATAAAGTTGCTCTTAATTTATTATATGATTAATTTGTAATAAAATATAATAATAGAAATAACAGTTATAACTGTTATTACTAAAAATTACTAAATTTAAACAAATTATTTTTACATTTATAACAGAAATACTAAACAATATTTTTACCTAAACTAAAATTTTTCAATGAAATTAGTGAGTCTTTTAAATTTTAAAATAAATTTAAATATATCAATAGTAAAAAGTGAATTTATTCAGATTTTAAGAAATTATGAACATATTATCAAATTATAAATTATTTATCACTTTGATAAATCGTAGGTAAATTTTTTCTAAATTATATAAAAAATAAAGCAATTTTATATATTATTTTCATTAGTTAGTTATTACTGAATGAAATTTCTCAAAAACAGTAATAGAAAGTTATAAAATAACAATTACAATAATAAATTCGAACATTGAATTTTTGTGTTTTAAAAAATCTTTTAAATATTTTAAAAAATATACATAAAATAAATGAGTGAATTTTAAATATTATTTTTAATACTTAATTATTACTAAATAAAATCTCTTACAAACAATAACAGAAAGTTATAAAATAACAATTACAATAATAAATTTAAACAATTTAATTTTGCATTTTACAAATTTATCTAATAATAGTTTGATTTATATGATAATTTGTAGATAAAAAATCTTTTAAATATTTTTAAAAATATATATAAAATAAATGGGTGAATTTTATATATTATTTTTAATATTTAATTATTACTAAATAAAATCTCTTTCAAACAATAACAGAAAGTTATAAAATATCAATTACAATAATAAATTTAAACATTTAATTTTTTCATTTTGCAAAATTACCAAATAATAGTTTGATTTATATGATAATTTGTAGATAAAAAATCTTTTAAATATTTTAAAAAATATATATAAAATAAATGAGTGAACTAAATAAACTCTCTTAAGAGCAGTAACAGAAAGTTACTTTTTAAATATTATAAGAAATATACATAAAATAAAACAAATAAATGATTCAATTTTATACATAATTTGTAGTACTTAAAAACTGCTATTTCATAATTAATTAATTATAAATAAAATTTCATAACAGCAGTAAGAGAAAGTTATAAATTAACAATTAATATTTAGTGATATAACGTAGTAAATACAAAATAATTAGGCATATTAATTTAATTATAAATGTAAGATAAAATGCTCAGATGCAAAAATATAAATATTATGAAGTTTAAATGAAAATCATAATTTAAAACAATGGTTAAATCTATTGTTAATAATTAAGTCGATTATTTACACGTATCAGGCTACTTGCCTTAAAGCAAAATTACACTTACACCCAGTTTTTATAATAATCAATATATATTTTGCTTTGTAACAATTATTTTACTTTATTACAATTCTTGCCGCCAAATTTCAAATTTTTGACAGCTCATAAATGCGTTTAACTTGTTGGCCACCCTGTCCGCCCCAACTTCTCGGCCGTCCTCGTCTCGTCGACGATCGTTCGCACACGTTCTTTTTACTTCTTTCGCTTCCGCCGAGTTCTTGTGTGAAACACATACAAGATGGGTAAGTTTTCACACGCGTTTTTAAAACATTCCTAAACATATCTAGTGTTAGAAAATAGTGTCCGTGTTTCTTGAAACGTGCGTCGAGCATTGGATTATAATGTAATTTATCCCAAGTGAGTATTTTGTAATAAAACAATGAGTCAATTCTAGTCGTTCCCGGCAATGGCGTATTATGATTGATTAATTTACATCCGTGTAATCCAATGTTTGATCGACGTTTTGGGATGTAGTTTGTGTTTGTATTTATGTAGTTTGGAAGGCTGATTGTGTATTTTTATGTAGGTAAGCCCCGTGGTCTTCGTACTGCTAGAAAACATGTTAACCATCGTCGTGACCAAAGGTGGGCCGACAAAGACTACAAAAAGGCTCATTTAGGAACCAGGTGGAAGGCCAATCCTTTCGGAGGTGCTTCTCACGCTAAGGGAATCGTTTTGGAGAAAGTGTAAGTAGTAAAAGTCACTTTATTAACTCAATTTTGCCCTTGGTCTATAAACCATTCAAACTTACAATGTTAGAATTTTAATATTGCGAGTTTGATACGTAAATTTACACATATATACATTTTTGTGGCTTATAATTTCATGTTACAACTTGTAGCCTCCATGTTTGTCATGTTAGGTTAGGTATATGCCAAGCGGTTTTTATTACTTTTTCTTACAAAAGTGTTATAAGACTTACATTCTGGCCCCAAAGTTATATTGAGATAATATAACTTAATGCTTCACTATTTGCAAAGTGTGTGCTTTATTTCAAAATATTTTCACGAATTCATTTTGTTTTCGATTTGCAATTGTCGAGTCATTGTTATATGATGCTCTGGTTTACGAATGAGATTTATATCGATATTGGAATTATACTTGATTTAAATATATAATTCTGGTTCTAATTTGGTTTAAATTCATATGAATCAATTATTATATTCCTTCATGATTTTATAGTATTTCAATTTATATAAATTTAATGCTTTAATTTCATTTTAATAAAGTTAATTATTAAGTCGATATTTATTTGAAAGAATAGTTTTTCTGAGACAATTTGTTTTTAAGGGGGTATTTATAAAATTTGTTTTTCAAAGTTCAATTGTTTAAGAATATGGGTAAGAGAGTGTTTTTAAAAAATTTAACTTATTTTTGGAGATACAGCTCTTTCTTTCTGGATTTTAAAGTATTTGCGTGTGATGTTGACATTTAATAAAGTTAACTACTAAGTCAGTTTTCATTTAAAAGAACAGTTTTTCTGAGACAATTTGTTCTTGAGGGGGTATTCACAAAGTTTTTTTTTATATTTTCAAAGTTCCATTGTTTAAGAATATTGTACAAGAGGGTTTTTTAAAAATTAAATTTATTTGTGGAGATACAGTTTTCTTCCTTTTGTGAATCCCTAAACTGTCTCATTTAATTTTTCAAGTCACTTTTTTCTAACAGTCACCATTGTGTCTAAAATTGTTTAACTGATCTGCAGCGTCATTCTAGACTGATAATCTTTTTTTTCCATTTTGGATTACTAGAATTGACTACTTTGTTTTGATTTGTTTCTTTGTAAAATTTAATTCAATTAATTTTGTTTTAATCTTGTCTCTTGTAATGTTGATAAAGATTATAAAAAAGGTGGCAGTATAAAAATTGTTTACTCTTCATTTTGATTATTCAGAAATGACCTAGAATTCAAATTTTTACACTAGAATACCCCCTTAATACAATTTGTTTTTAAATCAAATGTTATTTACTTTATGGCATATATATAAAATATCGATTCAAATGTTATTTTTTAATTTCTGAAATGCCCTTGGGCACTGTGATGGTGTGAATGTTTTAATTTTGTACAAATTTGCTAAAATTTTCAATATTTATAATGTGCAGATGAGTTGTCGATGTATATTTGTGAGATTTAAGTCAAATGAATTAGCAACTCAAGGTTGTTTGGTCTTCGAGATGTTTATCTTGCATTTTACCACCCGCAGTATTTCCTTGTGAATGACTTGTTTTATGTTCAATCACAGGATAATACTGTGAGCGGTGATGTGCGCTTGGATAATGAAATTTATTAATAAATATTACTATATAGGGGTAGTCCTGAATATGGACTTTTTTAAAAAAAAATTCTGTTCAGTTTTTTAAATAATTCTGTATCAAATTCATTTTTAATTTAACCTCAAAATGAAATTATATTTAAGGTTAATATTACCTACATCTTTTGATTCTTTTTTCTAATTCTTTTATTAAATTAAATAAATCTTATTTTAAGATTATTACTATGCATGGCTATTACTCGCATATTTTTTTACAATTTCATCAAAATTTTACTTAATTATTATGGTAATCTTATTACATTTCATACTTTGTTTTGCATAATATAATTTTATATTCAAATAATTTAATAATATAATTTTATATGAATATTATTTTATAATTTTATTTTTTTAATTTTCTTAGTTATACATTATAACTTTTACATTCTTTTACATAATTCTTTTTTAATGTTATAATTTTCTAATTTTTTAGAATTAACTACTTTGCTTTATTTTTATATTTTAATTATTATATAAATTTTTTATGGCATTTTAACACAAAATTAACCTCACATTTTTACATAAACTTATTTTATTACTTATTTAAAATAATTTATATTATATTAACGAAATTATGATTTTAAATATGGTAATTTTATTACATTACATACTTTATCTTACATACTTATATTAAATTTTTTTAATGGAATTTCTTAGAAAAAATAACTTTCAATAAGCTTTATATTCTAAATTCTTGATATAACATTAATCATCATCTTTTTTTACAAAATTGTTAATTTTATTTTACATTTTATGTCAATTTCAAAAAAAATCGATTAATTTTAATTTATAATTTTATTTACATTATTATTACACTATGCGTTTTTTTACAACATTCAAATTTTATTTATATTAAATATTTAATTCAAATTTAAATTATATAATTTAAATAATTTTAAATTTATATTGTCATATTTTGATGTTTTATATTATAATTTGTATGCCATTTTATGGAATTAGGGCTGACATTTCTTTTACATAATTCTATTTTATTTTTTAACTGTATAATTTTGATAGAATTTTATAAAATCAACAACTTAGATATTTAACATTCCTTCTATATATACAATTAGTTAAATAAAAAAAAGCAAGCCAATTTATATATATATATATGTATATAAAAAAATCCCCGATATTTATTTTCTAAAATTAATAAAAAAAAAGTAGTCCATTTATATCAAATTCATGAAATTTTACTTAGATTTATATTAAATCTAATAATCCATAATAAATAAATCTATCCATAATAAATAGATTATCTATCAAAATCTCTTAAATGAAACAAATTTGTTTCTTTATCTAATTATTTTTTCCTCTTTCAGTGGCGTAGAAGCCAAACAGCCCAACTCTGCCATCCGCAAGTGTGTCCGTGTCCAATTGATCAAAAATGGCAAAAAGATCACGGCCTTCGTACCCCGGGACGGTTGTTTAAACAACATTGAAGAGAACGACGAAGTCTTGGTTGCAGGTTTCGGTCGTAAGGGTCATGCCGTTGGTGACATTCCCGGAGTCAGATTCAAGGTAATAAATGATACATTGATCGATTGTTTGTTATGTTATTTTTTTTATTATGATGAATTAAAATACAGAGCCAATCCCATGAGTGTTAGGTGATTACTTACTGTTTTTGTAACTGATAAAATACTAGTATTAATGTAGTTGATAGTTTTTTTTTGGAATGAGGTTGTATTTGTTTTTTTTTCCATTGCAGGTTGTTAAAGTAGCCAATGTTTCCTTGTTAGCTTTGTACAGAGAAAAGAAGGAACGTCCACGATCATAAGTTAATTTTTCATTGAAGATAAATAATAAAAAATTGGTATTATGTACTGGAGATAAATTAATATATAGTATTTGTACCAAGCACAAATTTTATTTTTATTCACTATATTTTTAAAGTAATGCATAATTATTTTCAGGGCACATTTTAGGAACTCTGTTATGTTTCAGGAATAATTGTTTTAGGACTCAATATACAAGTTAGTTCAAACACAATTTACTGATAAACCTGGTGAGTTATAAAACTTACAGAAACCTCTTAAGGGGGGCGATACATGTAATCGCCTTAATTTTTACCATTTTTTGAGGACTTTTTAAACTGGGAAGGAATAACTGAATCTTTTTGAATTTTTTTATGGTTATTTATTATATATTAAAATACACAAAACATTTTTTTTTTATTTTTTTTTTTTAAATGGCTGCCGTAAAAATAGATCTGCCAAGACCCTCTCGGAAAACGCCATCAATCTGCGGGCGTTCTCACTTTTCGTACGGTGATCTGAATTCAAAAAATTAGTTTGTACGTATTCATAAAACATATATCTTCTAGTTAAACCAAAAAAAAATTAAAAAAGTCACAAAATCGTAAATTGGCAGACCGCAGAAAAAAAAAGTTCGATTTTTCACCATTTTTTCACTGTTTTTTTTGGTAAAAAGGTTAATTTTTGAAATTTTTTTTGGAATGTTTGAGGTTTAACTAGAAGCTATTACTGTAAAGTAGATGTGTGCAAAACTTCATTGGAATCGGTTGAGAACTTTTTGAGTTATCACGCCCGCAGTATTCAAAAATGTCGTTTTGAGAAAAACGCGTTTAAAGTTTTGACACAGAAACAGATAAGAGTACAATTGCACTCGAGCGTCGAGTTGAGGCGTGGCACTTAAATGAGTTTTTAAGGTATAAATAATGATAATTTTGTTTTGAATTTTTGCAGGCATATTTTTGAGATGTTATTGTAACGATTTATGAAAAAAAAAAAAATCGTTTTTTTTTTCTTGTTACATGTATCGCCCCCCTTAAAGGCCAGTTTTATAATTAAAATAAAATATAAATGTTATGGGTCTACAATCATGAGTTAATAATTAAACTGTCAAAAAGGTATGTCTTAGCTGTGCTCTCCAAAAACATGTTTAATAACAATTTTATTACCAGTATAACTTCAACAAAGTCTAAAAAGTTAATATTCAGACTTTTTGAAGCTAAATTAAACTTCAATTTTGAGATTGGTTATAAATTTTAAAATCAAAACTTAGATTTTGAGGTTAAGTTGTAATTGTGCTAAAACCAACCTCCAAAAACATGTTTAATAACAATTTTTCACCAGTATAACTTCAACAAAGTCTAAAAAGTTATTATTCAGACTTTTTGAAGCTAAATTAAACTTCAATTTTAAGATTGGTTATAAATTTTAAAATCAAAACTTAGATTTTGAGGTTAGGTTGTAACTGTGCTAAAACTAACATCCAAAAACATGTTTAATAACAATTTTTCACCAGTATAACTTCAAAGTCTAAAAAGTTATTATTCAGACTTTTTGAAGCTAAATTAAACTTCAATTTTGAGATTGGTTATAAATTTTAAAATTAAACTTAGATTTTGAGGTTAGTTTTAAATTTTAAAATTAAACTTAAATTTTGAGGTTAGTTTTAAATTTTAAATTTAAATTTTGAGGTTAGATTTTAAAAATAGACATGATTTTTTGACAGTTTGTAGATATTATCAAATTTCTTTGCTTTCAAATTGAAAGAAATTCTCTGATAGTTTTAATACTTTAGGGATAATTTATTTACATTTTATTACATTTGTTAATAATGGGGAAGATACCTAAATATGTTTATAAAGTCTCTTCTAAATATTTCAGAGTCAAATGCATTCAAATTGATAAAAGAAATTCTCTGAAAGTTTTAATACTTTAGGGATAATTTATTCACATTTTATTACATTTGTTGATCATGGGGAAGATACCTAAATATGTTTATAAAGTCTCTTCTAAATATTTCAGAGTCGAGCATCTTTTGTAAATATTTTAGAAAGTAGAATTTCATTTTTTTTTGACAATACATTTTAAACTGAATCTGAATATAAAAATAATTATGTAATTAACAATATCCAATGATATACTATATGGTTCCATTTTGTTAATAATTTATTGTTTTGAGATAAACATTTAAAATTTATCAGCAATCGAGTAATTGCTTATAGAAATTGTATCCTTTATTTTAATTAAAATTTATATTTATTTTACAAGCCATCAGTGTAATATTAAGGCTCGTGTCTATATTTTACAAATTATATATAGTTTAATTATATATAAATAAGAAGACTCATTGGATATTTGGTAATTATTTAAATTATATATATATATATATATATATATATATATATATATGTGTGTGTGTATATATATATATATATGTGTGTATATATATTATAACATATACATTTTTTATTCAAATAATTTAACTTTCTAATCAGTCTAATCTTTGTCCTCTTGTAAATTTGATTATTTATCAAAGTGCATCTTGTTATTTACTCAGCTGATTTTTTTTATATTAATTAATTTATATAAGTATATGTATATAAGTAAAACATTTTGATAAATAATGCATTTATATTCTATGATAATTTATTAAAATTTAATTAAAATATGTCTCGTTTGTTAGTAAATCAATTGGCAATAATAACAGGTACTTGACAAAGTGAGGTTAAGTGTCAAAATTTTGTTTTAAATTTAAAATTCTATTGTTTGTTATATAAATTATATTGTTTTTAATACTATTTCATAATTGTGTAGTAATTAAATACATAATTATATTAGTTTCGGTGTAATTATGTAATTATATTAATTAGGCTCTAAAGTATAATGTGAGGTTATGTGTCAAAGTTTTGTATAAATCTAAAATTATAGTTAATAATTTTTTTATATATTTGTTGTTACGTGTAAATTAAACATGTAATCATAATAATTATCCTAAAATAATAAAATAAATAAAGTAATTATATCTTGATTATGCACATTTGGCTGTAGAGTCTATATGGTAAAGTTAGGTTAGGTGTCAAAATTTTGTTTTAAATTTATTTTATTCATTTAATTTAAATATTTTTTGCACATGTATATTAATAATAAATATAAGTGCATAATTTTAATTATTATATTACTTTATATATTATTATAATACTTTATATAATTATTATAATATGTAAAACTTAAATTACATATTTTGCAATCGTAGTCAAAAATTTTTATACCAGAGCACGATGATTTCAATATATGAAATTTTACAAAAATACTTGAATTGTCCCTATAATTTTTATAATTACCGTTTAAATCGAGCCTTAATATCTTATTGAGACTTATTAACATTTTGCTAAAATTTTATTCGAAGGTTCAAAATGCTTTTATTAGCAGTTGTTTGTACATTTCATTTAACACAAATGACATTTAATGTATTATGTAAAGGATATCAAGATCTTGTTTTAATCAAATCAATTTTGTAGAACATTTATCCATTATTATTATTATTATTATTTCTTTACCAGGTGCTGGTTCAGGTATCGGTAAAGCAACCTGCAACATTTTTGCACGGGAAGGCGCTTGTGTAATTGCAGCAGATAGAAATTTGAAGAATGCTTCAATTACTCGAGATGAAATCTCCAAAATCAATGAGAATAATCACACAGCTTTTGAAATCGATGTTGCTAACAAGAACAGTTTGGATAAAGTTTTGAGTGACGTTATAAGCAAATATAATAAACCACCGAGTGTTGTGGTGAATTGTGCAGGGATTACCAAGGATAATTTTTTGTTGAAGATGTCTGAAGAGGATTTTGATGACGTTGTCAAAATTAATTTGAAGGTAGTAATGGATATATTGTTGTATTGTTTTTTTTTTTGACTGTTGGTTTGTATATGGTTTTGTTTGTGCAGGGGACATTTTTAATGATGCAGACATTTGGAAATGCGATGGTGACTGCTGAACAACCAGGAACGATTGTTAATATTGCAAGCATTGTTGGAAAAACTGGAAATATTGGTAAATAAATAAATATAAATATAAATATAAAAAATATAAATATAAATATAAAAAATATAAATATAAATATAAATATAAATATAAATATAAATATATAAATATAAATATAAATATAAATATAAATATAAATATAAATATAAATATAAATATAAATATAAATATAAATATAAATCTCCTCTCAATCTCCATCTACCTATCATCATCTCCCTCTCCCTCTACCTATCCTCCCTCTACCTCTCCTCTCTCCATCTCCCTCTCCTCTCCCTCTCCTCTCCCTCTCCTCTCCCTCTCCCTCTCCCTATCCCCTATCTCTCCTTCTCCCTTCTCTTCTCCTTTTCTTCTCAATCTCCCTCTCCTCTCCTTCTCCTTCTCCTTCTCCTTCTCCTCTCCCTCTCCCTCTCCCTCTCCTCTCCTTCTCCTTCTCCTTCTCCTTCTCCCTCTCCTCTCCCTCTCCTTCTCCTTCTCTTCTCCTTCTCCCTCTCCTTCTCCCCTCTCCCTCTCCCTCTCCCTCCCCCTCCCTCCCTCTCTCCCTCTCTCCTCTCTCCGTTCGCCCCTTTTGCCTCTTCGCGCCCCCGCGGCTCTGCCTCTTCGTTTTTTGGTTGTCCCCCCTCCCCTTATTTTCTGAGCCCCCTATTTAGTCCTTCTTGTCCCTTCCCCAAAAAATATTCTGCTAGAATATTGCACTAATGATCTTTTTCCCATCTATCAATTATCCCAGGTCAAGCGAATTACACAGCCAGCAAATCAGGAGTGGAAGCAATGACCAGGACAGCTTCGAAGGAATTTGGTAAATTTGGCATTCGAGTCAATGCTGTTTTGCCAGGATTCATTGTGTCACCGATGACTGATACAGTTCCTGATAAAGTTAGACAGATGATTGTTGCGCAGAGTGCTTTGAGACGCTTTGGACAACCCGAAGGTAAAGATATATATATATATATATATATATATATATATATATATACTAGCTGACCCGGCAAACGTTGTTTCGCCATCAAAAATATTTTGCCGCTTTGCAGAAGTTCTTATAATATACATGATAAATTAATAATAATGTTATATTTTTATTACACAAATTTCTTTACATTTTCATAATTAATTCCTACGCATCCAAGTTCTTATAATATACATGATAAATTAATAATAATGCAATATTTTTATTACACTCTTTACATTTCGATAATTAATTCCAACGCATCATAGTGTTTTGTTTATTTTATTTTTATTTATATTAAATAGTGATGTTTTTTTTTAAATCAATGAATAAATTAGATTTTAGTCTGAATCAACGCAGTACCATTATCTAAATATATAATTTTTTATATAATTATCAGATTTTTTACTTTTGCATTTAATTTAAATAGTTAATGTCAATTTCATATATGCAATATGCACTAAATTTATAAATGTCAAAATATTTCCTTTTTGGTCGAAAATGATAGTATTTATTTTACAATAATGTTTTGTATCTATAATTTGCTTGGCAATATTGCCTATAACATAACTTGGAATAATTAATTTATTTGCTTCTAATTGAAGTAAGTCGTTAAACATTTTTTTGTGAAATGTCAAAATTTTGTTTATGATTAATTTTAAATTCAATATGCCGCTTTTTTATTGTGATCTCTGATCTATAATGTTTTGATGAAGTTTTGGTTTCCGAAATAATTTGGTAAGCTAATCAATTAAATCTAAATCGTAAATTTATTTATATAATTATTTTCATAAATACTGATAAATGACATTTAATTTTTTTACATGTCAACATTTATTCAAATTTTTAAGCATTGATTTTTAATAAGATTTAAAACTATAAACAGTGATTTTGAATATAGCATTTTATCAAATTTGGATTTAAATGTTGGATATTTCTATATATGTACATGTTTTTGAATTTTATTTTTTGAAATGTCAAATTTTTTTTTCAAAAATTATATATCGAAATTTCCTTAAATTTTGACATTTGTCATTTTAGTGTTTTGTTTTTTTTGGTCATTTTCTGTCAAAATTTTTAGAAATTTATGAAAATTATATATTTATATTTCAAATTTACTTTTCAAAATTTCCTATAACCTTATTTGGATATATATGCACACGATGAGCCAATAAAATTTAAAATCGGTTCAGTAGTTTGGGCGTTCATCGCGAACCAACATCGTAACACGAGATTTATATATATATATATATATATATATATATATATATATATATAATTTTAATTTTAGGCTTGTTTATATAAAAGTATTTGTAGCATTCACTTCTGAAGCTCACTTATATACTTTAAACAAATAATTTCAACTTTGCAATTCAGTTTATATAATTCTTATAAATATTAGACAATGTTACAGTATTTATTTATAATAATCTATTTGAAAATATTTAGTATTCCTCGAATATTTGAATACGGTACGGGAAGTTCCAGCAATTTGCCTTAAGGCACAATGCCATGCACCAATAGTTAAATATAACTATTTGTTATATAATATGTGTGTCAGGCAAATTATTATCATTGTGTTTATGAATTATAATTAAATAATAGTTAAAACATCATTCAATTATTATTTTTTTTTGTAGAAATTGGAGAAGTGATTGCATTCCTGGCATCGAGTAGAAGTTCTTATGTCAATGGAGCCTCCATAGAAGTTACTGGTGGATGATCGATAGATTGCATGGTATGATCAAACACATTTGCTACTTTTTTATTAATCTTTCATAATTTTCCACAGACGATTTTGTTTGGTATTGAAAATATTATTTCTTAATAATTAAATTAAATAAATAATTATTCCTTACTTGTTTATATATATTTCAAATATATTATTACAAATACTGTAATTGTTTCATTATTTTTACTATCTTGTTATATCTGAGCAAATCAAATGTAAATCATAAATACATCAATTTATCTTCAGAACATTAACAATTGTCATTTCATTTCGAATTCAATTTAAAAAAAAATAGTTGCCTTAATTTAATTTACACAAAATTGAAAAAGTGCTCCCATATAGTCACAGTCTAAACGCATTTGGAAATAATTCTGTGCGACATTTTCACTTATACTGTGCTTAGCTTGGCGGCATTTTCACATTTTTCAATAGTTTTCACAAAATTCGAATTGGAAAAGTGCTCCAGTACATAAACAGTCTAAACGTACTTGGGTAAACATTTGTACCAGGGTAGCGCTTAGACTGTGCTTAGCCTGGGTAATTTTTTTGAATTTTTAATCCAAAATTACAAAAATATTTTTTGAAAAAAAAAATTTGAAACAAACCGTTCTCTCAAACTTGATTTCTGTTTTCTGCACTCTTTGCTCCGTATCTCCCAATCGGCTGGACCTGCCTTTGCTAAAAACTAATCAGCTCTTTTCTCTATTAATAGGAATCGAATGTTTTTTAAGCCATTCAAATCGGTTGATCCGTGCGCCCGAAAACGTGGACGAAAGAATGCGGACGTACAAAGCACACACACACACATCCATTTTTTCTGAGGTATGCCATAATGTTCAGAAACCTTCAAAACGCCGAGAAATGCAAAAAAATTTATTTTCGATTTTTGACCCATTACTATAACTACCCTACGAGGAGTTAATAAATAGGCATTTTCATAATTTTCAATACCAAGAACAAGAGAGCGTTGCCATGACAACGCTATTTTATAACCTCTGTTACGGCAAAATCGCTCCATGAATTTATTGATGATTATTAACAATAAATTTTATCGACCTTTGCTCATTTTTATTAGTTAATACATTTATCAGTAATTAGATATTAGTTATTGTTGAAACAGTATGCAAATGTTTTTTAAACAAAAGCAGTATCTGTGGAATCTTTGATAAAGTACACTTATTATATGCTTTTATACTGTTTAAAATATATTTAATGCATAAATGGATTACTAAATTGGCTGCATAATAATTTGTGCAACATTATGATATATAAGAAATCACTTGTTTTATATCGAAACATTCTGAAATATAGTTTTAATCGAAATGTGGAAATATTTTATTTTGTATAGTATCTATATATTTTATAGAAAATAATTATGTAATGTAGTAATTTCTTTAAATGGCGTAAACATTATCTTAAGGGGGTATTCTAGTGTAGAGTGATGAATTTTAGGTCATTTTTGAAGTGTCGTAAAAGAAAGCAATTAATGTTTTAACTATCCATTTTTCTACCACTTGTTTGTTAATATTATTAAAATACAAAACAAAAATTAAAAAATAAAAAAGTTAAAAATTGTAAAAACTGGCAGAACTAGTGATGAGTAAAAAGATTTTTTTTGTACAAATTGGCGACTGTTAGAAAAAAAACTGTTTTTTTGAGTTTCTCGAATTTTTTAAAAATAGTAAAGATTGGAATTTGGGGATGATGCTAGTTCAGACTATAGGTCTATAAACAAGACTCTCTGACCATTTCAAGTGAATCGGTCGAGTAGAAGTCGAGAAATCGTGTCAACAGCATTAAAAAAGTCTGTTCTGAGAAAAACGCATTTAAAGTTTTGCGTGAAGCCAAACCAGTATGCAAACCGAGTTAATAAATTGCCTATATCTCCGAAAATAATTCAAATTTTCAAAAACCTTCTCGTACCCATATTTTTAGATAGTTAAACTTTGAAAATATGAAATAAAAAAAATCATTTTTCTTTTAATTTCTACACTAGAATACCCCCTTAATAATATTATAATTTTAACGTGTTTTTGATTTTTTTATAAAAAAATTTTGTTCTTTTTTTCAAAATATTTTTTATTATGATTTTTTTTAATTAGAGAGTCAATTTTTTGTCACTATTTTCCAATTTTTTTTCATGGATTATTGTCCATGATTTTTTTTCAAAATTGTTATTTTCCCAAAGATTTTTTCAATTTTTTTATGATTATTATTATTTATTATTATTTTAGTTCATTTTTTTCAAATTTTTAGATTTTTAGTGATTTTGATTTATTTTTTTTCAAATTTTACTGAAAATATTTTTGCAAAAAATATAAATAAATATTTGGCCAATGCTTTTTTTGCAAATTTTTTTATGAACTACTATCCATTATTTTTTTTACATCTACATTTTTCTCTCAAATCATAACGTGTCAAAACATACATATTTTTCACTTTTACTTTCAATTTTTTTCCCGAAAATTTGTTTATCTAATTTTTTTCTTCCAAAAAATTTCCCCCAATTTTTTTTCCCAAAATTTTTTCTCAAAATTTTTCAAAAAAAAATTTTTTTGTCACTATTTTCCAAATTTTTTTCATGGATTATTGTCCATGATTTTTTTCAAAATTGTTATTTTCCCAAAGATTTTTTCAATTTTTTATGGATTATTATTATTTATTAATATTTTAGTCAATTTTTTTTTCAAATTTTTAGATTTTTATTGATTTTGATTTAATTTTTTTGTCAATGTTTTTTTTTCAAATTTTACTGACAAAAGTTGATTTTTTTGACATTTTTCCCAAAACATTTCCCAATTTTTTTTTTCTTAATTAATATATAATAATAATTCAACATAAGTAGTCCAAATAGAAAAAATGAACCTGATTAATTTGAATAAATAAAATGAGGACAAAATATACGCGTAGAAATCGGCCGAGCCGTTTTCTTGTAATAAAGTTTAAAAAAAAATCGGTTATTTTTATGATTTTTTTTTTGCGGTTTTACGACAAGCCGTTTAATTTTGAAAATTCTTCAAAGTTTGCAAAAATTAGTATCGTTTTTTGGCATTTGTCAAAATTAGACTTTTGATCGACGTATTCTCAAAAACGCCTGAACCGATTTCAGAAATTTAAAAGCCATTTGATGTATCTCGATGAGGACTATCGTTTGTCAGTGTGGTGAGACGATCTGCCGAGCCGTTTCTTTGTAATTTGGAAAAAAAGTGTTAAACCTTTCGTCCACATTTAAGCTCATACTACCGAATCGATTTTGAAAAATCAAAAACTGTTCGAAAGATATTAGTTGGGAATGATACTGATTAGTTTTAGATCAAAATCTACGGAGCCGTTTTCTCGTAATTAACTGTTGAAAAAAAAATTTAAGCCGTTTTTTAAGGAACTTTTTTTGGCGATATATATCATGGTCTTATAGAACTTACTGAAATATTACGCCCTTACGACAAGTAGTTTAATTTTAAAAAATCATCAAAGTTTGAGAAAATGAGTAGTTTTGTTGACGTTTGTTAAAATTAAAATTAGACAATTCACTTGGTATAATGATAGAGTACTTGGTCTTGATGAACATACTGAACCATTAAAGTCTTACGGAAACTGGTTCAATTATAAAAATTATTGTTTTTTGAAAATTTGCTTATTGAAAATACTCCGAGTTAACGTGTTCGTTCGTTTTCAATTATGTGTGATGAATCCACTCGGAATACTTTTAATCACTCATAAATTAATTTGTTCATTATTGATTTAGTCGATTATTTACACATATCGGGAAGTTCATGTAACTTGCCTCGAAGCAAAATACCAATACCAACTACTTGCAATTTATATATAAGGCCAATAAGCTAGTTACATATCAGACAGTAAGTGAAAAAATGAGAACAAAAACCACTATTCGTTAAATTACAACTTATACAACTAAGTTAACACTAACTAAAATATATTATAATGGCTGGCTAGGTGTGACTATATCATTTCGAATACTACTCCTCTATCAAGTGGTTTGGCAAGGCGTATTTGCCGTACCATCAATTGTTTTTTATAATCCCAGGCTTTTTATAATTGGATTTGGACTGTTTTTGCAGTTTTCAAAGAATTTCGCCTTCATATTCAGAACGGTACCTTTAAAACATTGCAGATTAGATTTTTCGTGAAGATTCTTACTGGATTTAAAGAGTTTGGTAATTGGGTTCTGTGTTCATTTAGGATTAATCTTGTAAATTTTTTGTCGAAATTTTTTTCCAAAAAAATTGCTGTGAAAATTTTTTTTCCAAAAATTTTTTTGTCGAAATTTTTTCCCGAAAATTTTTTTGTCGAATTTTTTTTAGCCTTTGATTTTTTAAGTTCTTTTGCGTGGTTGTATTTTTGAGCTTTTTTCAAAGGTTTTAGCCTTTGATTTTTTGAGTTTTTTTGGTTGTATTTTTGAACTTTTTTGTCCAAATTTTTTTTGTTTAAATTTTTTTGGTCCAAATTTTTTTTCCAAAAAATTTTTTGTCCAATTTTTTTTGTTGAAATTTTTTTGTGGAAAATTTTTTTCCGAAAATTTTTTGTCGAATTTTTTTTCCAAAAAATTTTTTTGGCGAATTTTCTTTCTAAATTTTTTTTTCAAAAAATTTTTGTTCCAAAAATGTTCTTCCTAAAAAATTTTTTGTCGAATTTTTTTTCAAGAATTTTTTCTGTCGAAATTTTTTTTGTCAAAAATTTTTTTTTGTCAAAAATTTTTTTTGTCAAAAATTTTTTTTGTCTTTGATTTTTTAAGTTTTTTTTTGGTTGGTTGTATTTTTGAGCTTTTTTCAAAGCTCTTTTTTAAGCTTTTTTTGTCCAAATTTTTTTTGTTTAAATTTTTTTTGGTCCAAAATTTTTTGTCTAATTTTTTTTGCCAAAAAATTATTTGTCCAACTTTTTTGGCCAAAATTTTTTGTCAAAAATTTTTTTTGCCCAAAAATTTTTAGTGGATTTTTTTTTTGTCAAAATTTTTTTCCAAACATTTTTTTTGTCAAATTTTTTTCTTGAAAATTTTTTTCTTGAAAATTTTTTACTCGAAATTTTTTTCCAAAAAAATTTTTTTGACCAAAATTTTTTTACCCAAAATTTTTTTGACCAAAAATTTTTTTGACCAAAAATTTTTTTGACCAAAATTTTTTTGACCAAAATTTTTTTGACCAAAATTTTTTCGACCAAAAATTTTTTTGACCAAAATTTTTCTCCAAAAATTTTTTTGACCAAAAAGTTTTTCCCAAATTTTTTTTCTCGAAATTTTTTTTCCCAAAATATTTTTGTCCAAAAATTTTTTTGACCAAAATTTTTTTGACTAAAAATTTTATAAGGTTTTTTGGACCAAAATTTTTTTTCCCAAATTTTTTTGACCAAAAATTTTTTTCCAAAAATCTTTTTGACCAAAATTTTTTTTCCCAAATTTTTTTTGACCAAAAATTTTTTTTCAAAAATCTTTTTGACCAAAATTTTTTTTCCCAAAATTTCCCAAAATTTTTTGGGCCGAAATTTTTTGGGTCAAAATTTTTTTGGGTCAAAATTTTTTGGGTCAAAATCTTTTTGGATCAAAATTTTTTGGGTCAAAATTTTTTTGGGTCAAATATTTTGGGCCGAAATTTTTTGGGTCGAATTTTTTTGGGTCAAAGTTTTCTTGACCAAAATTTTTTTGACCAAAATTTTTTTGACCAAGATTTTTTTGGGTCAAAATTTTTTGGGCCGAAATTTTTTGGGTCAAAATTTTTTGGGGTCAAAATTTTTTTGACCAAATTTTTTTGACCAAGATTTTTTTGGGTAAAAATTTTTTGGGCCGAAATTTTTTGGGTCAAAATTTTTTTGACCAAAATTTTTTAGACCAAGATTTTTTTAGACCAAGATTTTTTGGGTCAAAATTTTTTGGGGTCAAAATTTTTTTGACCAAGATTTTTTTGATCAAGATTTTTTTGGGTCAAAATTTTTGGGCCGAAATTTTTTGGGTCAAAATTTTTTTGGGTCAAAATTTTTTTGACCAAGATTTTTTGGGTCAAAATTTTTTGGACCGAAATTTTTTGGGTCAAAATTTTTTGGGGTCAAAATTTTTTTGACCAAAATTTTTTTGACCAAGATTTTTTTGGGTCAAAATTTTTTTGACCAAAATTTTTTTGACCAAGATTTTTTTGGGTCAAAATTTTTTGGGCCGAAATTTTTTGGGTCAAAATTTTTTTTCCCAAAATTTTTT